>NC_090324.1:55612181-55943944 GCF_040869045.1 Eurosta solidaginis
GTATCAACACAAATCTGGAAGTGTAAAAGAGGAAAGAACGCGCAGAGCGCATAAAAGCAGAGAAGGAGAGTGCTAAAAAATAAAAACTCTATTCGATACGATTTTGGACTTAAAAACACGACTGACTGTAATAGCCAAGATATTACAACAAGTAACTATATGAAGGATTATTCACTTTATTAATCCAGTTATTTAGGTTTAAATCAAGATAGGTAAAAATTGCTACAAAAAAAACGGGTGAAGCGGTTGCTAATTTAATCTTCTATACCCCAAATAAATATAAAATCCCTTTGGAAGATTGTTGTGCACAAGGATACGATAACGGTGCTAATATGAAAGGGGCATATAACGGGGCACAAAGTCATATTCTTGAAAAAAACCCGAATGCTGATTATGTATTCTGCTTGTGCAACATACAGTCTGAATTTATGTGGTGTCGATGCTGCGCAATGTTGTACAGCAGCTATACTTTTTTAGAAGTTGTGCAAAAGTGCTACACGTGCTTCAGCAGCAGTACACAATGATGGGATATCCTTAGAAATAACGTTCCACGTTCTCTTCATAAACTTTCAGACACAAGGTGGTCAGCTAGAGTTGAGGCAGTTAAGCCTTTCCCAAATCATAGACATGGATTGAAGCAGGCACTAAACGAGTTACTTGAGCTAAATTTGGAAACATATGGTGATGTTAATGGCGTTCTTCAATACATCAGCAAGTTTGAATGTATTTTTGTTATCCTCCATTTGGCTCAAAAATTTTGACTGCTATTAATGAAAGAAACATTATTCTGCAGGCCAGGGATACTACGATCGATATCGAAGTTATAAACCTAGAAAATTTGATATCTGATTTAGATCTGAACAGAAATCAATGGGGCAAACCATTTTATGCGAATGCAAAACAGTCGCCACTGGATTGGGAATCTCACCAAAGTTTCCGGACGTTCGAAAAAGGAATCGCAAAACACATTTTGATGAATCTGAAGAGAAAGAAACACAACACCTTTTTGATGATAGTTTACTCGGTTATTACAGGTATTACCGAACGATTTTCGGTCATGAGAAATTTTAAGAACACCTCTTTTTTGTGGCAATTTGGATACATGTATGAGATTTCAATACGAAAAAATGCAGTTCAATTTGTCAGGAAATACAATTCAGACGTTTCCGAGAGTTTAGAAGACGAAATGATCCACTTGAAGCACGTTACCTCAGCAAATTTTAACGAAAATCTGTCACCATTTAAATTTTTGAATGCTATCTGTGTTCTAATTAAAATTTCCTTAAGATTTGTGTTGCTCTACGTATTTTTTGCACCATACCTGTTACAGTAGCTAGTGCTGAACGTTCGTTCAGTGTTCTTGCAAGGATAAAGAACTTCCATAGATTGTGTTCCATTCAAGAACGTCTTACAGGACTTGGCATGCTTTGTATTGAAGCATCAACAGCGAGACAGTTGGATTTTGACACTATCATAGATAATTTCGCAGCTGTTAAGGCCAGAAAAGCTCACTTGTGTTAATAAGACTATATTAATATACCAAAAATATTTTGAATTGCAATTTAAAGGAATTTATTTCATACAATTAATGCAATATTTAAAGTAAAACTCTATAAATAATAAACTGTACTTATTTTTTCATTAGTTTTCACACCCCAATTCTCCGATTTTTTAAGTTTGATATCTCTCGCAATCAATATATTAATTTATTTTCTACAAAGGTATTAATACTTTATGAAGAATATATATATTTCTAAGTATACATATTTACTCATATATTGATCTGTATGAATGTATAGATAAATTAAAGTTCGTAACTATATATTCATTGAATATAATATACATATATGCATATTTACGCCTAAATATACTTACATATATGTATATACAAATGCATATAAACATGTAAAAGTTGGTAATTTTGATTTTGAGAATTTGTTCATTTTATATGGGGCCCGGATTTTCTCTCGGCGGCCCTGCGAATGATGCCATCATTCAGAAATTCATCAATTTGTTGGTCTATTTCCTTTTTTAAAGGCATAGGGTATGATATGTTTTTGAATAGATTGGCCTATCGCCGGTTGGTTCACGTACACTTAGCAAACTTGGAAGATTCCGCTAAGTCCCCTTATAAAGGTATCGAGAGCCATTTCTCTATAAGTTTCCGTACTGGCAGATAGGGCTTCCTTGCCTAGATTATCTAAATAAGTGACAGGTATTGATAAGCCTGTTGATAGAATTCTTCAACCGTATTTGCCTCTCTGGGCAAGGGTTGTCATTTGGTATTCTAAGGTGCCCTTTTTGTCTGAGTAGTGTAACATCAGACATTTCTTAATTTTACCCCAGTTTAAAGGGGTCCTATAAGACTCGGGGCTGTGTCTGCTTCCCCGACGATCTTATGTTTAATTTTATGTAATATTGCGAAATATTTCGGGGTATCCTCCTTCCTGCCATACATTAGTAGTATTCTATCTACTGACTTCCTCCAGGATCTGAAATCTCACCATCCTTGCCTGAAAATTCCCTCAGGCACTTCACCACATCTGGCACTCTCTCAGATTGTTCTCTGTTACTGCTGAAATCTGCGGGGTGTTTCCTCCTCTTCTTCTGATGGTGGGTTTAATAGGGCAGGAAACCGTGTTGTTATTAGGATGCCAATTCCATTCTTTGGCTAGGGGTAAAAGTGGTTGGGGAATTGGAAGAGGATGTTTGTAAATTAAGCCTCGACTGAGTCGCCGCTATCTGTTCTTCCTGACTCATTTTGTGAAAATGAAATAGTTTTAGTTATTTTAATCCTAAATTTCTTTTTATATTTCTACAATAATTTTTTCCTAATGCTAGTTTACTTTCTAACTTTAACTTACAATAATTCTTCCGGGATCTGCATCATTCCTTACTGGGTTTCCACAATGGAGATAAAGATGGGTGTAAAAATGACGGGCACAGATGATGAGGGTAAAGATAACTGCTTTTATTTCTTTATTTTAAATTGTATTTTTCTTCTATTGTTACCAAAGTCACTTAGAGCTTAACCGTTTACAATTTGTTATAACTTTTTTCCGTGTTACTATTTTTGGCTTTCTATTTTTTGTTGTAAAGATTGATGGGAGTGAAGATGATTGTATTTTTGTTTTCTATTTTTTTTTTCGTAAAGATGATGAGAGTAAAGATGATTGCTTTTATTCATTTTATATATATTTTTTATACCTTTCATGAAAATGAAATGGTATATTAATTTCGTCACGAAACCCAAAATTATAAGTCCTTAAAGGAAAATAGATAGACCCACCATTAAGTATACCGAAATAATCAGGATGAAGAGCTGAGTTGATTTAGCCATGTCCGTCTGTCTGTTTGTATGCAAACTAGTCCCTCAATTTTTGAGATAGCTTGATAAAATTTGATGAGCGGGTGTATTTGAGTGTCCGATTAGACATTTGTCGGAACCGGCCGGATCGGACCACTATAGCATATATCCTTCATACAACCGATTTTTCAGAAAAAGAGGATTTTTGTCATATCTTCCTCAATTTAACAGATTGAAACTGCAAACTTCACCATATACTTTCATATATTGCACATATTGTTGTCTGAAAAACTTTATGAGATCGGTCGTATATATAGTATATATCCCCCACAACCGCTTGTTCAGATAAGAAACTTTTCAAAATTACTGCCCTATTTTAAGAGCTAGGAGCTTCAAATTTGAACGAATGATTACGTATATATCATATATTGTTGTCTGAAAAAATCATAAAGATCGGTGGAATATATAGTATATATATGGTGGTATATATAGTATATATATATATTTTCGCAACTTCAGCCCCATTTTAACAGCTAGAAGCTTCAAATTTCACCGAATGCTTACATATATAGCATATATTGTTGTCTGAAGAAATCATATATGAAAAAATCATGTATATATGGTATATATCTCATACAACCAAGTGTTCAGATAAGAAACTTTTCGCAATTTGTACCCCATTTTAACAGCTATAAGCTTCAAATTTCACCGATTGCTTACGTATATAATATATATTGTTGTGTAAAAAATCATAGAGATCGGTGATATATATAATATATATATGATGGTATATATAGTATATATATAGTATATATATATTTTTTTTTTTGCAATTTCAGCCCCATTTTACCAGCTAGAAGCTTCAAATATCACAAAATGCTTACGTGTATAGCGTATATTAATGTCTCAAAAAATCATTGAGATCGGTGGTATACATACTATATATCCCCCACAACCGATTGTTCAGATAAGAAACTTTTCGTAATTACTGCCCCATTTTAAGAGCTAGAGGCTTCAAATTTCATCGAATGCTTACGTATATAGCATATATTGTTGCCTGAAAAAATCATAGAGGTCGGTGATATATATATTATATACCCCATATAAACCGTCATTTTTGCCATTTTTTACGGCTAGAAGCTTAAAAATTTATCAAATTTCATCAAATAGTTACGCTTATGTCATATATTGTTGAAATACGTGATTCGTAGTCATAGTTTTTACATGCAGACCACAAAAAACGTGAAGCTTTTCATCCTCACACAAAGTACCTACCTATTTTTTATTTTATATTTATCTTAAAAATGGTTTAGATATATTCAAATTTCACCAAATGCTTACGTGTATAGCATATATTGTTGTCTGAAGAAATCATAGAAACCGGTGGTTTATATAGTATATATCTCATACAATCGATTGTTCAGATAAGAAACTTTGCGCAATTTCTGCCCCAATTTAACAGCTAGAAGCTTCAAATTTCACCAAATGCTTACGTATATAGCATATATTGTTGTCTGGAAAAATCATTGAGATCGGTGGTATATATAGTATATATTTCATACAACCGATTGTTCAGATAAGAAACTTTGCGCAATTTCTGCCCCATTTTAACAGCTAGAGGCTTCAAATTTCACCAAATGCTTACGTATATAGTATATATTGTTGTGTAAAAAATCATAGAGATCGATGATATATATTATATATATATGATGGTATATATAGTATATATATATTTTTTTTTTGAAATTTCAGCCCCATTTTAACATCTAGAAGCTTCAAATTTCACCAAATGCTTACGTGTATAGCATATATTGATGTCTGAAAAAATGATTGATATCGATGGTATATATAGTATATATCTCATACAACCGATTATTCAGATAAGAAACTTTGCGCATTTTCTGCCCCATTTTAACAGCTAGAAGCTTCAAATTTCATCAAATTTCATCAAATAGTTACGTTTACGTCATATATTGTTAAAATACGTGATGCGTAGACACAGTTTTTACACGCAGACCACAAAAACCCTGAAACTTTGCATCCTCACACAAATTACCTACTTATTTTTATACTCAGTTGAGCAGAGCTCACAGAGTATATTAACTTTTATTGGATAACGGTTGGTTGTACAGGTATAAAGGAATCGAGATAGATATAGACTTGCATATATCAAAATCATCAGTAACGAAAAAAAATTCGATTGGGCCATGTCCGTCCGTCCGTCCGTTAACACGATATCGAACGTTAACGATATCGAAAATTTCGAAAAATCTAAAAAGTGCGATAATTCAATACCAAATACGGATAAAGCGACGAAACTTGGTAGGTGAGTTGAACTTATGACGCAGAATAGAAAACTAGTAAAATTTTGTACAATGGGCGTTGCACCGCCCACTTTTAAAAGAAGGTAATTTAGAAGTTTTGCAAGCTGTAATTTGGCAGTCGTTGAAGATATCATGATGAAATTTGGCACGAACGTTACTCTTATTACTATATGTACGCTTAATAAAAATTAGCAAAATTTTTTTAAAGTCAAATTTTAAAAGAAAAGTTAATATCTTTACATTCAAGTCCAGTAATGGTATGGTACAACAAAATACAAAAATAAAGGAAATTTTCAAAACGGGCGTGGCTCCGCCCTTTTTCATTTAATTTGTCTAGGATACTTTTAATGCCATATGTCGAACAAAAAATTACCAATCCTTGTGAAATTTGGTAGAGGCTTAGACTCTAGAACGATAACTGTTTTCTGTGAAAAAGGGCGAAATCGGTTGAAGCCACGCCCAGTTTGTATACACATTCGACCGTCTGGCCTTCCGATCGGCCGTTAACACGATAACTTGAGGAAAAATCGATATATCTTTACTAAACTCAGTTCACGTCCTTATCTGAACTCACTTTATAGTGGTTTGAAAAATGGCCAAAATCCGACTATGACCACGCCCACTTTTTCGATATCGAAAATTACTAAAAATGAAAAAAATGCCATAATAATATACCAAATACGAAAAAAGGGATGAAACATGGTAACTGGATTGGTCTACTGACGCAGAATATAACTTTAGAAAAAAACTTTGTAAAATGGATGTGACACCTACCATATTAAGTAGAAGAAAATGAAAAAGTTTTGCAGGGCGAAATCAAAAGCCCTTGGAATCTTGGAAGGATAACTGTTCGTGGTATTACATATATTAATAAATTAGCGGTACCCGAAAGATGATGTTCTGGGTCACCCTGGTCCACATTTTGATCTATATCTCGAAAACGCCATCACATATACAACTCCCACCAATCCCTTTTAAAACCCTCATTAATACCTTTAATTTGGTACCCATATCGTACAAACACATTACAGATTCACCCCTGGTCCACCTTTATGGCAATATCTCGAAAAGACGTATCCCTATAGAACTAAGGCCCACGCCCTTTTAAAATACTCATTAACACCTTTCATTTGTTACCCATATCGTACAAACAAATTCTAGAGTCAGCCCTGGTCCACCTTTATGGCGATATCTCGAAAAGGTGTCCACCCATAGAACTAAGGCCCACTGCGTTTAAAAATACTCATCAACACTTTTCGTTCGATACCCATATTGTACAAACACATTCTAGAGTCACCCCTGGTCCACGTTTATGGCGATATCTCGAAAAGGCGTCCACTCCCTTTTAAAATACTCATTAACACCTTTAATTTGATAACCATATCGTACAAAAAAATTCTAGATTCACCCCTGGTCCACCTTTATGGCGATATCTCGAAAAGCGTCCACCTATAGAACTAAGGCCCACTCCCTTTTAAAATACTCATTAACACTTTTTATTTGATATACATATTGTACAAACGCATTCTGGAGTTAACCCTGGTCCACGTTTATGTTGATATCCCGAAAAGGCGTCCACGAATAGAACTAAGGCCCATTCCCTTTTTAAATACTTATTAACACCTTTCGTTTGATACGCATATTGTACAAAAGCATTCTAGAGTCACCCCTGGTCCACCTTTATGGCAATATCTCGAAAAGACGTCCCCCTATAGAACTAAGGCCCACGCCCTTTTAAAATACTCATTAACACCTTTCATTTGATACACATATTGTACAAACGCACTCTAGAGTCACCCCTGGTCCACGTTTATGGCGATATCCCGAAAAGGCGTCCACCCATATAACTAAGGCCCATTCCCTTTTAAAATACTTATTAACACATTTTGTTTGATACCCATATTGTACAAAATCATTCTAGAGTCAACTGTGGTCCACCTTTATAACGATATTCCGAAAAGGCGTCCACCTATAGAACTAAGGCCCACTCCCTTTTAAAATACTCATTAACACTTTTCATTTGATACCCATATCGTAAAAACAAATTATAGAGTCACCCCTGGTCCACCTTAATGGCGATATCTCGAAAAGGCACCCACCTGTATAACTAAGGCCCACGCCCTTTTAAAATACTCATTAACACCTTTTATTTGATACCCATATCGTACAAACAAATTCTAGAGTCCACCCCTGGTCCAACTTTATGGCGATATCTCGAAAAGGCGTCCACCCATAGGAATAAGGCCCACTCCCTTTTAAAATACTCATTAACACTTTTCGTTTGATACCCATATTGTACAAACGTATTCTAGAGTCACCCCTGGTCCACGTTTATGGTGATATCTCGAAAAGGCGTCCACCTATAGAACTAAGGCCCACTCCCTTTTAAAATACGCATTAACACCTTTCATTTGATACCTATATCGTACAAACAAATTCTAGAGTCACCCCTGGTCCACCTTTATGGCGATATCTCGGAAAGGCGTCCACCTATAGAACTTAGGCCCACTCCCTTTTAAAATACTCATTAACACCATTCATTTGATACCTATATCTCACAAACAAATTCTAGAGTCACCCCTGGTCCACCTTTATGGCGATATCTCGAAAGGGGCATCCTCCTATAGAACTAAGGCCCACTCCCTTTTAAAATACTCATTAACAATTTCATTTTGATACCCATGCCGTACAAACAAATTCTAGAGTCAGCCCTGGTCCACCGTTATGGCCATATCCCTAAATGGCGTCCATCTATAGAACTATGGCCCACTCCCTCTTAAAATACTCTCTTATACTTTCCATTTGATACACATGTGATACAAGCACATTCCAGAGTTACCCTGGGTTCATTTTACTACGAGGTGATTTTCCCTTATTTTGTCTCCATAGCTCTCAACTGAGTATGTAATGTTCGGTTACACTCGAACTTAGCCTTCCTTACTTGTTTATTTAATATTTATCTTCAAAATCCTTTAGGTATGTACATCTGTTCACTATGTATTTCTTATCTTATACATCCGATTATTTGGAGATTACGAGCGGGATAAGATTATTGTTAAGCCCCATTCATGAAAGGTATGAAGTCTTCGACACAGCCGAATACAGTCCCGTCCTTGCTTGTTTTTCTTTGTTACCAAAGTCCCTTAGAGCTTAATTGCTTATAATCGTTTATAACTTTTTTTTTGTTACTAATTTTTGGCTTTCTATTTTTTGTTGTAAAGGTGATGAGAGTAAAGATGATTGCTTTTATTTATTTATTTTATTTTATATTTTTTAAGTCACTTAGAGCTTTTATTAATTGTTTATAATTTTTTTTTTTTTTTACTGATTTTGTTGTAAAGATGATGGGGGTAAAGATGAATGCTTTATTTATTAATTTAATATTTTTTTACAGTCACTGTATATCTTAGCTATTGTTAGTTATTGCTTTATATTTTTTTACGATTTTTCCTTAACGGCTAATATTTATTTTTTTTTATGATTTCTTTTAATTGTTCGTTATTGGTGGCTGGACTATGCGGTCCATCCTTTTTGCGAGGATACAATTTTCCTCGCTACTTAGGGGCCTGTTCCGATAGTAATTTTTGTTTTTATTATATTTTTTTTTACACTTGACTGCGTCACTTTGTGGCTCGGCCCCTGCCTGGGGCGCCAGATAAATAAAACGCTAAACTTAAGTTTGTATTTTACTATTTATTTATTCCAAACTTTGTTAGACGGAACGATGTGCCTTTGACACTTAAATTTATGTTTTATTATTTATTACAAACTTTGTTAGGCGGCACTATGTGCTTCTAGCTCGCGAGTGAGTTCAAGACTAACTTAACTTTAAGTTACCGCTTTCGAACTAACCTAAGCGTGAACCGGCCTACGTGACCAAAAATGCCTGATCAGCAGAATAGGGATTGCGTTTTTCTCTTACCTGAAGTGTTTGGTATGTTAGTTGAGCGAATTTCTCTCACCTAAGGTGTTTAATTTCCTTAGCTAAGACGGCGGATGCGCCTGCAGCGCAATTGCATTTTTGGTTGCAATATGATTCCAAAGTATGCGAGCATTTTGCCGGTGGAATTGTGTGGGAACTGAATCGCATGTTAATATGCTAATCATGTGGGAATGGGTTTAACAAAGTATGGTATTAAATTACATAAAAGCAAGATTTGGCGAAATACCTGAAAATGCTAATGACATCATACGTGAAAGAGAGTTTGGTGCTATAATTAAACCGAAAGGTAAAACTTTCCAACGAAAAGCTCCTCGGTCTGTACTGAAAGATGTAACGTCTCTAGAATTGACATGAAGTGGTATTTAGTGAAAACCAGAAAAATGATCTAAAGTAGAAAAATATTTGGCTCTGCCAAGATTGTCGAGTATGTCGTCAACACGTGCCAACGGAAATTTTTCTGCGATAAGCTTTTTGTTGACTGCTCTGAAATCAACGCACATACGATAAGACTTTTGGCCTGTGGGATTTTTTCGGTACCAAAATTAAAGGACTGTTATATTGGAAAAACTGGGTTCTATTAAATCATTTTTTAAAACAAATACATCGGCATATTTTGCGCATAAATCTAGCAATTTTTTTTTGGGCATAACCTGGCATTTGCTTTTTCAAAATTTTCGTTAATTCCTCTAAGCGTTTTTGATCTTTATAAGTTTAATTGATATTGTAGACATTGTTGTTGGTGATATCTTCTGTTACGACATTGCAATTGTTGACATGTTTTGCTTCGTCAGTAACATTTAAAATTTTTATAACTGGATTATTTGTGTCAACAATGCACTTTGCCGTAAAAACACCACTACAGATTTCTTGTGAGTCTACAAAAACAGTATCGTCGCATTTTGGTTATTTAAATGCTATATTTAAATTTTGATCTGAGAAGGCTTCAATTAACTTTATTTTATCGATAAAAGATTCTAATGCCAGCTGATCGCCGCTATAGTTGTCTCTAATAATTGAGGCGGAACTGGTAATGAACGACTTTTTCTGTTCTGAGGTTGCCATGATTGAAATTTTGTTATTCGATTGTAAATCTGAAGAATTATTTGTTGAAGGCAAATTAGAAGAATTTGAAGTAGAATGAGAATTGGAAAAGTCAGGTTCTGACTGAAAATTGGAAGTGCTAGTTAGTAAGTTGTCTGAATTACACTGGTTTACAGCCAAAATGCACCAGACACGCCATTATGAATTTCCTATGCAAAATCACCCCTAATTTCGAAAATCAAGGTTATTTTTAATTCTATTGTAGCGATATTGAGATATTTATGAGTTTAAGCGACTTAAGCTATGAGTTTTTTTCTTTCGTTTGTTTCATAAGCGCTGAAATTCTCATCCGGCTTATGAAATATTCTAAAGACATAGTTTTAGTTTTTAATTTAAAATTGAGGTTCTTCGAGTAGAAGATGGGGTGCCAATACCTCAGAGCCCAGTGCTCGCCTCCACATCACATTTTGAAAGGGGTCTTCAAATAGAAGATGGTGTGGCTCATTAGAGCGAAACCTCAGAGTTCCCTATGCTCGCCCCAAATTAAATAAATAGAGGTTCTTCGAGTAGAAGTTGGGGTGCCAATACCTCAGAGCCTAGTGCTCACCTCCACATCACATTTTGAAAGGGGTCTTCAAATAGAAGATGAGGTGGCTCATTAGAGCGAAACCTCAGAATTCCCTATGCTCGCCCCAAATTAAATAAATAGAGGTTTTTCTAGTAGAAAATGGGGTGCCAATACCTCAGAGCCGCCTGCTCGCCTCCACATCACATTTTTAAAGGGGTCTTCAAACAGAAGATGAGGTGGCTCATTAGAGCGAAACCTCAGAGTTCCCTATGCTCGCCCCAAATTAAATAAATAAAGGTGTACCGATGCTTTGCATCGTCCTGTGTTTTAAATACACCATAAATAAAATTAAAATTACCAAACTTAATAAATTGAATACATTAAAATAAAGATATTATAAATAAATAAAGGTGTACCGATGCTTTGCATCGTCCCGGGTTTTAAATACACCATAAACTAAATCAACATAAAATACAGCCCATTAAACTAATAATTTATAAAATAATAAATTTAAAAAATTCTTGGTTGCAGTGGGCTATGAACCCGCAACCCCAACGTTTGACTCGGGTACGTCATCCACTGTGCTACGACTCATACGCCTACAAGCACATCAAATTACTCCCTTATAACTCACATTAAACTGCTCGCCCTCAAATGCCCCATTCTTAGCTTATGGTCCTTCAAGCCGGATGACCGGCTCCTATGGAATTACAACTAGACGACTAAGCCGTCTAGGGGGAAGCATGTTTAAGCGACTTAAACTAAGGGTTTTTCTTTCGTTTGTTTCATAAGCGCTAAAATTCTCATCCGGCTTATGAAATATTCTAAAGACATAGTTTTAGTTTTTAATTTAAAATTGAGGTTCTTCGAGTAGAAGATGGAGTGCCAATATCTCAGAGCCCAGTGCTCGCCTCCACATCACATTTTGAAAGGGATCTTCAAGAGCGAAACCTCAGAGTTCCCTATGCTCGCCCAAATTAAATAAACAGAGGTTTTTCTAGTAGAAAATGGGGTGCCAATACCTCAGAGCACCCTGCTCGCCTCCATATCACATTTTTAAAGGGGTCTTAAAATAGAAGATGAGGTGGCTCATTAGAGCGAAACCTCAGAGTTCCCTATGCTCGCCCAAATTAAATAAATAAAGGTGTACCGATGCTTTGCATCGTCCCGTGTTTTAAATACACGATAAATAAAATTAAAACTACCAAACTTAATAAATTGAATACATCAAAATAAAGATATTATAAATAAATAAAGGTGTACCTATGCTTTGCATCGTCCCGTGTTTTAAATACACCATAAACTAAATGAACATAAAATAGAGTCCCTTAAACTAATAATTTATAAAATATTAAATTTAAAAAATGCTTGGTTACAGTGGGCTTTGAACCCGCAACCCCAAACGTTTGAGTCGGGTACGCCATCCACTGTGCTACGACTCATACGCCTACAAGCACATAAAATTAATTCCTTATAATTCACATTAAACTGCTCGCCCTCAACTGCCCCACGCTTAGCTAAACGGTTTTTTCAAAAAAAAATAAAAAAATTGGGTCCACTTAATCATATATATCTCAAGAACGAATTGAGCAATTCTAAAACGGTTTGAAGATTTTTTTTCTCTATAAACTGTGCATACAACACTTTTTGCTAGTTCCTGCAGGTCCAAAGATATCGAACAATAATTACGGATTTTTTTTCATTTTTTTTGTAAAAATATAAAAAAAATTGTATTTTGCGAGGAAGGATCCCGAAATTTTTTTATTTTATTGCAGATTTGTTTTTTCCATCTAAGCTCTGTTTTAGTACAAAAAAAAAAAGCTTTCATTCAACAAAATCGATGGACTAATACAAAAGTTATAAGCATTGTGTTAGTATTAGCATATGTGTTAGTATTCGTATATCAGTTAGTTAGCGAGGGTATCTAAGACCTAGGATTTCACAACAGCAGCACAAATGTTTAAAGTTCACTATCTTTCCCCAGTCATTCAGAACGAGTTTATAGAAATTTGTGCAAAGCACGTGAGTGAAAATATATTAGATCAAGGCAGGAAAGCCAAGTATTTTGCTATTATCGTTGCTGCTAATCACGTTGATTACGTTCATTTTGCGCTAATTCCATTTCAATTCGAAAGCAACAAGTTTTACAATTTAGGAACCGTTTTTGACTTTCGTGAATTGTAACCAAAAAACTGACCAGAAAATCGCTGATCTAATTTGCTATACTCTAGGTAAACATGAAATCGCATTAAAAGATTGTCGTGCACAAGGGTACAATAATGGCGCTAATATGAAAGAAGCTTACAACGGAGCACTACGCCACATTCTCAACAAAAACCTGTTACGTGAGATGGGTATCAGTCTTTAGAGGAATCTAAAAAGAAAAGTTTAGGAAATTGGTACAACCGTGCGTGGCAAATATATTCTCCAAAAATTTCGAACGCACCAGCAAATGGCTGTCACAGCTTACTTTACGTTGTTCGATTTCCGGCCTTTTCAAATCGAGCGGCCAAAGGAACAACACCAAAAAGAAAAAAACCAAAGGAGAAAATTGGTAAGTTTTAAGTAATAAAAGACAATGTAATACCGACATACAAAAGAAATATACTAATAAATGATACAAACTAAGAAATAGGAAGCATTAGAATACAAACGAAAGGAGGATTCACCGCTTAAAGAAGAAAAAAAGAGATTGCCCAGCGTGTGCAGAATGGGGGCATCGCATACATGACGCCATAGTGAGCAACCACACCAGCAAAAACAACAGCAACACACATTGCACCATCCATAAAAGTACAGCGAGTGTCCACGATTCGATAGTAGCCGTATTAGTGCGTTAGTGCTACGCTGCCAACGAAACGACAGCACACATTCCATCATCAAGACGAAGCGTCCATGGGTCGACAGTAGTCGCATTATTGCGCCATTGCTACTCTACCAACAATACAACAACACACCTGGCGTTATCCGGAAAACACGGAAAGCATCGACAAAAACGGCGGCAGCCTCGACACAACGCTTCTAATGAGACTAACCGCAAAGGAGAAAGTGCATGCTAAGTAAGGCACTAAGTACAAAGTAAGACGATCTACAAAACTGGTAAGTGGCACATATTCCATCATAGAGGCAGTGCTCAAATATGCGCCAGTAGGAAATCCAGCCATTCATTTCTCAGTTACAAGTGAATGTGTGCTCAACCACAAGCATTTGCCCAGTTGTGTGTGACATTCTAGTTGTGAGATTCTCCGCGGCGTTCCAAGCACGGGCGCGTGCAAATACGTTTCAGCGAGAGTGACGATCGCGCACTCAACTGGTTATTCCACCACCATTCATACGGCACGGCAACACAACCGAGAGAGGCAGGAAGAGTATTGATAACCACAAAAATAAGTATTGTATTAAGCCAGTGAGTTGCATGGGCTATGGGCATACGTAGGTAGGATAATTGTTACCCCCTATACTTTCATACATCTACACACAAGTATCGCATAATAGTACAAATAGCTCCTGCAATTCTCTGCGCGTTACTAGTTTTAAATGCCGGTTCATGGCTAGCTTTACAGAAAATATAAAAAGTGGTTGTCAAAGGTGTGAGCGCACAGTAGCGAAAGAATGGGTTTTAGCAAAAAGTATTTTAGGTAAAAGAAAATTTACTGAACGCAATTTAAGCACAGAACCCAGTAGCTCAACACCCAGGCGCCTTAGTGTAGTAGCTGATAGGGTCAAACAATTTTGGTTTTCATTATGATGAAAGAGAGTAAAGTGGCCATCCTTTTACATACTGAGTGCAAAATAATACAACTGTTTAGAAATAGTAGACAGCTCAATACACACATGTGTGTCTAAGGAGTAAACTAGTTTAGTTTCGGTATTATGTAAATGAAAATTTTAGAACTGAATCCATGTAGCAATTTGTTTACCTAGCAGAATTTAAGCAAATAAGTTGAGGATGAATTTCGAAAGTCGTGGGCTACAAAATATTAATGTTGGTATGAAGCATTTTCCATGTGAATATGTATGCGAACGCGAGCAGGTATATCTTGTTACAATGCCAATTTATGTGCAGTATTGATAACGCATGATATATGTACATGAGGTACATTTGGGTCAACCGAAGGATCTTGCTCATTTGTTTACTTCTTTTGAATAACTAATTAATAATGGGCAAATATACTTACACATGGATATTCATACACCTGTTTGATGTATGTTCAATGTAATAAACTTACCGTACTTATATAGTGGTCAGTAGGCGTTAGTAAGCGTGCTTATATCTATAAACATAGACACATTCATTTAGCATGGGTCTAGTGCCACCTGAAGTAATAATGTGTAATGGATTTACATGATATATACGCATATGGATGAACAAGAGGATCTTGTGTCTTTGTTTTTTTTTTAATGATTAACTGATAATGGGTATACTTGCTCGTATTTATACATACACACGATTGACATTACAACCAACCATACCAAACACAATATTTAGGCGGTAGTTAATATTCGTTAATAAGCATACCTACATCTGTATATCTGTACATATAAGCATAATCATATATTTAGCGCGGGTTTAATACCACCCAAGATGTCAATGGATGACGAACCTGGGTTAAGGCGATCGGGTATGAATATGGACCGCAAGAGTACATATTGAAATTTTATTCTTTGCATAACTAACCAATACTAATTACACATGCCTATGCTTATGCATATACTTAACATTATATTCAATAGGTGATTAGTATGCATCGATAAGCATACTCACATATTTATACATATATATAGATACATGTTTATTTAACGTGAATTTAATACCACCAGAACACGATAATTGATAATGAGCCTGATTTAAGGCAACCCAGTACAAACGTAGACTAGGAAATTTGAATTGAAATTTTTTTGTTCAAAGAATTTATGACAAGCCTGAAGGAAGGCAACCTAAAACAAGGGTAGTTTGTAACAGCAATAGGTCGTTAAGAGGGAGGAGTTAAACAATGTATTAAATAATAAGCGATATGATATTAAATGAAATGAATTGCTAAGCATAAACTATGGTGGTGTGTGATGATTGGGGGTGTGTGATGATTGGGGGTCGCTTCCCAAGGCCGTCGGTTCTATGTACCGGAGCGACTCGGAATTTTTCCCGACCAAGGACTGCCATTTCAGCGTAACCCCATTTAATTTGTTGCGTCCCTCCCAAAATTGTCATCCTCCCAGCAGCTCCTTGCAGCAGGACTTCTCCATATTCTCTTGCTCCGGGAAGGTATCGAACCGAATCCGGGTCCGTTTCCTAACCCCAGTCCTGAGAAATGGTTTTGCTACATCTGCCGGAAAAGAATATTTTTAGGGCGGTCATACTCTTGTAAGTGTGTCTCGTGTAAGGGATGGTTGCATCGGACAGGTTGTTCTGGGCTAGACTCCAAAACCAGACGTCCACGTAACTTCTATAAATCGTTTGTGGCTCCTTGCTGTTCACGTCCTAGGACGCCACGTAGCCTGCGCCTTAGCGCCCCCCTCCCCGCTACCTTCCAGCGGCCCTGCTGGTCAGCAAACCCACCCGCTGTTGCTCGCGCCCTACGGCGCCACCAACTCACACGGCTGCTCCCACTCATACCTACAATCTCCGTAGTAGAGTCGGGAGCAATGCCGAGCATCAGCCCCTGCCCCCGTCTTCTTCCCCCCTCTTTTCCGGCAGCAATTGTGTAGGTCAGGGAAAGAGGCTCTTAGTCCCTACCTCCCTTTTGCACCGTTTTCCAGCACAGATTATATACGTTTGCGACATCGGCCCAAAGCAGCTCCTGTCATGGACGGTGCCACTTTCCTAGATGTTCTGGTCTCCGCGACGGCAACCCCCGACGGGTTTCATTGCGCCATGTTGCCAGGCCGTATACCAAAATACACCGGGTACCCCAATGCCTACCCAATGACGTCTAGTCCCAGGGCCACAACCGCAATCTGGTTGTGGCCTTCCACAACCCAGGCGTTGTTACCCGTCACTTACTCCCACAATGATGACGTCTCCCAATATGCACTTCAGAATGCTGCAGTTAAACTGTAACTTCATGAAGCGGCACAATATCCGCATTGCTGCGATTCAAGAGACTAAAGTCACAGCAAGATCTGCATTGCAGACCTGTTGTGGGTAAAATGTCCACAGAAAAGATCGCGAGAGCGGAAATGGAGGCGGCCTCGCGTTTATCATACACCACTCTGTGCAATATTATATATTTGATCCTGGCATCGAACGCAGGGACAATGTCTTAGAACGTCAAGGCCTATCTGTCCGGTCAGGCGATGCAAACCTAGAAATCATCAACATCTACATCCCTCCTGGCACCTGTTGCCCCAGTGGATACCGCCCTGATATCAGCAGCGTACTCACTGGAAACAGCCGCATTATCTTAGGCGATTTCAATGCCCATCACGATCTATGGCATTCAAACTTGCGGGTGTGATGTTAGCGGATCAAATAGAAGAAACGACGTTCTGCACAATAAACGGAGACGCCCCACACGTATGGCAGGAAGCTGTAACAGTTCGCCGGATATTTCAATCGTTAGCGCAGAACTCGTAAACTGCGTCAACTGGCAACCGGTGGTAAGATTGGCATCCGACCACCTGCCTATACTTATTTCGCTCAAGCGTTCCGCCGACTTCATCGTCGCAGAAAAACGCACTTTCATTAACTTTAAAAAGGAAAGTGGGACGAATAAAAATCCTTTACTTACAACCGCTTTGCTGCCCTCCCTATCCCAACTGATGCCAGCCAAAGGGAGCGTGCTTTCCGCAAGGTCATTGAATACGCCTCGGCTCGTTGCATTCCCGCCGTTAGAATTCCCGAAATTCGACCCCAATTCCCGGCAGAGGCCACAAGTTTAGCGAGAGAACGTGACCTTATAAGACAGCTCGATCGCGGCGACCGCCAAATAAGGGATATAAGCCAACGCATCAGATTTGCTTGTGGATGAACACAAGCGGGCGAAACGGGAGGAGCACCTAAGCGGTTGTAACCTCTCTGCCGGTGTAGGTAAATTTTGGTCCACTGTAAAGTCCCTATCTAATCCGTCTAGGCACAATGACAAAGTTTCCATCGCCTTTGGCGACAAAGTGCTGTCGGATGCGAAAAAATGCGCGAGCGCTTTCTGCCGACAATACATAATGCATTCTACGGTCGACAAAAATAGACGGAGGGCCAACAGACTCGCACGTAAACATAAGTTCAGCGCGTCACCAATTACCATCACCGCCAAAGAGGTTGAGGATGCCATCGGTCATGCTAAACCATCCAAAGCAGTGGGCCCAGAGGGCATAGCCATGCCGATGCTTAAAAGCCTAAGGAAAGAGGGATTCAAATATTTAACAAATGTCTTCAACCTGTCTCTTTCCATCTTTGTCATACCCGAAAAATGGAAAATGGCCAAGGGGGTCCAGCTACTAAAGCCTGGGAAACCAGCTAACTTAGGAGAGTCGTATTGCCCGATATCTCACCTATCGCCAGTAGCGAAGACACCTGAAGACATTTTGCTCCCCTACTTCAAAGCAAATTTGCAGCTAGCCTGTCATCAGCATGGCTTTATAAAACTCCATAGCACCACCACCGCGCTATTTGCCATTAGCACCCAGATAAATTGTGGCTTAAATCAGAAGCCCCACCATGGAACAGTACTCGTAGCGCTAGGCCTATCAAAAGCTTTTGATACGGTCAACCATGGCACGTTACTGCAAGACTTGTAAGGGTCTAACCTTCCCCCATGTCTTAAAAGCTGGACCGCAATTTATCTGGGTGGTCGGCAGGCATCGGTGCAATTCAGAAACGAAACATAAAAGCCAAGAAGAATTAAACAAAGGGTGCCACAGGGTGGTGTCCTATCCCCAATTTTGTTTAATTTTTACATATCAAAACTACCTTCGCCACCGGAAGGGGTTACTATCGTTTCTTACGCCGATGACTGCACAATAATGGCCACAGGTCCGGGCCCACAGATCGATGAGTTTTGCAACAGAATAAACGGCTACCTCCCTGATCTCTCCAGTTTTTTCGCCTCGCGAAACCTGGCATTATTACCGACTAAATCATCCGCGACCTTATTTACAACTTGGACGTCCCATATGTCGACCATTTTGCACATCCACATCGATGGCACTACGCTACCGACTCGATCCTTAAATCCCTTGCTGGCAGTACTTGGGGAAAAGACAAAGAAACGCTCATTACCACATACAAAGCAATTGGCCAGCCGTTTGCGTGCTACGCGTCCCCTATATGGTCGCCAAGCCTAAAAACTACCCACTGGAAGAAGCTACAGGCCTGCCAAAATACTGCGCTCAGAACCGCCACGGGCTGTCTTCTTATGTCCCCAGAACACCATCTACATAATGAGGCGAGCATACTCCCCATCAGGGAGAGAAATGAGATGCTAACCAAACAGTTCCTGTTGAATACCCAGAAACCTGGGCATCCAAACAGACGTCTGATTGATGAGCCAACACCGCCTATGGACTTAAGGAGTCATCTCCGTAAGTATTTTGAGGAAATACGGCACCTGAGAACTCAGCCGTATGAAGCGAAAAAACACAAGCAGATCCTTGGTGAACTCCACAAACAGGCGTCGGACCTTTATGCCGGAAATTTCCCGGTGAATCCAGTACTCAGGGAACAGTACCCAAAACTTGCGGAAGAGGAACGCATACTCCCCAGGGAAACGCGATTCACTCTGGCTCAACTTCGTTCTGGATATTGTAACAGGTTAAACTCTTACATATTCAGAATTAACACCGACATACAAAATGTATGCCCCGCTTGCAATGTGTCCCCACATGACACCAACCATCTCTTTAATGGTAATGTGGAACCAACGCCTCTAACACCCCTTTCATTATGGTCCACCCCTGTCGAAACAGCAAGTTTCCTTGCACTCCCGTTAGATGATATTGATGACAATTTGTGATCGGTCGCAGCTATTAGCTGGGGCGAAACATTGGTACAACAACAACAACAACAAATATGATTGGGGGTGAAGTGGGAAATTACTTCGGCTAGACAGACGGACGTGTGGACAGAGGCTTGATATTAGGGTCGACCAATACTGGTAACGGTCGACAATGGCTGGGAGGGATAATGAAAGCAGAAGGGCCAATTTAGATTTTATGGAGATAAACTGCATCGACGATGAAGGCGCATCATGAGAGTGGACACTCGAGCTGAAGGGTAGGTATTTTCCATCGGTAACAGCGCAAGGGTACGAATTTTTCTTTTTGTTATCAACCTGCGGTTTAGTTTGTCATCGGCATCGATTTATACAGACCCACCCCAATCCGGCGAGATCAGTCGATACAGCAAGCGTACCCAGCGGATCGTAAAACCATATCTTCTCCTTTTGGAGACGCCCTTAGACATAACCCAGGTAACCTTACTAGTAGTAGGTAACACCAATAGTAGGTATGCATCATCACAAAATCATAACAAACTCGAATGCTGATTACTCGCCTTGTGTAACCCATAGTCTCAATTTATGTGGTGTTGTTGCTGCAGAATGTTGTACGGCTGCAATTACTTTCTTCGGAGTTGTACAAAAATATTTTACTATTTTCAGCAGCACTTCACAACGATGGGACATCCTCAAAAAAAAATGTACCGAGCTCTCTAAATAGTCTTTCAGAAAAAAGCCAAATTTGACTGCGCAAGCATACGGAGATGTTACCGGCATTCTCAAGTACATCAACAAGTTCGAATGTATCTTGCTGTTCTCAATTTGGTTCAAAGTACTGACTACCATTAATGAAAGAAACGTGGACCTCCAAGCTAGAGATGCCAACATAGATATTGAGGTCCGACATCTAGATGCCTTATTAGCTGATTTGAAGTTGATCAGGAACCAATGGGAAACAATTTTAAACGAATACAAAACAGTTGCTATCCAATTGAAGATCTCGCCAAAGTTTCCGGACATTCGAAAGAGAAAACCCAAAAGACGTTCTGAAGATAATTTAAATGTGATGATTACGGATGATTTAGAGTCTGATTTTAAAAAGAAAACATTCCTGGTGATCTTTGATTCGGAAATCACTGCATTAATGAACGATTTGTAGCTTTGAGAAATTTGAACGAGACGTTTTCCTTTTTGTGGCAATTTGAAGACATGGATGAAACTACGGTTCGGGCGAGCGCAGCAAAATTTTTGAAAAAATACAAGTCGGACATTTTTCAAAGCTTAGAATGCGAAATAATTCACTTGAAAGACATTTACCAAGCAAATTTTGATAAAGGTCTGTCACCATGGGAATTGCTAAATGCCATCTATGTTCAAAATCTGTATACAATTTTCCCCAACATTTGTGTTGCTTGCTATTGTTGCACTATACCTGTCACTGTAGCTAGTGCAAAACGTTCCTTAAGCGTCCTTTCAAGAATCAAAAACTTTCATAGATCGTGGTCATCTAAAGAGCAAGTTTTAGGACTTGCCACGCTATGTGTTGAATCCGTTTTGGCAAGGCAGTTACATTTTGATATTATTATAAAAAATTTTGCAGCGAAAAAAGCAAGAAAAGTGACTCTTTGATATCCGAACCTTATATATTGAATAATTAAAATTTACAATCATCATTTAATTTATCAGAAATGTATTAAAATGTTACCAAATAACTAGAAAAGATTATTTTAAACAATATGTGGCTGATGAAAGAGAATTTTATTTCTACGTTACAATAAAATAATATAAATAGTAAATATTCTGTGTTAATTCTATTTTCAGCTTTTAGTCCAAAAATCATTTCGTTGATGTGGCAAAATTTTTTTTTATGTAATCCATCATTAATTCAAATTAATCAAATGTATTCATGGATTTTTTATGGAGGCCCGTAAATTGTTTAGTTCCGGGCCCGGATTTTCTCTCTACGGCCCTGGTTATGATGACCGGAAAATTTTGTGAACCCCAAGAAAAAATGTTGACATTTGTTTTATTTTGTAGAATTTTGTAGTAAAAAGCCTTTTTCCCTGTTTTGCTTTATTCTGTACCAGATTTGATATTTCTGTTTGTAGTTTTTATACTCAGTTGAGCAGAGCTCACAGAGTATATTAAGTTTGATTGGATAACGGTTGGTTGTACAGGTATAAAGGAATCCATATATCAAAATCATCAGGATCGAAAAAAAATTTGATTGAGCCATGTCCGTCCGTCCGTCCGTCCGTCCGTTAACACGATAACTTGAATAAATTTTGAGGTATTTTGATGAACTTTAGTATGTAGGTTCCTGAGCACTCATCTCAGATCGCTATTTAAAATGAACGATATCGGACTATAACCACGCCCACTTTTTCGATATCGAAAATTTCGAAAAACCGAAAAAGTACAATAATCCATTACCAAAGACAGATAAAGCGATGAAACTTGGTAGGTGAGTTGAACTTATGACGCAGAATAGAAAATTTGTAAAATTTTGGACAATGGGAGTGGCACCGCCCACTTTTAAAAGAAGGTAATTTAAAAGTTTTGCAAGCTGTAATTTGGCAGTAGTTGAAGATATCATGATGAAATTTGGCAGGAACGTTACTCCTATTACTATATGTATGCTTAATAAAAATTAAAAAAATCGGAGAAGGACCACGCCCAGTTTTAAAACAAATTTTTTTTTAAGTAAAATTTTAACAAAAAATGTAATATCTTTAAAGTATATAAGTAAATTATTTCAGCATTCAACACCAGTAATGATATGGTGCAACGAAATACAAAAATATAAGAAAATTTCAAAATGGGAGTGGCTCCGCCCTTTTTCAGTTAATTTGTCTAGGATACTTTTCATGCCATAATTTGAACAAAAATTTACCAATCCTTTTGAAATTTGGAAGGGGCATAGATTTTATAAAGTTAACTGTTTTCTGGGAAAATGGTTGAAGCCACGCCCAGTTTTCATACACAGTCGTCCGTCTGTCCTTCCGCATGGCCGTTAACACGATAACTTGAGCAAACATCGACATATCTTTACTGACCTTAGTTCGCGTACTTATCTGAACTCACTTTATCTTGGTATAAAAAATGAACGAAATCCGACTATGACCACGCCCACTTTTTCGTATTCGAAAATTACGAAAAATTAAAAAAAATGCCATAATTCTATACCAAATACGAAAAAAGGAATGAAACATGGTAATTGGATTGGTTTATTGACGCGAAATATAACTTTAGGAAAAACTTTGTAAAATGGTTGTGACACCTACCATATTAAGTAGAAGAAAATGAAAAAGTTCTGCAGGGCGAAATAAAAAACCCTTAAAATCTTGGCAGGTATTACATATATAAATAAATTAGCGGTATCCAACAGATAATGTTCTGGGTCACCCTGGTTCACATTTTGGTCGATATCTGGAAAACGCCTTCACATATACAACTACCACCACTCCCTTTTAAAAGCCTCATTAATACCTTTAGTTTGATACCCGTATCGTACAAACACATTCTAGAGTCACCCCTGGTCCACCTTTATGGCAATATATCGAAAAGGCGTCCACCTATAGAACTAAGCCCCACGCCCTTTTAAAATACTCATTAACACCTTTTGTTTGATACCCATAATACCGCATAAAATACTCTTTAATACCTTTCATTTGATACACATGTCATACAAACACATTCCAGGATTACCCTCGGTTCATTTTCCTACATGGTTATTTTCCCTTATGTTGTCACCATAGCTCTCAACTGAGTATGTAATGTTCGGTTACACCCGAACTTAACCTTCCTTTTTGATTTTTTTAATTTAGTTATTTTTTTATTAACTGTGTTTTTGGCAATATATATTTGCCGTAATCAATAGTATTGTGCAATTTAGTTTGAATTTTGCTTGTATACATTTTGGAGCCTACGTATACTCAATACCTGCTACTACTTTCCGTTGCCTGTTACCAATTTTCGCTGCCTATCACCAATTTTCGCGGCCTGTCACCAAAATCCGCCATTTTGGATGCCGCAGACTTTAAGTCACAGTCGCCATATAATATACCAGAAAATAATGTGGCGTAAGTACTCAAATTGCTTTTATTTTCGCAACAAGATGCATCACAGTAATTATGCAATCGATCATAAAGAAATAATTCAGCCGGCACACAATGAAAAGTATTGTATTCAAATTTTTGGGCATTTTATTAACTTTAACAATTCCTTAGTGGCTGTCGATTTTAGAGCCAAAAATGTAATGGCCGAGCCACTCATGCACCGGGCTACATTAGCCCGTGCGAGTGTGTCCGGTCAATTAGAACACCAGCTGATGCATGGCGCATGGTTGTGTTTTCAAATGATTGATGAGGTGACATCCTTTTTGATTGAAATTGAGGCCCGTTCATAGGTGCCGCCATTGGTGGTGGCTGCGCTTAATAGCCGAAGTAAAACCTAAATTAATTATAGAAGTGTCCAACACAGAAAAGGACGTCTGACCGGTTAAAAGTGCGTGAAAAAAGTATATATATATATTAAAGTTTAAAGTATTGAAAACAGTTGAAAGTACCGACATTTTTTTTTACCGCAAATTTACGGAACTGGCCACCGGTACAGTCAAAAAGGGACCTGCAGCAAGCTACAATCTAAATGAAAAATATTGTTTGTTTAAATAAAATCATAAAATCTAATAAATTTAAAATTTAATTAAACCTTAAACTTTATAAAACCCAAAATTTATTTGAATCTAAAATTTAATAAAATATAAAATTTAATTAAACCTAAAATTTTATAAAACCTAAAAATTAATAAAACCTAAAATTTAATAAAACCTTAAACAAAATAAAATCCTAAATAAATAAAAAATAAACTTTATAAAATACTATTATCTCACAAAATAAATTAAACAAAAAAATAAAATTAAAATAATATTGTTATTTTTCTAAATAAATTAAATTTAAAACAACTATGATACAATAAACTAAATAAATAATAAGTAAATAAATATAATAAATTGAAATATAAAATAATTAATGCAAATAAATAAGGCATACATTTCATTAAATAAGTTACGTAGCTACATATACATACTTACACATGCAAACACAAATAAATAGAATTTTCATTAAGGTTTTGTTTTATTACTATTACAGGTCCTCACCCGGCGGGGGTATCCCTGGGCCTCATCCACTCAAGAATATTACAGAGGAAACCAAATTCATAATCAGAATCCGGCGCTATGTTATTGTAAGCAGTCGAAAGGAAACGCAACAGCAAATAACCAAAAAAAAAAAAACACAAATGGAGCGAAACGAAAAACCACAGCAACCACAGAGAGGACGGAGAGACTAGCAGCGATTTGATTTTAATAACTTTTATTGTATTTATATATGTATATGTATGTAGTTTTTTGTATGCGCCAGCGAATTAATTTTGTTTTGTGAGGAGAATTTAACCTGGTGTAATTCCACGTTTAGGGCTTAGTTTCATTTTTTTTCACAAAATTTTCGGTTCACCTTTTTCCTTTTGAATCTTTTCAGAAATCTTTTTTTAAACAATTTGTTTGTGAATTCAGGCCCGCTAAAGTTGATTTTTTGGTATAGCCTTCCCTAACTTTTTGGGAATTTTGAACCGAGATTTTGCTTGTTGGCTTCACCAACTGCCAGCCTTTCTAAGCTCACAGTGTTTAAGCTGCCTACATACATGTACAAATAATTTCAAGTTGCTTTTCCAGCATTCACACTTCTCCACTCAGAGAAGATCATACGTGTTTACTCACACGGTCAAGTCGCTCTTCCAGCGACATTCTCCCAGCACGTATAGCTGCATTAGCAACGAGAGTTGTGTACTGCTGATCAAATTTCTCAACCTCTCTCATATTTGCAATTTTTTCTTCTTTCTTTGCTGCACTCTCCCAACAGTGCAATCAAGCGCACTCAGCTTCACAAAAGAAACGCGATATTAAAGCGACGAAGAAGCGAATCAAAACAAACTCTTCTGTTTGTAAACATAAACAGAGAAGCTCATCTGGTTCACGTGCATACGTTCGCACAAACAAACATATATACACACATACGTTTGTATATTGCGC
The DNA here is from genome assembly GCF_040869045.1 of Eurosta solidaginis. NCBI lineage: Eukaryota > Metazoa > Arthropoda > Insecta > Diptera > Tephritidae > Eurosta > Eurosta solidaginis. Next base: position 55,638,383 of record NC_090324.1, read on the forward strand.
ACGTAAATTTGTACTTATTCTGTCGTACAAAACAAAGTTTGAGAAATTTTCGTCCCTATAGGAACTTTTCAAAAATATTCCTAAAAACCTCAAAGTATTATTATTTTCTAATATATACATACCTATATATACCAGTAATTTACAAATACACGTTTATTTCCACACGTATATATAAGTGAAGTGTTTGTGATTTTTTTTTTAATTTTATATTTTTTGTTTTTACAAAGCATTATACATACTATTGAATTCCGAATTTTGCTGATTTAAATTATTTAAGGAACGTCCCGTTGTCCGTGCTTGACTCTATTTTTCAAAAAAAAAAAACACAAACACCGCCACCAATTTAAATTCCCTTTTTTTAAATTTCTGTGGCACGAAGGGTTTTCCATCTTCGAATTTTGCGATCGTTCTCTGAGCGGACAAATATTTTATTTGTTTTTTTTTCTTGGTGAAAACCCAAAAGTTTGCATAAAATGCCTGTAAGTCCCCCAAAAACGTCCGAAACCGGGACAAAACCAAAAGGTGGCCCAAAGGAAAAAACGGCCAAGGAAAGGTCAACATCCCCCCGCCGGAAATCCAAATCAGTTGACCCATCCGCGCAAAAGTTCATCGTTCATCGCGGAAAGTGACAATCTGATGAGATACTGTGCAAAATTCAACGAAGCACCGATTCAGGATCACACTGAATCGTATCTCATGATAAAGGACAAATCACTAGATGATTATTGGGCACGACTTCAATCGGTTTACGATCTGGTATTTCCGAAACTAGATGAAAGTTTCCCTGAAGATTTTAAGAGTTCAGTACAAGGCAAACAATGCGCCTGCCTTGATACGTATGAAGTGCCAAAAGCAAAGATTGTATATCAACTTTCATTGATCAAAATGATGGCAACGCCGAGTCCACCACCCCGCGTGGTACAACCCCCGGCTGAGGCAAATATTTACCTGAAAGTCCCAGCATGCGACACGGCGACCTTTTATGGTGGCTATGAAGAATGGTCCGCTTTTCGTGACATGTTCACAGCGGTGTACATTAACCAACTAAGGCTCTCCCGTGCTCAGAAATTGTACCATCTCCGATACAAAACGCAAGGCAAAGCCGGATCCATCGATAGTAGATTTTTTTTGTATTGGTATTTTCCTATTACTATTTTCTTTTCTATTGGGGGATTTTATGTAAGAATATTTTTTACTGCTATTCAACTCTATTTAGCGTAAAATGTAAAAGATATTTTCCTATTACTATTTCCTATTCTACTGGGGGTTGAAGGGAAATATTTTCCTATTAATATTTCCTATTCTATTCCACCGGAGTTAAAGTAAAAATATTTTTCTATTATGTAAACTTATGAGCTGCTTCTTCCCTAACTAACACTAAGTCTCCTATTTTATTTCCTTACTGTAGCTATTTTATCATAATTAGATTTCTTTACTGTTTCTATTAAACGAATATTTTCATTGCTATTTTATTTCATTTGGGTCGTATTAAATTTAGAACCAATAAAAAAATGTATAGCTAATTATTCAGAAAATTTAGTGGCTGTAGTTGGTGGAAGAGCAAGGTAATTTATAATATTAGTTGTTCAATTAATTGAGTAGACGGAAGGTACAGTGGATGCAAAAATGTTTCTTATCTTTAAATAATCTTTTCATAATTTCGATATTTTCATATTTTCCAGCAATTTCTTTGATCTTATTTGTCATACGATTTCTGCGGCGGCCACCAAGACAGAATCGTCATGACTTAAATTTTTGTTTTTTATTTTTATACCGGGATTTGTCACTAGCACAACTTCTTTGGTTAAGTGCAATTATTTGATCTTAAGAACCTTGTTATCAATTTTAAATTAGCCTACTGCAGTAAATATTCAATTAATTTTTCCTTATAAATTTCAAGTCCTTGATTGCCGTCATTTCTTGTATGCCTGGTCGAATATTGTGCTAAGGCAATAACTTCCTCAACAAGCTGGTTGCTTGTAAATTTTCTACGCTAGCATTTTTCTATCCTAAGATGGAAACGAGCGCGACTAGTATTTTATTGCAATTTTATATAGCGCTTTAATATATATATATATTATGGCAGGTCGATTTAAAAATCGCTCATTGCTCTGTGAAAGTCGTATTCTAGGGATCAAAATAAGAAACTTTGCCGAAGGAGCCATACCTCTAAAACGAATTCTGATGTCGTCCCCCCCCCCCCCCCCCCCCCCCATTTTGGGTCGAACTTTTGGGTAGGGGAAAATTTTTTTAAAATCCCAATCGAGTCCAAATGTATGACCGGCCCCCACTAACTTTGGAGGCCCGACCCACCGATGCCAGTGGAACACCCCCTGGAACCCCCCTGGGGGTTCACCATAAATGTTTTTCTTAATTTTTTTTTTGTTATGGGCTGGTTTTAAAAATTTTGTATTTTTTTTTTTCGTTCTTAGTGTTTGCCTATTTCCACTGTCCTAGAATTTCCTATTACTTCATGACCATTTTTGTCAGGAGCAATCAAAAGAATTTTTGATTTGCTGTTCGCTTTAGGCAGGGCTGCCTTTACTGTTGATTGTGACATTTTGAGATTTACTATTTGAATTGTTGATTGCTCTTCCTTAGCTTTGGGTTTGGTTTAGGTAATGGGTTGCAAAAATTTGTGTTTCTTAGACACGATCTGTGGCGGGTTTTACCTGCCTATATTTGTGCTTCATCAACCTATTGTGATGATCAATAGCATGAATACACAACCTATAACTGCTAACCAAACGTCTGGAATGTTCTGAATATTTTCTGTATCTACCTTAGTTGGTAGCTCATACTTGGTTATCGTGTTCTCTGTTGTTTCAGAGCTTTCTTTCCCTAGTTCGTATACGGCTATCAGTATCATAATGCCTTGCGCAAACTTTTGTCCACCAAGACATTTTAAACTTCTCTAATTTGAATAAAATGATATTAAAATATTTTGTTATATTTATAACTTTTTATTGTAAAACTCGTTATTCTAAAATATTTACTAAAATATTTTTATTTAGGTTAATATTCAATAATAGCGACGACCGAGTGGAAAGGCAGGTGCGGCGACGATAACTTAGTAGGGAGGGGCGCAAACAATATCTGAAACTTTATTCCTAGGCAATTTTGTTTCCTTTTTATTTATTCATAAATAGAATCCCTATCGGGGAAAGTCATCCTTATCATCCTAGCTATTTCTTCTTCTTTGGTCGTAGGGTTTACCACATCTTCTGGGGTTGGTCCTCTAGTCATTCCTATAATCGTGCAAAGCTTTTTTAGTGCATTTAGTTCTTTCTCTAGGTCCCTAGTTTTTAGAGTATTTTCGTCCCACCATTGTAATCGGATTTTCGAGAAGTCCCTTTGCATTTTAATTTATTATTTAAATGGTGAAAATATGGTAGATTTTAAAAGGTTTCTAAAGCAGGAAGTTTTAATTGGATCTTTTATAAAATATCCTCGCAATTTTTGTATGATATGTGTATGTATTTGTAACGAAAGTTAACAGGGTATTTAAGAAGCTTTATGAAAACGACCTAAGCATTCCAATTTACGAACTTTTATTTAGTTAGTTCTCTTTTTTTTTCAAATCATAGTTTTTTAGATTTTACCTGAACAAATTAATTAACTTATAACATTGTAAGTTTGAAATATTCTTTTAATTATTAATTAAAATTCCTGATTTAAAAAAAAATTTTAAAAAAATGTCTAAGAAAAAATAAAAATTTTTGCTAATGGGTAAGCGTATCTAAGACCGCTCCATTTATTCTTAAAATTTAAATAATTTAAATATACTTAATATACATAATATTCGCTGCCAATCGTATTGTCCATTATGTCCTGTTGGTTTGCCATATCATATTAGTTCCCAGTCTTATGCCAATTATGTCCTGTTGGTTTGTTGCTCTGCGGCCAGATATTATGATTATTCCACTCCATTTATGCGTTTAATTTATTACTGAGCTTGCGTTATTTTGCTTCAAACAAACGCTCATAACTAATTGTTCCAGATAACCACCATGAGTTTATTCGCATTTGCCAAAAGTCCGTTAAATTATTGTTGTTAGTTATCATACCAAGTTACGTTGGGTTGATCAAGCTTGCGATGTAAAAAATGTTCTCTATGATTTAAACTTGGCAGGACCTTTCAGATTTTTAGCCAAAACTGTCAGGATATATTCCTCCAGCAAGATATTTAGCAGTTTTGCCAATTTCTGATCAAGCTGGCAGCATCGCCATGTAAAAAGGTAAAATGTAAAAAGGTTTATGGAGAAATAAAAGCAACGTGAATTACTGGAAGCGCTAATTGATCTTTATTAATAAATGCTTTCCTTTTTATAGGAATTTGTCTTACAATACTATTACAATATTTTTGTATAATACTTACACACTAAAAATAACTACATTATATTTCTATATACCTATTCAGTGCTATATTCTTATTACCGAACTATGTAATACTGTTTGGTCAGTCGCACCGACAAACTGACGCTGTCAGTCAGTTATGTTTATGGGTTAAGCAACTGTAAATGGATATGACTCCTCGCTGGGTTCAATTTAACTTAGCTATGCCGCTATGACTGTATCGCTATGAGAAATTTGTGTGTGTTTGAAAGTGGAATTCATTTGCTTATGCATTTCAAGCTAGACCTATTCTGGTATGTACATATGTGCAAATATCTTGTATTGCGTTATATCATAACTCATCCAAAGTAGATCCTCTCTGTAATACATCTCGTTAGGTATTTGAAGGCAGATCACATTATTATCTGTTCTTATCCATCGTTAGATAAATACGTAGGACTTTATTGTGACTTTTCAGCACAGCTTTCCGAGATGCGGCGACTCATCGAGGGATAAAGTGGTAAGTGCAATACAAAATACACCACGTTTACCTATCTAGCACACGCAGTTTTTTGCTTGCATATGTTTTATTTTTGCCTTTGCTTGCTATTTACTTTTCTTGTATCTGCTTGGGAAAGGGAGAGGAATTAGTGTTGGAAGCTCACAGCAGCTGCCGTGGTTATAAAACCACTTAAATCAACGGGTGATAAGTATTGCAAATTTTATAATTTTTTTGTATAATTTTTTTACACATTTTTATTGGTTATTTTTAGATTTTTATATCGAAAATTTTATGTTTAGGCCACCAGCCTAAATATTTTTAAAATAACTTTTAGTTCACCCTAATACGGTCCATATACTTAACCATTACCGGTAACTGTCCTTGCACAGCCGAGAACTAATTGAGTAGGGGAAAACTCGACGAAAGTTAGCAATCGGCGGGTGCCATGGACTCTTTCCTTTTTTTTCACTTTCACTTTTCTTTTGAACATCAGCAAGTGAGCTCCAGCAACCACACCGAAGGTAAGCATTCATTGTTTCAAGTGCGAATTCCAAACCATTAAATTAAAGTAATTTCCGAAATACTTCGTAATTTAATTTTTCCATTTACTTTGAATTATTGAATAAAGAAAGTTTGTTGTTAATTAGATTAGTGAAAGTGTTGTTTTTCAATAAGTCACTAACTAGTTCCTTCTCTTTTACATTTCTTTTTTGGTGTTACGTGCGAGCGAATCCCCATCGTCCCGAATCACACGTAATCATTGGTCCTTCGAGCCGGATATGAACCAGCGACCTATGGATGTACAGTCCTCCTATTTGACGGAGTCACATTCATACAACTGCCTATGTTTTGGCATGAGTGCACTATACGCTCCTATGTTTAGCGGAGCCATTCACACACCTCCTATTTGGCGGAGTTACATTCATACAACTGCCTATGTTTTGGCATGAGTGCACTATACGCTCCTATGTTTAGCGGAGCCATTCACACACCTCCTATTTGGCGGAGTTACATTCATACAACTGCCTATGTTTTGGCATGAGTGCACTATACGCTCCTATGTATAGCGGAGCCATTCACACACCTCCTATTTGGCGGAGTCACATTCATACAAACAAACAAAATGGGGGCCAAACCAACACGTTCCCAAAATTTTACTCATGATAATGGCATATCTTCAACATGCTCCTCTAAGACTTTCATGGCTGACAAAAAAAAGTTTTTCCTTAAAATTTAAAAGCTGATAGCTTAGCGCACAAAGGTTTTTTCTCACGTGCGTGGAGCACAAAAGGTTTCCAATCATTTTTATTTAAACCTTATTTCAAAAAAAAAAAAACAAAATTACCCTATGAAGCACCGATCGGGGTATTGGAGCAAAACGATAATTTTGGGGAAGTTATGTTTTCCGAAATTAGGCTCCAAAGCATACTAAATGGCTTTAGGCATGGAGAAAAACCCGGTTTCTAGCGCTGCTGTCCTCAAAGAACGCATCACAGAAATTTAGAACAGTATAACCCCTGTTAACGAATTTAGTAGCCTTAACGCCACGACGGTTTCAAGATGTTAATAAAAAACAACATTATTTAGAGCTACGTGAGGTTATTCATACTAAACAGGTTATTTGTGTACTGTAGGGACGTTGGTTTTTGTTTTTTTGTTTCTTTCCCATAACTGCGCTATTTTGTATTAAAGTGAGGGTTTTTTGTAGCTTATTATGACAATCAATAAAACAAAATGAGTCAGTTATACAACTGTACCATCCCATTTTTCAGAAAAATTATTAGCCTTTCAACCCAGAGGAAAAAGGGGGTGTATGTAGACTTTTCTCCGTCACTGTCTATTTATTTTTCTACGCCACTCTGAATATGTTTAATAAATGTTGGATAAGCTTTAAATAAATACGTTTTTGCACCTGCATTACTCAGTCACCGATAGTATATTCTAGTAACTTATCATATTTTTGCTTAGTTGACTCGTGAGCAGTATCTACTAGTAATATAGCATGAGAATTACCCATAGCGACCTGAGGTATTTTCATATTATCTATTTTGGGGACTTCCTTAGGAACAGTGGACGACCTTGGGAACTCGCCAATACCCAATTCCCCATAGGTGGGAAGCGCCCCATGCTATTAAGGTATCATCAGCTGATAGGATAATAGAAGTGTTTCCGCATCCGATATCAGTAATGTTCCACCCAGATAAGTCCTGAACAAGTTTTGGTTACATATTTGATTCTCCCGTCTTCTTATTTTGCCCAAATAGAAAGAGGACGCCAAGCTCGTTGAGGACAAGACTAAAGGTTGCGCCACAATATACATTACGTTCATCACGTCCTTGAATGTCGAAAAATTTTATTAAACGAGGTACCATCTCGTCCGTAGGCTCTGCATGACCAAGGCGCCCAAAGCCGCCAAATCCCCATCTATACACCCGCTTCTTAGAATCAATGGCGACCGTATGATTATTACCGCAGGCGACGTCGACAATTAGAACAGTCCCTGTACAAAAAGGAATACTGATGGGAAATACATCGTAGCCCTACCATTCAAGCAGGGGTTTCCAAACAGCATCACATTAGGGCCCTCTCTGAAAAGCGCTTGCTCTCAGTTTTACCGAAACGAGATGCGTCTATCGAAAACGCCAGCCCTGCAAACTGAATACAACAGAGTATTAGCGGAATACGAAACACTAGGGCATATGACAAAAGTTCCCACCATTATCCCTCCCCATGCAACAAATTGCTATTTTTTGCCTCATCATGCGGTAATAAAAGAGGAGAGCACGACTACAAAAGTAAGAGTAGTTTTTAACGCATCGTGTCCCACTGCCAATGGCACTAGTTTGAATGACGTGTTATACACCGGCCCCGTACTGCAGGCCGACCTAAGAATTCTGCTCCTTCGTTGGCGATTCTTCAAATATGTCTTTAATGGCGACATAGAGAAGATGTATCGCCAAATATGGGTAATGCCCAACCAAACCCAGTTCCAAAGAATAGTATTTCGCAATAATCCAGGGGATCCTATCAACGTCTATGAATTAAAGACAGTAACGTTTGGAGTTAACTGTGCTCCGTATTTGGCAATAAGGACACTGCACCAACTAGCAGATGATGTAGAGACTTCATCACCCATAGCAGCCAGCATTCTGCGTACAAGCATGTACGTCGATGACGTGCTAGCAGGAGGCCACAGCATCGAGTCTACAATTAAAGCTCGGGAGGAAGTCACCCACGTACTACGGTCAGCAGGTTTTTCTTTGCGAAAGTGGACTTCGAACTGCAGCCGAATACTGAAAGGAATCCCAAAATCCCACTTGCTAAACGAAGATTTTCTGGAATTCGAGGATGCGAGTACAGTCAAAACATTAGGCATCAGATGGAACGCGCATTCGGATTATTTCTATTTTACCGCAAAACCTATCGAAAATCGTGAGGTCCTGACGAAAAGGGCAATACTTTCAGCGATCGCCAAACTCTTCAATCCTTTGGGATGGCTCGCGCCAGTCATCATAGTAGCCAAGATCATAATGCAAAACATCTGGCTGGAAGGAACTGACTGGGACGAGACAGTGTCCACGCGTACCCTAGATAAATGGCAAACATTTATGGAGGACTACCCGGATATTAACAATATACAGATACCAAGATGGGTAAATTTTACACTAAATGCGGACGTTGAATTACATGGGTTCTGCGACGCATCCGAAAAAGCCTATGCAGCTACAATATTTCTTAGGGCAAGGGTTAATGAGGAGGTCCACGTCAGCCTACTAATGGCGAAAACAAGAGTAGCTCCCGTAAAAACAATTTCGCTACCCAGATTGGAACTGTGCGGAGCAGTCTTGTTAGCCGAAACTTTAGAATCAGTGCGCGAAAACCTGAACTTGGGAAAATTCCACACACACCTATGGACTGACTCAACGATCGTTTTAGCGTGGATTAAAAAACCTCCCTGCTCTTGGTCAACATTTGTGGCTCATCGAGTAACCAAAATCGTAGAAAAGGTAGGGAACAGTGCCTGGCACCACGTAGAGTCTGCATCAAACCCAGCAGATTTGGCCAGCAGAGGGCTGTCCGCAAAAGACCTAGTCGCAAGCTCCTTGTGGTGGCAGGGACCTTCTTGGTTACAAGAAGACAATTCAAAGTGGCCAAATCAAGGAAAGGAGTATCAGACAGATATTGAGCAAAAGCGCGTAAAAGCCTTTACCACATCAAAAATAAGTGGAAATGAGGATATCCTAGAAAGGTTTTCAGAACTTTCAAGAGCCTTGCGGGTCATATCATATATTATAAGATTTTCGCAAAGTACCAATACTAAAACAAAATCTTCCTTTAAAGCGGAATCGTACTTCATTTCACCCAATGAAATTCAGGCCACGACAAGTCGTTTAATAGCTCTCTACCAGCGGAAGCATTATTCGGAGGAACTTTCGAGTTTGAAATCCGGGAAACTCATCGGTTCAAAGAGTGAAATCCTGCCTCTTACCCCGCTTGTCGATGAAAAGGGCATATTGAGGGTGGGCGGTCGTCTTTCAGGGGCCAAGGATCTTCCCTACAGTGAACGGCACCCGATCATTCTGCCGTATGACTGCCGGCTCACACGATTTCTTGTCCAGTTCATCCACAAAGATACCTTGCATGGTGAGAACCAACTGATGTTTCGTCGCCTACGCACAGAATATTGGGTACCTAGGGTAAAAAATATGATCCGATCGGTCATACATAATTGCAAAACCTGTACCATATTCCGCAAACGGACCCAAACCCAACTGATGGGAGATCTACCTCCAGAGCGAACCACCTTTTCCCGGGCTTTCACCAATACGGGGGTAGATTTTGCCGGACCGTTTGACATCAAATCTTATAGCGGAAGAGGATGCCGCATATCAAAGGGTTACGTCTGCCTCTTTGTCTGCTTTGCCACCAAGGCGATTCATTTAGAAGTCGCGAGTGACCTCAGTACCGCCGCCTTTTTAGCAGCTTTCGGTCGGTTTGTCGCCAGGCGAGGGTGTCCGAAGAACATATACTCCGACAACGGAACAAACTTCGTCGGTGCCTCTCGAGCACTTCGATCCGAACTCAAAGCTTTCCTCGCCGATGCGCGTAACCAAACCCTATCGAAGTATTATCACCAAACCCTTCAATGGCACTTCATACCGGCAGCCGCCCCTCATATGGGCGGACTGTGGGAAGCTGGAGTCAAAAGTTTTAAAAACCACTTCAAAAAGATAGCGTTGGACTACAAATTTACTATGGAGGAGTTCAGTACCCTTCTTTGCAGAGTTGAGTCTTGTCTCAACTCGAGACCTCTGAGCCCCTCCTCCAACGACCCGTCCAGCTTGGAACCACTCACTCCGGGACACTTCCTCATTGGCGGTCATCTACTAGCCCCACCAGAGATTGACGTCAGTGAGAATCGTGCCTCACTTGTCAACCGCTGGGAGAAGCTGAAGGCATTACATCAAACGTTTTGCAAACGGTGGAAGTCCGAATATCTCACCGAATTGCAAAAACGCACCAAGTGGAAACACCCACAAGCCAATCTGAAACAAGGGGACCTGGTAGTCATAAAAGAGGAAAATTTACCTCCGAACGAATGGAGATTAGGGCGAATAACCAAACTCCATTATGGAGCCGACAATTGAGTTCGAGTCGTCGAGCTTGATACCGCGAGAGGGCACACGACGAGACCAATCACAAAGTTGGTCTTGCTTCCTCCTTGCGAGGAGAGGGTCGGAGATCTTTAATACCCCACTTCTCATTCTCCCTAAGTCCACTTCTTGTCTAGTCAGGGTGTGACACCGAATTAGGGATCTGAAGCTTGTCTATAATTCTTATTATCCTATTACAAATTATCCAAGACCATCAAACCCTTCATGCAACACTCCCTAGGAACAAATTTCAAAACAACGATGCGATGAGCCAATTGCTCTTTGAAATAAGTCTAGGTTTAAGAGCTTTCTTATCAGCCATGAAATTATTATACAACAGGAGAATTTCCTGTCTGCAAACCTATATTTATCTAAACAGTAGTACACCTTTGCAGATGGCATTGGGTTAAGATTGCCTAATGTTTAGTTATAAAGGTGAATATGAGCTCAAGTGGGAACGCGTTGGTTAGGCCATATCTATATATATATAACTTAACTAATTCACCTCGGCGCAAGACTTGCTTTCATGCGCCCATGGCCCTGCTTTGGGCATGAGTGAAATGTACGCTCCTATGTTTAGCGGAGCCATTCACACACCTCCTATTTGACGGAGTCACATTCATACAACTGCCTATGTTTTGGCATGAGTGCACTATACGCTCCTATGTTTAGCGGAGCCATTCACACACCTCCTATTTGGCGGAGTTACATTCATACAACTGCCTATGTTTTGGCATTAGTGCACTATACGCTCCTATGTTTAGCGGAGCCATTCACACACCTCCTATTTGGCGGAGTTACATTCATACAACTGCCTATGTTTTGGCATGAGTGCACTATACGCTCCTATGTATAGCGGAGCCATTCACACACCTCCTATTTGGCGGAGTCACATTCATACAAACAAACAAAATGGGGGCCAAACCAACACGTTCCCAAAATTTTACTCATGATAATGGCATATCTTCAACATGCTCCTCTAAGACTTTCATGGCTGACAAAAAAAAGTTTTTCCTTAAAATTTAAAAGCTGATAGCTTAGCGCACAAAGGTTTTTTCTCACGTGCGTGGAGCACAAAAGGTTTCCAATCATTTTTATTTAAACCTTATTTCAAAAAAAAAAAAACAAAATTACCCTATGAAGCACCGATCGGGGTATTGGAGCAAAACGATAATTTTGGGGAAGTAATGTTTTCCGAAATTAGGCTGCAAAGCATACTAAATGGCTTTAGGCATGGAGAAAAACCCGGTTTCTAGCGCTGCTGTCCTCAAAGAACGCATCACAGAAATTTAGAACAGTATAACCCCTGTTAACGAATTTAGTAGCCTTAACGCCACGACGGTTTCAAGATGTTAATAAAAAACAACATTATTTAAAGCTACGTGAGGTTATTCATACTAAATAGGTTATTTGTGTACTGTAGGGACGTTGGTTTTTGTTTTTTTGTTTCTTTCCCATAACTGCGCTATTTTGTATTAAAGTGAGGGTTTTTTGTAGCTTATTATGACAATCAATAAAACAAAATGAGTCAGTTATACAACTGTACCATCCCATTTTTCAGAAAAATTATTAGCCTTTCAACCCAGAGGAAAAAGGGGGTGTATGTAGACTTTTCTCCGTCACTGTCTATTTATTTTTCTACGCCACTCTGAATATGTTTAATAAATGTTGGATAAGCTTTAAATAAATACGTTTTTGCACCTGCATTACTCAGTCACCGATAGTATATTCTAGTAACTTATCATATTTTTGCTTAGTTGACTCGTGAGCAGTATCTACTAGTAATATAGCATGAGAATTACCCATAGCGACCTGAGGTATTTTCATATTATCTATTTTGGGGACTTCCTTAGGAACAGTGGACGACCTTGGGAACTCGCCAATACCCAATTCCCCATAGGTGGGAAGCGCCCCATGCTATTAAGGTATCATCAGCTGATAGGATAATAGAAGTGTTTCCGCATCCGATATCAGTAATGTTCCACCCAGATAAGTCCTGAACAAGTTTTGGTTACATATTTGATTCTCCCGTCTTCTTATTTTGGCCAAATAGAAAGAGGACGCCAAGCTCGTTGAGGACAAGACTAAAGGTTGCGCCACAATATACATTACGTTCATCACGTCCTTGAATGTCGAAAAATTTTATTAAACGAGGTACCATCTCGTCCGTAGGCTCTGTATGACCAAGGCGCCCAAAGCCGCCAAATCCCCATCTATACACACGCTTCTTAGAATCAATGGCGACCGTATGATTATTACCGCAGGCGACGTCGACAATTAGAACAGTCCCTATAGGTATTACATGTCCTTCTTGCCTTTCTCAATATAAAGTACGATTTTTTCTCTTTTTGTTTTGGAGACGTTTCAAAGTGAAAAGATAATTTGTTCGCATGGACGAAATACTTTGCATCTCTGTTATGTCCCAATTGACCGTATTCGGGTAACCCAAATGTATGCAAATTACCTTTAATGATGAGCATCACGGAACACTCGGCTCCACAACATATACGAATAATTGGCGGACCACGGTAGTTTATTGGGGTTGGGATACTTACCACCGGCTGGGTGTTACCTATACCACGTTGGCCTGACTTATTCTATCCGCAGGCATAAACAGTACCTGTCTTCATCAAAAGGAGGGAATGGTACCGACCACATGCAGCTTGGACAACGTTGACGCGTTCCAAACCCAGGAAAAAAGTAGCCATCGAAATTTAAATCAGATGAAAACCCGATTGTCAAAAGCTTGAGATAAAAAGAGCTCACATTCTAAAGTTATCAAAGGCACAAAGTATATACACAGAGTGTCTCAAAAGCCAACGCAGTCATAATAAAAAAAAGCTTCAATTAATAAAAATTCCAACACACAAATTAAAAGCAAGAATGGAATTTGCATAGAGCAAGGGAGTGCGCGAAACAAAATTTCGTTTTCACCACCAGCACGGCTACCACTCGACGTGGCATAATAGTAGGTATTTGGCATATTTTCACATCAGGTAATCCCAAGTGACCGAAAGGATTGTGGCCAAAAGAAATCGCCTTACGATTCATGTTTATTAGAAGGGTGTGAGCAGAAGTCGGACTACTTGCGCAATAACGATACTTATCATCAGTAAATCGATGAAAGTTATAACAACGATTGGGTCCAACTTTGCCACATTTTTGCGATCCCGTTTGCCAGTCAAATCCCATGTCACCATTCCGCAAATTAGCAACCGGCACGGAGTTTTGCCCAGGGATGCAAGTAGATCTTCTGGCAATTTCGTAGGGGGATCTAAATCCTCATTAGGAATCAAAACCTCCCCTTGGTCTGCGGTAGACTGGCCGTCTTCACTGGAAGCATCGCTTAACACAGCTTTGAAATCATCTTGCTTCTTGGGCGACGTTTGTTAGGGCCAGCACCGTTTCCACCAACTTTACGTTTTGCAGACATAGTGCTTATTCTTTAATAAGATGATGTATGGATAGATATTGTACTTCTACACGAAAAAATGTATGCTTTATTCGCTTATTACGCGGAATTTTAAGAAAACGGGTACAGCGAAAGCGGTGCCGTAGATCTCAAGTAAAAATTCTTTTTATTCTCACCTTTTATTCGTGTTTCTGGCTTGAATGAGTCTTATATTTTAAAAGTAATACCCTTCCTTCATATAAAATCCTGAAATTTAATGTTACCCACAACAAATTCGGGCGATTAAACCGGAGAAGGCGAAGCGACAAATAAAACCACTGCGTTTCCTGTAAATAAAAAGGGAAAAGTAATGACTAAACAAAAAAGATAAAATCGATCAGTATGTACTCACCACCGCGTGTTTTACATTCATGATTCTTTTTTTTCGTTCAGGAAGTGGAGAAGTGTAGTAAATGTCAAAATTTCTACACTTCACTTCGGACCATCAAGTAGTCAAGCATCACAAATCACACATTGTAAATGGTGCATGCATGAGTTCAAGGTTGCTTCGTTCTGCGCAGCTACGTCACACTTGACTGCTTCGGCGAATGAAAAAAAAAAAACAAACAAGAGCTGAAGGAGAATGACGAAAAAACTGCACATCCAAAACAGCTGAACTGATGTTTACATGCGCAATGCGCCACCATATATATAATTCCAGCATTCAACAAAGACGTTAGGAAACCACATGTCGCGCTGTCACACTACATGTCGCGTATAAAATATCTATCAATCATTTGGTCGAGATTCGAATACTTAAAGCTAAGGCCACACTGAGCTGCCCTACACTACGCTGCAAAATATTCTTCGCATGTATTCTTATGGAACAATTCACACCTAGCGGCGGCAGCAATGCGCGGCGCGGCCATGAGCGGTAATGTTGATCAAATAGGCAAAAAAGTGAAGCGTCGCTGCCGCTACATTACGCATCGCTTAGTGTGCACGCACTTTAATTCTACGTATTTCAGCATTTGCCATCGTCCTGAACCAGCTAAATAATTTTACATGCAAATGCAACATCAACGATTTGCGCCAGATAAATCCAGACCAGAAGTTTGGTTCAATTGGTGCGTCAGATAATTTGTTAATTACTTCTTTGGCAACGCTTCGTTTAATAAACCTACCTTTCAAAAATAGATGTTGCTGCTTAGCCTTTCGCCGTATGTGTTATATGAAAAACCGCAGCGACATCTGCCTATCACATTTCGCGTGTGCGAAAATTTCATGACATCTGCCTCTCAAGTCTCTCCATGATCCAGTGCATTCCCGTGAGAATTGAGCGGGAGCCGAAGCGGTGAAACTTAGTGGAAGACGGCAATTATAGACAATACACGTCGAAAAATAATTTTAAATGGTGAAAACGCAACTGCGCAAATTTTTTTTATACACTTACAACAGTCAAGTTGCGAATTCGTGGGGTGTGGTGGCATGCCACTTGGGGTAAAATTAAAATACACCACAAATTATGTTCCATGTGGTGGCAGGACCCTTGTGGTAAAATTAAAACACACCACAAATTATGTAGCGCCAGCTCAGCGACATCGGTCGACCAAACGCTGAAATATGTAAGGTAAAATACCAAAGCACCATCTACATGGGATGATGGGTGCTAAAATCAGTTTAGCGGTTTTTCCCTTTGCCCTTCTTTATAATAATAATAGCAAATATTAAAAAAAAAAAAAAAACATCCTCATACAAAAACCCACTAGCCATCCATGTAGACGAAATCAATGTAATAACGCTCGATTATGTTTTTAGAATGACTCGTTTCACGGCAACTCGCGTCAAGACAGAGGAGCGTTCCAGAAATTTCTCCGTACCATGCCGCCTTTGCGCCGCAAATCACGGCGTACGATTCTGCGCACAATACCGCAGGATGTCCGCTGAAGAAACGTGGCAGGCGGTTCGCAAACATAACTACTGCATCAACTGTTTGTCCCCTTTCCACAGTCACGAGGTATGCACAAGTAAGGACAAGTGCTATCGATGCAACGAGCATCATCATACTACCCTTCACCTGGACAAAACCAAGGAATGGAGGCAAACTACAAGCGACCTTCTCGATGACGGAGAAAGCTCAGACGGGGCCTTATCCCTGGCCCTCACCGAAAGAACCAAGTCTTGGGCGCAACAAATGGATGATCAGGATGCCGAAGAAGAAGAAGAAGCAAGATTGGCGGCATTAGCTACCCTTCGTAGACAACAGAGCGGCTCTGAAACACGTCCTTTCCGACCGCTATTACGGCACGAACAACAACGGCAATTAGAAACCGAAGCTGTACGACCAACTGGGAGCAAGCAGAAATCACACGTCGGTGGCTCTGAAACACGTCCTTTCCGACCACCCCCCCGTTCTACTCATGTGAGACGTGGTGACGCGGAAACGCGTCCTTTCCGCTCATCGCGGCGCACATCGGGTAGAACGGTCCCGTATGAATCCCGAGAAGAAGACCGTGGGCGAGCACTTGTCCGATGAAAAGAAGTGCCCAAACGCTTTAAGACCGGCCGAGTTATAGCAACCCCAGCCACACCATCGATAATAAGATCGTTTATCGCGATCGCACCCAAGGCAGTTGTTCGCATCGAGTCCGGAGGACGCCTGCATCTGGTACGCGCACTCATCGATCCCTGCTCCCCAAACACAGTGATTGATGCCAATCTGGCGAACGAACTCCATCTGGAGCGCATGAATTCCACGTCACCAACGAGATGTACACTCATATTGCGCGGGAAGTATGGGGTAGCAGGGAGGGTAATCACCCAAGCTATAGTAATAACACGCCATAACCGTCTCAACCCGATCGCTAGCGTAGACTCCACAATCGCAACGCCTTTCCAGTTTATGCGCTTGGCAGACCCCGATTTTTACCGCGCCGCACCAGTGCGACTTACACTCGGCGCTGATGTTTATGCCAGTCTTATGATCAGCGGCACGCCACCGTCCACGACTAACGGGCTACTAGCTCAGGCCACCATATTTGGCCTGGTCATCTCGGGGGCCTACCAACAGTAAGCCAATCGCAGAATATTTTTATATCTACAACATATCTACAGATAGCTCCACATCCACATTTTAATCTAATAAGGTGCATTGAACTAAATGGAACCACGTATTTATGTATTAACCATTTTTCTCTCATCCACAGTATTTATCGAGAAATGGGAGCCATCACCACAAGGCGATAGAGAACAACGTACGAATCCTACTTTATTTCATATTCTGTACACCCAATATATCGCTACATGTATTATCTTAGATGTCAATTCGGACTGGTTGTTTGTTCTCAGCTTGCTCGCCGCAAGGGGGCCGGCATGTTTAGGCCACCAGCCTAAATATTTTTAAAATAACTTTTAGTTCACCCTAATACGGTCCATATACTTAACCATTACCGGTAACTGTCCTTGCACAGCCGAGAACTAATTGAGTAGGGGAAAACTCGACGAAAGTTAGCAATCGGCGGGTGCCATGGACTCTTTCCTTTTTTTTCACTTTCACTTTTCTTTTGAACATCAGCAAGTGAGCTCCAGCAACCACACCGAAGGTAAGCATTCATTGTTTCAAGTGCGAATTCCAAACCATTAAATTAAAGTAATTTCCGAAATACTTCGTAATTTAATTTTTCCATTTACTTTGAATTATTGAATAAAGAAAGTTTGTTGTTAATTAGATTAGTGAAAGTGTTGTTTTTCAATAAGTCACTAACTAGTTCCTTCTCTTTTACATTTCTTTTTTGGTGTTACGTGCGAGCGAATCCCCATCGTCCCAAATCACACGTAATCATTATACTCAGTTGAGCAGAGCTCACAGAGTATATTAAGTTTGATTGGATAACGGTTGGTTGTACATATATAAAGGAATCGAGATAGATATAGACTTCCATATATCAAAATAATCAGGATCGAAAAAAAATTTGATTGAGCCATGTCCGTCCGTCCGTCCGTCCGTCCGTCCGTCCGTCCGTCCGTTAACACGATAACTTGAGTAAATTTTGAGGTATCTTGATGAAATTTGGTATGTAGGTTCCTGAGCACTCATCTCAGATCGCTATTTAAAATGAACGATATCGGACTATAACCACACCCACTTTTTCGATATCGAAAATTTCGAAAAACCGAAAAAGTGCGATAATTCATTACAAAAGACCGATAAAGCGATGAAACTTGGTAGATGAGTTGAACTTATGACGCAGAATAGAAAATTAGTAAAATTTTGGACAATGGGCGTGGCACCGCCCACTTTTAAAAGAAGGTAATTTAAAACTTCTGCAAGGTGTAATTTGGCAGTCGTTGAAGATATCATGATGAAATTTGTCAGGAACGTTACTACTATTACTATATGTACGCTTAATAAAAATTAGCAAAATCGGGGAAGGACCACGCCCACTTTTAAAAAAAATTTTTTTTAAAGTAAAATTTTTACAAAAAATTTAATATCTTTACAGTATATAAGTAAATTCTGTCAACATTCAACTCCAGTAATGATATGGTGCAACAAAATACAAAAATAAAAGAAAATTTCAAAATGGCCGTGGCTCCGCCCTTTTTCATTTAATTTGTCTAGGATACTTTTAACGCCATAAGTCGAACAAAAATTAACCGATCCTTTTGAAATTTGGTAGGGGAGTAGATTTTACGACGTTAACTGTTTTCTGTGAAAATAGGCGAAATCGGTTGATGCCACGCCCAGTTTTTATACACAGTCGTCCGTCCGTCCGTCCGTCTGCCCGTTAACACGATAACTTGAGTAAATTTTGAAGTATCTTCATGAAATTTGGTATATATGTTCCTGGGCACTCATCTCAGATCGCTATTTAAAATGAACGATATCGGACAATAACCACGCCCAATTTTTCGATATCGAAAATTTCGAAAAATCAAAAAAGTGCGATAATTCATTACCAAATACGCATTAAGCGATGAAACTTCGTAGGTGGGTTGAGCTTATGACGCAAAATAGAAAACTAGTAAAATTTTGGCCATTGGGCGTGGCACCGCCCACTTTTAAATGAAGGTAATTTAGAAGTTTTGCAAGCTGTAATCTGGCAGTCGTTAAAGATATCATGATGGAATTTGGCAGGAACATTACCCTTATTACTTTATGTCTGCTTAATAAAAATTAGCAAAATCGGAGAACGACCACGCCCACTTTTTAAAAAAAAATTTTTTTAAATTAAAATTTAAAAAGAAGAGTTAATATCTTTACAGCATATAAGTAAATTATGCCAACATTCAACTCCAGTAATGATATGGTGCAACAAATTACAAAAATAAAAGAAAATTTCAAAATGGGCGTGGCTCCGCCCTTTTTCATTTAATTTGTCTAGGATGCTTTTAATGCCATAAGTCGAACAAAAATTAACCAATCCTTGTGAAATTTGGTAGAGGCTTGGCTCCTAGAACGATAACTGTTTTCTGTGAAAAAGGGCGAAATCGGTTGAAGCCACGCCCAGTTTTTATACACAGTCCACCGTCTGTCCTTCCGCTCGGCCATTAACACAATAACTTGAGCAAAAATCGATATATCTTTACTAAACTTAGCACACGTACATACCTGAACTCACTCTATCTCGATATAAAAAATGGCCGAAATCCGACCATAACCACGCCCACTTTATCGATATCGAAAATTACGAAAAATAAAAAAATGCCATAATTCTATACCAAATACGAAAAAAGGGATGAAACATTGTAACTGGATTGGTTTATTGACGCAAAATATAACTTTGGAAAAAACTTTGTAAAATGGGTGTGACACCTACCATATTAAGTAGAAGAAAATGAAAAAGTTCTACAAGGCGAAATCAACAGCCCGTGGAATCTTGGCAGGAATACTGTTAGTGGTATTCCATATATAAATAAATTAGCAGTACCCGACAGATGATTTTCTGGATCACCTGGTCCACATTTTGGTCGATATTCCGAGAACGCCTTCACATATACATCTAAGGGCCACTCGCTTTTAAACCCCTCATTAATACCTTTAATTGGATATCCATATCGTACAAACACATTCTAGAGTCACCCCTGGCCCACCCTAATGGCGATATCTCGAATAGGCGTCCACCTATAGACCTAATGCCCACTCCCTATTAAAATGCTCAGTAACACCTTTCGTTTGATACCCATATCGTACAAACATTCTAGAGTCACCCCTGGCCCGCCCTAATAGCGATATCTCGAAAAGGCGTCCACCTATAGACCTAATGCCCACTCCCTATTAAAATGCTCAGTAACACCTTTCGTTTGATACCCATATCGTACAAACATTCTAGAGTCACCCCTGGCCCACCCTAATGGCGGTATCTCGAAAAGGCGTCCACCTATAGACCTAATGCCCACTCTCTCTTGAAATGCTCAGTAACACCTTTCGTTTGATACCCATATCGTACAAACATTCTAGAGTCACCCTTGGTCCACCTTTATGGCGATATCTCGAAAAGGCGTCCACCTATTGAACTAAGGATTACTCCCTTTTAAAATACTCATTACCACCTTTCATTTGATACCCATATCGTACAAACACATTCTAGAGTCACCTCTGGCCCACCCTAATGGCGATATCTCGAAAAGGCGTCCACCTATAGACCTAATGCCCACTCCCTCTTAAAATGCTCAGTAACACCTTTCGTTTGATACCCATATCGTACAAACATTCTAGAGTCACCCCTGGCCCACCCTAATGGCGATTTCTCGAAAAGGCGTCCACCTATAGACCTAATGCCCACTCCCTCTTAAAATGCTCAGTAACACCTTTCGTTTGATACCCATATCGTACAAACACATTCTAGAGTCACCCCTGCCCACCCTAATGACGATATCTCGAAAAGGCGTCCACCTATAGACCTCATGCCCACTCCCTCTTAAAATGCTCAGTAACACCTTTCGTTTGATATGGCGATATCTCGAAACGGCGTCGACCTATGGAACTAAGGATCACCCCTTTTCAAAATACTCATTAACAGCTTTCATTCGATACCCATATCGTACAAACATATTCTAGAGTCACCCCTGGTCCACCTTTATGGCGATTTCTCCAAAAGGCGTTCACCTATAGAACTAAAGCCCATTCCCTTTTAAAATAATCATTACCACCTTTCATTTGATACCCATATCGTACAAACACATTCTAGATTCACCCCTAGTCCACCTTAATGGCGATATCTCGAAAAGGCGTCCACCGATAGACCTAAGGCCCACTCCCTCTTAAAATGCTCAGTAACACCTTTCGTTTGATATGGCGATATCTCGAAACGGCGTCGACCTATGGAACTAAGGATCACCCCTTTTCAAAATACTCATTAACAGCTTTCATTCGATACCCATATCGTACAAACATATTCTAGAGTCACCCCTGGTCCACCTTTATGGCGATTTCTCCAAAAGGCGTTCACCTATAGAACTAAAGCCCATTCCCTTTTAAAATAATCATTACCACCTTTCATTTGATACCCATATCGTACAAACACATTCTAGAGTCACCCCTAGTCCACCTTAATGGCGATATCTCGAAAAGGCGTCCACCTATAGACCTCATGCCCACTCCCTCTTAAAATGCTCAGTAACACCTTTCGTTTGATATGGCGATATCTCGAAACGGCGTCGACCTATGGAACTAAGGATCACCCCTTTTCAAAATACTCATTAACAGCTTTCATTCGATACCCATATCGTACAAACATATTCTAGAGTCACCCCTGGTCCACCTTTATGGCGATTTCTCCAAAAGGCGTTCACCTATAGAACTAAAGCCCATTCCCTTTTAAAATAATCATTACCACCTTTCATTTGATACCCATATCGTACAAACACATTCTAGAGTCACCCCTAGTCCACCTTTATGGCGATATCCCTAAATGGCGTCCATCAATAGAACTATGGCCTACTCTCTCTTAAAATACTCTTTAATACCTTCCATTTGATACACATGTCATACAACCACATTCCAGGGTTACCCTAGGTCCATTTTCCTACATGGTGATTTCCCTTATTTTGTCTCCATAGCTCTCAACTGAGTATGTAATGTTCGGTTACACCCGAACTTAGCCTTCCTTACTTGTTTTATTTTAATTTAGTAGTTTTTTATCAAGGCATCCGTTTTACAG
Organism: Eurosta solidaginis; assembly: GCF_040869045.1. Taxonomy (NCBI): domain Eukaryota; kingdom Metazoa; phylum Arthropoda; class Insecta; order Diptera; family Tephritidae; genus Eurosta; species Eurosta solidaginis. The sequence continues at coordinate 55,660,427 of NC_090324.1, forward strand.
ATAGATTTTTTTTGTTTGTAACAATTGGGAAGATTAGAAAAATACTTTTTATCTATTTTAAATATAAACCTCGGTTTCTTAAATTTTGAATTGAGTTTTTCATTGTATGATATTTAGAGGTTTAGGCACATATGTAGGCGTAAGAATCATTAATTCGTTTTTTTTTTCGGATTTTCTATTAACCCAAATATATGTTGTTTATAACGTTTAAGAAAAAAAAAATTGGGTTGGATTATTTTTATTTTTCGGTATTTTATTTGGGTTAATGGGTTGAAATACCACTAAGCGTAGATAGGGTTCCCTTTTTGTTTGGTGTAGGCGTTGCGTAGGTGCGGAAGAGGGGACGTGGGTATGTAGACTGACATGGACAAAATGTGAGGGTAACTAGTTACTTCTCAGACTTTTGATGGACGGACTAGTGTCAGGTTGAGGGAGCTTCGTTCGGGATAAGGAGTCATAGCGAAGCCCAGGGCTACATCTTATATGTAGGAAAGGGAGGGCAGACTCCACCTGACCTGGACGGGCCTTATCTTTCTTATCACATTGTCTGTTTCTCACCCTATCTCTATTTGAACATACAGGCATGAATACCTCTAATTTTGTTGACTGGTACCATGGGCGAGGGCGGTGGAAAATTTCTGTCACTTAGTCACTTAGTTTTAATGCAATTTTTTTATTTTATTTTCTACTGCAATTTCCATAAAATTAAGTTTAACGTGAATTAGTACATATATATATTTTAATAGTATTTAAATCTTGGAAAATTTCTTTTTTTCCTTTTATTTTATTTATTCGATTTGTTTTTAATTGCTCACGGGATTTCAGTTCGCAAACGTTTGGAATTTTTGAATTTTTAGGTTTATACTTAGTTGTTATTTGTTTTGAATTTTATTGAATCCATTTGTTTTAAAGTTCGATTTGCATTTGTTTTGAATTTTTTTGCACTATTTGTACCCGAATATAAGGTATTAAATTTATTTTGGATTAATTTTCGAAGGTCTTATTTAGTTGCGTAGTTTACCAATTATTAATTTTTTTCATCACTGCATGTGAAACGTAATCGAATATCTTTTCTAAGGTTTCGATTTACTTTTATTAGCGATCGGTACAACGTTGTTTTATTTTGTTTTGTACCAAACCAACTAATTTCGGTGTTGATAAGTTCGGCTTGGTGAACCAGAAGCACCCAGGTGTGCCAAACTTCCCTCGCTCGTGTATTTTTGTGAGTGAATGGAGGAGGGAGACAAGCCAGATAGAGTTACTGGTGGGTTTGGATTGTTTAGAACTGATAGGCGTATCACCAGGAGTGTGACTAGGCAGCTAGAAAATCAGGTGGCAGGATCCCTGTTTAATCAAATAGATACGGGAATACCACAGCCTGAGTTTTTCTACGAAGATTGAACACCGGAGCCGATGCCGTAGAGAGCGGACAGAAAAGGTATTCGGGAGCTTGGGGATCGAAGGCCTCAGGCAACGGACCAAGCTCAGCTGCTGCCAGTACCGAACAGCTTGAAAGAATGATGGAGGTGTAGCATTCATTCATTCACTCATTCATTCAGTCATTCATTCATTTGTACAAACATATATTTTGATTTGTTTTAGTATGTCTTGAGATACATTGACTCTTATATATGTACATATTAATTCGTTCGTACATACATATATTCCGAAACGCGCTACGACAATCTACTGTCTCGCAGCTTGAGGTCTATTCGGTTTAAATTTAAAGCTGACTAATTCTCACCACAAATCTTTGCCTGCACAAAATTTATTCCCACGAATCCTTTACACTTAACTTGCATTTTCCATACTCTATTCCGTTTTTTCTTAACTTGCCTTTTTTTTTTTGTTTTTTTTTTTTTTTTTTTTTTTAATGGACGTTGTGGCAGCGCGCTGCCCTCAAGTGGCCCAATGAAACCAGGCTAATCCTGTTCACGCGATCGATTTATATATATATATAATAACTTTTTTTATTTTTTTTTTTTTTTTTTATTTTGCCGAGTCTTTGATGGGCAGCGGTTTGTCAAGCGTCACGATCTGAGACTGATCAGCTACAGAAGAAATTTCATCAGCCAAGCGTAATACTTAAAGAGAACAGAAGCAAACGTATTATACATTAATTTAGAGAGGTGAGAACAATCTTTTTTATAGAAAAAAGGGAGTCCGAGCTATCAAATGTGTTTGAGTGAGAGTTATAATCTTGGCATAAACGCCGAAAAGGTTCATTTTGTTCGAAATTCGTTCTACATTGTTTCAGCAGAAGAGGTTTGAAGTGTCTCGATGTCCGAGAGGGAACGCAAAAGTTCACTTCATTCAGAAGGAATGGGCTCGAAATTGATCCATTTAAAAGTTTTGTCATAAATATTACACCAAGCATTTCCCTTCGACTAGCAAGAGTTGGAAGATTGATAAGCTTTAATCGATTAGTATAAGGTGGAAGATTAGTTAAAGAGTCCCATTGGAAATTTCTTAAGGCAAATAGTAAAAATTGTTTTTGTATTGATTCGAGACTGTCTGCATGGACTTGATAACGCGGATTCCAAATTATCGAGCCGTATTCTAATATTGGCCTAACTAATGTTGTAAAAAGTGCTTTAGTTATGTAAGGGTCGTTAAATTCTTTTGACCACCGTTTAACAAATGCAAAAACACCTTTGCCTTTATTCACTGTAGCATTAATATGAAGATTGGAACTAAGTTTGGAATCCATCATGACTCCCAAGTCAATAAAATTATTTACAGTTTCTAGACTATAGTTGTTAATTGTATATGAAGCTGGTGGCGAAACTCTCCGAGAAAAACACATGAAATACATTTTTTGAGATTGAGCGCCATATAATTTACATTGCACCAGGTAACCAAGTGATTTAAATCCATTTGAAGCAAGGAATGTTCCTCAACCGAGGCACATGATTTGAAAAGTTTTACATCGTCTGCGTACATCAAGATTTTTGAGTATTTAATTGTACCAGATATATCGTTTATGAACAACAAGAACAGAATCGGACCAAGATGGCTGCCCGGAGGAACACCAGAAGAAACATTGATGACCCCAGAAAGTGTATTTTTAAAGATTACTTTTTGCGTACGATAACCAAGATACGAAGAAATCCAACATATAAGACGGGGTTGAAAACCGAGTTGACTGAGCTTATGAATAAGTAATGGGTGTGATACTTTGTCGAAAGCTTTACTGACACAACTTATTATACTCAGCTGAGCAGAGCTCACAGAGTATATTAATTTTGTTCACATATCGGTAATCTCTAACGGCATAAACTAATTGCGATAGATATAGACTTCTATATATCAATATGATCTAGGCGAAAAAAGAAATTCATTTGGTCATGTCCGTCCGTCTGTCTGTCCGTTAACAGGATAACTTGATTAAATTTTGAGGTATCTTGATGAAGTTCGTTGCGTAGGTTCCCGGTCACTCATCTCAGAGCGCATTTAAAATGAACGAAATCAGACTACAACCACGCCCACTTTTTCGATATCGAAAATTTCGAAAAACCGAAAAAGTGTGAAAATTCATTCCCAAAGATGGACAGAGCGATGAAACTTGTTAGGTGGGTTGAACTTATGACGCAAACTAGAAAATTAGTAAAATGATGGACAATGGTTAAACAATTTAAAATGTTGAAAGCTGTAATTTGGCAGTCGTTGAAGATATCATGATGAAATTTGCCAGGAACGTTACTCCTATTACTATATATGTGCTAAATAAAAATTAGCAAAATCGGGCGACGAACTTTTTAAAAAAAAATGTTTAAGACAAATTTTAACAAAAAATTCAATATCTTTGCACTATATAAGTAAATTATGTCAACATCAACTCCAGTAATGATATGATGCAACAAAATACAAAAATTAAAGAAAATTTCAAAATGGGCGTGGCTCCGCCCTTTTTCATTTAATTTGTATAGAATACTTTTAAGGCCATAATTCGAACAAAAATTTACCTATCCTTGTGAAATTTGGTAGGTGCATATATTCTATGAATAACTGTTTTCTGTGAAAATGGGCGAAATCGGTTTAAGCCACGTCCAGTTTTTATACACAGTCGACCGTCTGTCCTTCCGCTCGGCCGTTAACACGATAACTTGAGCAAAAATCGATACTTCTTTACTAAACTCAGTACACGCACTTATCTGAACTCACTTTGTATTGGTATAAAAAATGGTCGAGATCCGACTATGACCACGCCCATTTTTTCCATATCGAAAATTACGAAAAATGAAAAAATGCCATAATTCTATACCAAATATGAAAAAAGAGATGAAACATTGTAATCGGATTGGTTTATTGACGCAAAATATAACTTTTGAAAAAACTTTGTAAAATGGGTGTGACAGCTACCATATTAAGTAGAAGAAAATGGAAAAGTTCTGCAGAGCGAAATCAAAAGCCCTTGGAATCTTGGCAGGAATAATGTTCGTGGTATTACATATATAAATAAATTAACGGTACTGCACAAACACCTTATAGAGTTACCCCTGATCCACCTTTAGGGGGATATCTCGAAAAGGCGTCCACCTATAGAACTAAGGCCACTCCCTTTTAAATAATCATTAAAACCTTTCATTTGATATCCATATCGTACAAACGCATTCTAAAGAAATTTGTGAAAAAAAAAATCCTGTTGAATTTTGTAAAATACAAGAGTAAATTGGAATGCTCAATAAACGTTTTAAAAGAACCCCCCTCAATTGGGACGCATATGATGTGCGAGAAATAGAAAATAGAAATTTTGCAAAAGAATTAGAGTGGTTGAAAGAATTTTGGAAATCCATAGGTATAGACAGAGAGCTTACCGTGGAAGATATTGTTACGAATATTAGCAGAATAGTGGAGTGATTCGAACCATAGTAGAAGATTTGAAATAAGCGGAATTGCAATAATATTATAAGACGAACACCACCAGAGAACAAGAAACGATGCTCATGTTCGAAAAATGTTTCCAAATTGACATAGGTAGAAAATTAAATAAACAATAAACTTAAACTTTACAAATAAATTTTGACGTACAATTATTTAAAAAGGAAAACAAATAATTTATTGAAAACAAAACCATATTTGGAGAAAAACTCTAATATTTCTGCTTACCTGCCATCAAATACATATGGGCAAATGGGAAGAAATTTCCAAGACACTTATGCAAGAGAAAATGACAGCAGAAAAATCATACAAATGCAAAGCAAAAACAGCATCTGATTTAGAAGAAGAAAAAAACAATCGTAAGTCAGACACAAAATACTCAAACAGAAGAAGTCGAAATGGTACAAGCCATCGTTGAATTTATCAAGACAGCTTCTTCAATCCTGCCTGAGTTTGACGGTAAACCAGAGAATTTGCAAGGTTTTCTGGATGCCCTCGACATTATGGAACAGATCAAAGATAGCCACGTAGCCGTTGCTGTCTCAATGATAAAAAGCAAGCTAAAAGGAACAGCCATAAACCTTCTTAGTACTGAAGATTCAATAATGGGGATAAAACAAAAATTTAAATCTGTTATTAAGGGTGAATCGGTAGAAGTTTTGACAGCAAACTTCTGAATATACAACAACGCAGTAAAACTGCAACCCAGTATACTGCGGAAATAGAAAAGGTCACCAAGTCACTGGAAGGAACTTACATATCTAATGGAATACACCCAGACTTGGCATACAAATATTCTACACAAGCAGCAGTCAAAGCTATGTGCAAGAACTGCTCTAACGATAAAGTCAAGATGATAATGCAAGACGGAACTTTCACATCAATGAACGCTGCTATTTCCAAATTCACTAATAGTTGTACGGAAATAACAGGCAGCTCAAATACAATAATGAGCATAAGGCAACAAAACCAATAATAATATTGGAGATGGAGTTTTATGAATTTGCCGACGTTACTCCTGCGGCTGGTATAAAATTTAACTATATCGGTTAATGCATTTGAGGAATCTAAAAAACAAATTTTGGAAGCTGTACAAAAAAACTGGGAATCGAGTGCATCACTATAAATTTCAATACCATTTGAAAGAGTTCAACAGTTTGAATAAGTTTCTGTACAGAAACTACAGTTTGAGCTTTGAGAAAAATATAGTCTCGAACCCGAGGGCTTTCTGGGGCTTCATAAAATCTTATAAAAAGGCTTCTTCGACAGTTCCAAATAATGCATTCTACGATAGCACCTTTGCTAATAGTGCTGTAGATTCCGCTAATTTATTTGCTGATTTTTTTTACTCCAACTTTGAATCTGATTTGCCCTTTGATTCAAGTTTTTCTTCAACGAAGGATTCTTCTATTAACTTCGGGTATCTCGGTGTATCCGTTTCGGATGTTATGAACGGCAAAAGGAAGCTTAAGGTTGTCAAAATATACTGACTCTGATGGCCTCTCGGTCATTTTGCGTAAAAAGTTGTCTGTGTTTGGCAATGCCACTCACAATAATTTTCAACAATTCTCTGGACACTGGTCTTTTTGTGGATGACTGGAAATGGGCAATGATTTCATCTATATTTAAGAGCGACAATAAAAACGATGTTCGCAATTATAGACCGGTTTCTAAGCTATTTTCGGTGTCCAAACTTTTTGAATTTGTTGTCAATGACAAATTTTATTTTGCGATTAAAAGTTTAATCGCTATCAACCAACACGGTTTCGTACCAAATTGCTCAACTGTAAGCAACTTAAAAGTGTTTAGTGTTTAGTGATTAGTGCATTTCTGCTTCTCAGAATAGATTTCAAGTTGATACAATTTATATTGTCTTCTCGAAGGCATTCGACAAAGTTTCTCAAATAATACTTTTACTGAAGCTGGCTGCTATGGGTTTTCACTCTACTTTTTTGATGTGGATTAAGTCTTACTTATCCAACAAGCGTTGTGTCGTAGACGTTGGTAATACCACATCCCGAGCCTTCATTGCATCCTCAGTAGTCCCACAACCTCTCTTCTTTATACTTTTTATAAATGACATTGGCTCATGCTTCTCGTTTGCGGAATATCTGCTGTATGCGGATGACCTGTTGTTGTTGTTGTTGTTGTAGCGATAAGGTTGCTCCCCGCGAATAGGTGAGGTTGACAATTGGGTTTGGAGAAGTTATATATAGCGCTGGCAAACTGAAAGGTTGCGCTACACAGCCCCTTGAATCTGGTATTTTAGTCGCCTCTTACGACAGGCATACCTACAGCGGGTATATTCTGATCCCCTAACCCGCTGGGGTATGCGGATGACCTTAAAGTGTCTGCTGTTATAAATAGTTCTGGTGACTCTGAACGTCAGCAATCAGACCTTAATAATGTCGAAAACTGGTGTAATTTAAATCGTTTATCGTTAAACATTAAAAAATACTTTCTTGTGACTTTTTCAATATCAGTTAATACCCTTCGTACTTGCTATAGTATCGCTGGCTATACATTGCAATCTGTTGAAGAAATCAAAAACCTAGGGGTATACGCAAGTAAACTATGTCATAACTCGATCATAAGCAATGCTTGCGTTCATACACTAGCCCTTACACTATGGCTTTGTCAGATCGAGGTTGGAGTATGCGGCTGTCATTAGGAAACCCTACCAAATTGGCCTCTATAATCGGCTTGAGCGTGTTCAGAAAGATTTTTTTACGATTTGCTCTTCGTTCTTTAAACTTTTCTGAACCAATGCCTTCGTATGAATTTCGATGCCTTTCAATTGCACTAAACACGCTTGCAAATAGACGTTCCATTCTATCTTGCTCATTTGTCATTAGCATAATTTCAGGGACCATTGATTGTACATCACTTCTTGATAAAATTCAGTTCAATGTACCATGCAGAAACCTCCGAGAGTTTGAACCATTAAAAATTGGGTTTTCAAGAACTATTTATGGTGTATATGCTCCTATTTCTAGGACGTGAGCTGATCTGAATATGTTTTTTAACTCCTCAGTTGCTGACTACACTTTTCCTTATGCTGCCTTAACTAAAAATTTAAGATCTTATTTTTCTTACGATTAAGTTAATGTAAAAATTTGCATAATATAGTCTGTAAGAATCTATAAATTCAAAGAGTCAACTTAAAATAAATAAATATCGAGGTAGTTTCCGCGGAGGTTACAGAAATAACAACTACGGAACTTATCAGGGTAGACGATTTAGACCACAAACCCGATACAACAATCCGAGACAAAATAATAATTTTTGAAATAGACAAAAATAGTGTGAAGAATCCGTTAGTTTCCCGTCTGTTCCTCCCTCAATATTCGCTCCTAAGGGGCGTTCGCGTTTAAAGTCCGTAGATTTGCAGTTCTACCCATATTGTTCGAAGTACGAGTATTGTTTGCACTGCCAGTTCGATTTTTGTTATTGCTATTATTGTTATTGTTATGAAATTGGTTTCCTGAACGAGAATATTGCCGATTATTGCCTCTACTATAATTGTGTTCAAACTTGTGTTGTTTTGCCTATAGTTGTTGTAATTTCGCGTTTGATTCGAAAAACTTCGATCACGATTATTACTTTGAAAACTTCTGAAATTATTGTTACTACGACCCCTGAATGCTAATACTTGACGCTCTTTTACTTCGTTTGACTGTTCTACTATTAGCTTGGCTACTACGTCTTTGGAATCTGTAAATGTAGTTGAAGCGAGAATTGATTTCACTAAACTTGGCATTATTGCGTTCAATCGAAAAACGTTTACGGTTTGCTCTATTGCCATTTAATGAGCTTTTGCCTGAGTAATACCTTCGATTATAAGCGAGCATTCCAACGAGTCAGCTAGTTCCTCAACACGTCTGGAAAAGTCAGTATAATTGTTGTTGCTTACTTGCAAAGCTGCGATTTTTCCAGCCACAACTTTCGAGTTTTCTGGTTTTATACGGTTACGCAGTGCTATTTTTATGTCATCAACAGAGAGTATTTGAAGGTATTGCCTCCCGGGCTTTGCCTTCGAGTTTGGACTTTATAAAGGTAATAAGAGTATATTTTAAAGTTTCATCGCTTAAACCTTCAATCAAATCGATTTTTTCCAAAAATGATTCTAAAGCAAGTGGATATCCACTACAATTTTCGCGTATGATTGAAGCGCAAAGGCTAATGAAACTTCTATTTTGCTCTAAAGTAGCCATTTCAAAAAGATGTTTAAAATCGAAAAAAATATTGAGTGAATTAGTTTCTGCTGATTGATTTTCTAAAGGCAACAATAAACTTGGTTTTGTATTAAAATTTTCTGAACTTTGAGAATTGATATCGAAAAATTCTTCTTCTGACTAGTCCTCACGAATAATCGCTAATTTTTCTACAGGAATTTTTATTTGGCAATTTAATCTATCGAAGCATTTAATTAATTGTTCTTTACAACGTGATAACTGTACTTATGCTTGTTTTAGGTTAGAATCTGAACTGTTATTAATTACGTATAATACGATAGCGTTATACGATTTAGCGAGTGAATGCTTGTACTCTTTTAATTTTTCAAAATTTGGTGTTAAAGGTCGCTTTTGCAAAACTCGCTTTGTTATTTTAAAGAAATCAAGGTTTTTTTGCTTTTAGGTCAGTATCAAATTCTGGCATAACCCTTTAACCTCAAACACAGCTTATTTAACAAATTAAAAAAAAATTATTGTAGCAGCGCAAGTATATAGTCAAAGTGGCGTAATAAAGTAAACGTAGTTTATTTCAGTAGAAGCCAATAATCGCAGAAGTTTATAAAAAAATTCAAGACCCAAACTCAAAATCGAGAAAAATTGTCAAATCCGAGGATTATTAAACTACATAAAATTTAATAATAGAATAATGAATTTCAGTCATAAACTGTTTGATTAATTGCGAAGAATATAAAGGAGAAATTTTCCCAATTTTGATTAATTACGAAGAATATGGCGGGAAAATTTTCCAAATTTGATCAATTGATGGTCTAATGACTTCCAGGGCAGCTACCGATTGCAAAAACTTAGAAACTCTGAATATTCAAAATTTATTTTATTAAAATAACAATTTAAAATAAGTAAAAGGCAGTATGAGGAATTAAATTGTATAAAGGAAGCTATATTGTAGAATCGGAGAATTGCTATTGCATTTGTAAGGGACATGTGTTCGTAAGGAGAAGGAAGAAATCTCAAAGGAAGAAGCAAAATTGGAACAAGAATTAATTTGAATAAAATGAAAAATTATTATGTAATATAAGTTAAAACGCACTAAATTGGGACACCCCATTTTGGCAATTATACCTGATACGCAAAAAAGCAAAATAATATTTTAAATATTTTATATATATATTCTTCGAAACTCCGCAAAGTACCGTTTGCCAAAATCACCAGTAAAAAACGAATGAAGTTTTCATGCAAGTTTTCATGCATTCATGCGGGTGTTCACATGCAATTTAACACAAATGAATGCGTTTACATTTGTATTATATGTATAAAGTAACATTTACAGTACATAACTTTTGAAAATTTAGGAAAACATGGAAAACAATTTATAAATTTAATATTACTGCAAAACCGAAATGTCTCTATCTATACTTATGTGCTTATATGTATGTACATCACTGCTTTGCACAGGAAAATAATTTTTGTAAGCTAATGATTCATTGAGAAAAACTTTTTTAAAAATTTTCATCACGTTTATTTGCTTTTTGCTATGTACCTACATTACCCCATACATACTCATATACATAGATATATACGACGGAAAACTGCCTTGCCAGGAAAAATGTTGTGATGCAATAGATGTTGCCATGTAATAGATGTTGTGATGATCGGAAAATGTTGTGAACTCCAAGAAAAAATGTTGTAGTTTTGCTTTATTTTGTTGAGTTTTGTAGTATGTATGTTTTTCCCTTTTTTGCCTTATTCTGTACCACATATTTCCGTTTGTAGTTTTCTTTTTTTTTTTAGTTATTTTTTTATTAACTGTGTTTTTGGCAATATATATTTGCCGTAATCAATAGTATTGTGCAATTTAGTTTGAATTTTGCTTGCATACGTTTTGGAGCCTACATATACTCAATACCTGCTACCATTTTCCGCTGCCTGTTACCCATTTTCGCTGCCCGTCACCAAAATCCGCCATTTTGGATGCCGCAGACTTTAAGTCACGGTCGCCATATAATATAACAGAAAATATATGTGGCAAATTGCTTTTATTTTCGCAGCAAGCTGCATCGCAGTAATTATGCAATCGATTGTAAAGAAAAATTTCAGCCGGCACACAATGAAAAGTACTGTTTTCTAATTTTTGGGTGTTTTATTACCTTTAACAATTTCTTATTGGCTGTCGGTTTTTAGATCCAAAAATGTTATGGCCGAGCCACTCACGTGCGAGTGTGTTCGGTCAATTAAAACACCAGCTGATGCATAAAGCATGGTTGTGTTTTCAAATGTTTGATGTGGTGACATTCTTTTTGATCGAAATTAGGACCCGTTCATAGGTGCCACCATTGGTGGTTTCTTCGCTTAATAGCCGATATAAGACAGAAAAGGACGTCTTACCGGTTAAGTGCGAGAAAAAAAATATATATAGTATTGAAAACAGTTGAAAGTGCCGACATTTTTTTTAAACGCAAATTTACAGAATCGGCCACCGGTACACTCAAAAACGGACCTGCAGCAAGCTACAAGGTAAATGAAAAATTAATAAAATCATAAAATCTGACAAATTTAAAATTTAATTAAACCTAAAATTTTATAAAACCTAAAATTTAATAAAATCTAAAATTTAATAAAATATAAAATTTAATTAAACCTAAAATTTTATAAAACCTAAAAATTAATAAAACCTTAAACAAAATAAAATCCCAAATAAATCAAAAAAAAAAAAAAACATGATAAAATACTATTATCTTACAAAATAAATTAAACAAAAAAAAAATAAAAATAATATTGTTATTTTTCTATATAAATCAAATTTAAAACAACTATGATACAATAAATTAAATAAATAAATAACTTAAATAAATGAAAATATAAAATAAATAATGCAGATAAATAAGACATACATTTCATAAAATAAGTTACATAGCTACATATACATACTTACACATGCAAACACAAATAAATAGAATTTTCATTAAGGTTTTGTTTTATTTCTATTACAGGTCCTCACCCGGCGGGGGTATCCCTGGACTTCATCCACTCAAGAATATTACAGAGGAAACCAAATTCATAATTGCATGAAAGTCAGCGAGGAATCCGCAAGGAGGGAAATAAAAAAAAACCTAGCGCTATGTTACTGTAAGCAGTCGAACGGAAACCCAACAGCAAATAACCAAAAAAAACACAAATGCAGCGAAACGAAAAACCACAGCAACCACTGAGAGGACGGAGGGACTAGCAGCGATTTGATTTTAATAACTTTTATTGTATTTATATATATATATTTATGTAATTTTTTGTATGCGCCAGCGAATTAATTTTATTTTGTGAGGAGAATTTAACCTGGGGGTAATTCCACGTTTAGGGTCTAGTTTCATTTTTTTCACGAAATTTTCGGTTCACCTTTTTCCTTTTGAATCTTTTCAGGAATCTTTTTTTAAACAATTTGTTTGTGATCTCAGGCCCGCAAAACTGGATTTTTTGGTATAGCTTTTGGGGAATTTTGAACCGAGATTTTGTTTGTTGGCTTCACCAACTGCCAGCCTTCCTAAGCTCACAAGATTTCATTTTTTAGCTTACCATAGATAGAAGAAAAAATTAAGCGTTGAGGAACAAGCCAAAAAAATAATTAAAATTAGCTTTTCAGTCGCATTATATATAAATATACATATATATATGTGTATATATTTCGTGAAACACTTGTTTAAACCAGAAAACTCATTTCACTTGGCAAAAATTTATAATTTTTTATCACAACCTACTTTACTACTGTTTACTTAATTAATCACTTACAATTTTATTTAATTGGTTCCGAAACCAGTTAAATACATGTTTTTTTTTTTTTACCCCGTAAATCGGTTGAAGCCACTCCCAGTCTTTATACACATTCGACCCTCTGTCCTTCCGCTCGGCCGTTAACATGATAACTTGAGCAAAAATTGATATATCTTTACTAAACGTTCACTTCACTTACTTACCTGAACTCACTTTATCTTGGTATAAAAAATGTCCGAAATCCGACTATGACCACGCCCTCTTTTTCGATATCGAAAATTACGAAAAATGAGAAAATGCCATAATTCTATACCAATTATGAAAAAAGGGATGAAACATGGTAATTGGATTGGTTTATTGATGCAAAATATAACTTTAGAAAAAACTTTGTAAAATGGGTGTGACACTTACCATATTAAGCAGAAGAAAATTAAAAAGTTCTGCAGGGCGAAATCAAAAGCCCTTGGAATATTGTCAGAAATAATGTTCGTGGTATTTCATATATAAATAATTTAGCGGTACCCGACAGATGATGTTCTGGGTCTCCCTGGTCCCCATTGTGTTCGATATCTCGAAACCACATTTTAACACCTTTCATTTGATACCCATATCGTGCAAACAATTTCTAGAATCACCCCTGGTCCACCCTTATGGCGATATCTCGAAAAGGCGTCCACCTATAGAACTAAGGCCCACTCCCTTTTAAAATACACATTAACACCTTTCATTTGATACCAATATCGTACAACAAATTCTAGAGTCACCCCTGGTCCACCTCTATGGCGATATCTCGAAAAGGCGTCCACCTATAGAACTATTGCCATTTCATGAGCTTTTGCCTGAATAATACCTTCGATTATAAGCGAGCGTTCCAACGAGTCAGCTAGTTCCTCAACACGTCTAGAAAAGTGAGTATAATTGTTGTTGTTTACTTGGAAAGGTGCTATTTTCCAGCCACAACTTTCGAGTTGTCTGGTTTTATACGGTTACGCAGTGCTATTTTTATGTCATCAACAGAAAGTATTTGTGAAGGTATTGCCTCCCGGGATTTGCCTTCGAGTTTGGACTTTATAAAGGTAATAACAGTATATTTTCAAGTTTCATCGCTTAAACCTTCAATCAAATCGATTTTTTCCAAAAATGATTCTAAAGCAAGTGAATATCCACTTCAATTTTCGCGTATGATTGAAGCGCAAAGGCTAATGAAACTTCTATTTTGCTCTAAAGTAGCCATTTCAAAAAGATGTTTAAAATCGAAAAAAATATTGGGTGAATTAGTTTCTGCTGATTGATTTTCTAAAGGCAATAATAAACTTGGTTTTGTATTAAAATTTTCTGAACTTTGAGAATTGATATCGAAAAATTCTTCGTCTGACTAGTCCTCACGAATAATCCCTAATTCTTCTACAGGAATTTTTATTTGGCAATTGAATCTATCGAAGCATTTAATTAATTGTTCTTCACAACGTGATAACTGTACTTATGCTTGTTTTAGGTTAGAATCTGAACTGTTATTAGTTACGTATAATACGATAGCGTTATACGATTTAGCGAGTGAATGCTTGTACTCTTTTAATTTTTCAAAATTTGGTGTTAAAGGTCGCTTTTGCAAAACTCGCTTTGTTATTTTAAAGAAATCAAGGTTTTTTTGCTTTTAGGTCAGTATCAAATTCTGGCATAACCTTTTAACCTCAAACACAGCTTATTTAACAAATTAAAAAAAAATTATTGTAGCAGCGCAAGTATATAGTCAAAGTGGCGTAATAAAGTAGACGTAGTTTATTTCAGTAGAAGCCAATAATCGCAGAAGTTTATAAAAAATTCAAGACCCAAACTCAAAATCGAGAAAAATTGTCAAATCCGAGGATTATTAAACTACATAAAATTTAATAATAGAATAATGAATTTCAGCCATAAACTGTTTGATTAATTGCGAAGAATATAAAGGAGAAATTTTCCCAATTTTGATTAATTACGAAGAATATGGCGGGAAAATTTTCCAAATTTGATCAATTGATGATCTAATGACTTCCAGGGCAGCTACCGATTGCAAAAACTTAGAAACTCTGAATATTCAAAATTTATTTTATTAAAATAACAATTTAAAATAAGTAAAAGGCATTATGAGGAATTAAATTGTATAAAGGAAGCTATATTGTAGAATCGGAGAATTGCTATTGCATTTGTAAGAGACATGTGTTCGTAAGGAGAAGAAAGAAATCTCAAAGGAAGAAGCAAAATTGGAACAAGAATTAATTTGAATAAAATGAAAAATTATTATGTAATTTAAGTTAAAACGCACTAAATTGGGACACCCCATTTTGGCAATTATACCTGATACGCAAAAAAGCAAAATAATATTTTAAATATTTTATATATATATCCTTAGAAACTCCGCAAAGTACCGTTTGCCAAAATCACCATTAAAAAACTAATGAAGTTTTCATGCAAGTTTTCATGCATTCATGCGGGTGTTCACATGCAATTTAACACAAATGAATGCGTTTAAATTTGTATTATATGTATAAAGTAACATTTACAGTACATAACTTTTGAAAATTTAGGAAAACATGGAAAGCAATTTATAAATTTAATATTACTGCAAAACCGAAATGTGTCTATCTATACTTATGTGCTTATATGTATGTACATCACTGCTTTGCACAGGAAAATAATTTTTGTAAGCTAATGATTCGTTGAGAAAAACTTTTTTAAAAATTTTCATCACGTTTATTTGCTTTTTGCTATGTACCTACATTATCCCATACATACTCATATACATAGATATATACGACGGAAAACTGCCTTGCCAGGAAAAATGTTGTGATGCAAATAATGTTGCCATGTGATAGATGTGTTGATGACCGGAAAATGTTGTGAACTCCAAGAAAAAATGTTGTTGTTTTGCTTTATTTTGTTGAGTTTTCTAGTATGTATGTTTTTCCCCTTTTTTGCCTTATTCTGTACCACATATTTCCGTTTGTAGTTTTCTTTTTTTAATTTAGTTATTTTTTTATTAACTGTGTTTTTGGCAATATATATTTGCCGTAATCAATAGTATTGTGCAATTTAGTTTGAATTTTGCTTGCATACGTTTTGGAGCCTACGTATACTCAATACCTGCTACCACTTTCCGCTGCGTGTTACCCATTTTCGCTGCCCGTCACCAAAATCCGCCATTTTGGATGCCGCAGACTTTAAGTCACGGTCGCCATATAATATAACAGAAAATATATGTGGCAAATTGCTTTTATTTTCGCAGCAAGCTGCATCGCAGTAATTGTGCAATCGATTGTAAAGAAAAATTTCAGCCGGCACACAATGAAAATTACTGTTTTCTAATTTTTGGGTGTTTTATTACCTTTAACAATTTCTTATTGGCTGTCGGTTTTTAGATCCAAAAATGTTATGGCCGAGCCACTCACGTGCGAGTGTGTTCGGTCAATTAAAACACCAGCTTATGCATAAAGCATGGTTGTGTTCTCAAATGTTTGATGTGGTGACATTCTTTTTGATCGAAATTAGGGCCCGTTCATAGGTGCCACCATTGGTGGTTTCTTCGCTTAATAGCCGATATAAAACTTAAATTAATTATCGAAGTGTCGAAGACAGAAAAGGACGTCTTACCGGTTAATTGCGAGAAAAAAAATATATATATTACAGTTTAAAGTATTGAAAACAGTTGAAAGTGCCGACATTTTTTTTTAACGCAAATTTACATAATCGGCCACCGGTACACTCAAAAACGGACCTGCAGCAAGCTACAAGGTAAATGAAAAATTAATAAAATCAAAATCTGACAAATTTAAAATTTAATTAAACCTAAAATTTTATAAAACCTAAAATTTAATAAAATCTAAAATTTAATAAAATATAAAATTTAATTAAACCTAAAATTTTATAAAACCTAAAAATTAATAAAACCTTAAATAAAATAAAATCCCAAATAAATCAAAAAAAAAAAAACTTGATAAAATACTATTATCTTACAAAATAAATTAAACAAAAAAAAAATAAAAATAATATTGTTATTTTTCTAAATAAATCAAATTTAAAACAACTATGATACAATAAATTAAATAAATAAATAACTTAAATAAATGAAAATATAAAATAAATAATGCAGATAAATAAGACATACATTTCATAAAATAAGTTACGTAGCTACATATTCATACTTACACATGCAAACACAAATAAATAGAATTTTCATTAAGGTTTTGTTTTATTTCTATTACAGGTCCTCACCCGGCGGGGGTATCCCTGGACCTCATACACTCAAGAATATTACAGAGGAGACCAAATTCATAATTGCATGAAAGTCAGCGGGGAATCCGCAAGGAGGGAAATAAAAAAAGAACCTAGCGCTATGTTACTGTAAGCTGTCGAACGGAAACGCAACAGCAAATAACCAAAAAAAAAAACACAAATGCAGCGAAACGAAAAACCACAGCAACCACTGAGAGGACGGAGGGACTAGCAGCGATTTGATTTTAATAACTTTTATTGTATTTATATATGTATATTTATGTAATTTTTTGTATGCGCCAGCGAATTAATTTTATTTTGTGAGGAGAATTTAACCTGGGGGTAATTCCACATTTAGGGTCTAGATTCATTTTTTTCACGAAATTTTCGGTTCACCTTTTTCCTTTTGAATCTTTTCAGGAATCTTTTTTAAACAATTTGTTTGTGATCTCAGGCCCGCAAAACTGGATTTTTTGGTATAGCTTTTGGGGAATTTTGAACCGAGATTTTGCTTGTTGGCTTCACCAACTGCCAGCCTTCCTAAGCTCACAAGATTTCCTTTTTTAGCTTACCATAGATAGAAGAAAAAATTAAGCGTTGAGGAACAAACCAAAAAAATAATTAAAATTTGCTTTTCAGTCGCATTATATATAAATATACATGTATATATGTGTATAAATTTCGTGAAACACTTGTTTAAACCAGAAAACTCATTTCACTTGGCAAAAATTTATAATTTTTTATCACAACCTACTTTACTACTGTTTACTTAATTAATCACTTACAATTTTATTTAATTGGTTCCGAAACCAGTTAAATACATGTTTTTTTTTTGACTACGTAAATCGGTTGAAGCCACTCCCAGTCTTTATACACATTCGACCCTCTGTCCTTCCGCTCGGCCGTTAACATGATAACTTGAGCAAAAATTGATATATCTTTACTAAACGTTCACTTCACTTACTTACCTGAACTCACTTTATCTTGGTATAAAAAATGTCCGAAATCCGACTATGACCACACCCTCTTTTTCGATATCGAAAATTACGAAAAATGAAAAACTGCCATAATTCTATATGAATTATGAAAAAAGGGATGATACATGGTAATTGGATTGGTTTATTGATGCAAAATATAACTTTAGAAAAAACTTTGTAAAATGGGTGTGACACCATATTAAGCAGAAGAAAATTAAAAAGTTCTGCAGGGCGAAATCAAATGCCCTTGGAATATTGTCAGAAATAATGTTCGTGGTATTTCATATATAAATAATTTAGCTGTACCCGAAAGATGATGTTTTGGGTCACCCTGGTCCCATTGTGTTAGATATCTCGAAACCACCTTTTAACACCTTTCATTTGATACCCATATCGTGCGAACAATTTCTAGAATCACCCCTGGTCCACCCTTATGGCGATATCTCGAAAAGGCGTCCACCTTTAGAACTAAGGCCCACTCCCTTTTAAAATACTCATTGACACCTTTCATTTGTTTCCCATATCGTACAAACACATTCTACAGTCACCCCTGGCCCACCTTTATGGCAATAACTCGAAAAGGCGTCCAGCTATAGAATTGAGGCCCACTCCCATTTGAAATACCCATTAACACCTTCCATTTGATACCATTATCGTTCAAACACATTCTAGAGTCACCTCTAGTCCACCTTTATGGAGATATCTCGCAAAGGCTTCCATCTATAAAACTAAGGCCCATTCCCTTTTGAATAATCATTAACACCTTTCATTTGATACCCATATCGTACAAACACATTCTAGAGTCACCCCTGGTCCACCTTAATGGCGATATCCCGAAATGGCGTCCACCTATAGAACTATGGCCCACTCCCTTTTAAAGTGCTCTTTAATACCTTCCATTTGATACCCATATCATACAAACACATTCGATGGTTACCCTAGGCAAAGACTCTTTAAATATAAGACGGTGCATTGTAGAGTTTTAAAACTTTGTGGAAATTGTAGGACGGCTGTATTAGGAATTCTCCATCCCTTTTGCTATGCTGTCCGCCTTAACATAGCTGATTTTTTAAGGCTGTATAAATCTGTAATTTATTTTGCCTTTGGAAAAATTACCTATTTGAAAATAAGCTGGCTGAAAAATATAGGCATAACAGCTTAAGTTAAATCAACAATTGAAAATAATAATGAAAATAAATAAATAAATAATACTACTGCTATTATTTATTGGCTGCTCAAACCAACCCATATTAATTGTACATTAAATCTAAAATATAAAACTCAAAAATAACTCCGGTTGTTATGTCCGCAGCATTTATTTGGTTCAAAGTCACAACCAATAATAGCCAAAGCCACAATAATTTACATGGACCGTCAATGCTTTCTCTGATTGAAAAGTTGAACTACCAGCGCTGCCGTCATCAGCTTAGTGTCACCATTGCCCGTAGCGCCAATAACACCAAACTAGTGCCTGACACACAAAAATCGTTTCACTCAATAGCGCAAGTTAAATGTACTACACACTAACTACTGAGTAGTGTCAAAAATTCGCTTGGAGTCATTGCGTCTATGCGCTACCATTGAGCTAGCTCCGGCATTGGCGCTAGCGCATGCAATTTACATCACTAAACTTGTTCGAATGCCTAGGCTTATGACTTTTTTAATCCATCTGATAAAAACGAAGCAGGGGCAAAGCGTATGGTGAATTCCTGTCGCAGCCGTCTCACTTTGTGGCGAATGAACGATTCTACAATGCTCCCTCTTATTAATCTACTCTCTTTGTACTAGGTTTATCCTAGGTTCATTTCCCTACATTGTGATTTTTCCTTATTTTGTCCCCAAAGCTCTCATCTGAGTATGTAATGTTCGGTTACACCCGAACTTAACCTTACTTACTTGTTTTATTTATGCTTAGCTTGCGCTTCCCACCGAACTGAATGTATATGTATCTATGCGGTTCGCTGGCACAGCGCCTATTTATATTTTGTACACTTAGTATGTAAGTATGTATTAATGTAAATATGTAATGTAGGTAGCTCATAAGAATTATGTACGGGTCCATTTTTCACTTTTATATGGAATCCAAATCTACAAACAAAGTGTTGGTTGTAAAGATGGAGATTCGGGCTATTAGCGAGCTTTGGGAAATTTTGGTCGTAATGCTTTTATTTAGCTATATTTTGTTAAAATAATATGTTAAAAATAAACGATTGTGAGCACACAAAGAAATCTATTTGTACTATGGCACTATTGTGAATATTTTCACTACATTACCGACAGTTGCTACCATACGCCAGCTGTAAGTTTTAATTTATTGATAGAACAGCTGATTTCTGTTGATATTTGATAACAGAATGGTTGCGCAAGATGCGCACGGGTTCGGATCGGTTAGTATAAATACGAATATAACTTCACTAATAAAGACAATAATTGGGTTGACACCAACAAGCAACCAAGTCATTTAATTTTTATCATTATATGGCGATTCTGCCAGTTCGAGTATTATCAGCAGACTGCTGTTTAGAAGCAGACTGCCAAACTCTCGCAAGGATCCTGCCAACCCTACTTGACAATAGGCAGAGTACTATTTAAGAAGCAGTCTGCTAAACATGTCAAAGAGGAATAGTTTATTCCTGTTATGATACTCGCCATATTCTGCATACAAAGGAAAGAATTTGTAATGGAGATCCTGCCGACTTGGCAGCAAAAGCAAGCGTAGATTTTGGAAATTTTGCGCACCAGAGGAGATTCGATGTTTCAACCTTGAACTGGTACATTCAGAATTACTTTAAGGTCCTCCCGAATCGGATGCACATATCAATTTAAAACACCATGGACGTATTATTTTCGGGGCATCTCTACTGTAGGGTTCTTATTATTATACCTTTCATGAACATGAAATGGTATATTAACTTTGGTCCGATGTTTGTAACGTTGAGAAATATAGAAGATAGACTCACCATTAAGTATACCGAATTGATCAGGGCGACGAATTGTGTTGATATAGCCATGTCCGTCTGTCCGTCCGTCTGTCTGTTTGAACGCAAAGCAGTCCCTCAAATTTTGAGATATGTCAATGAAATTTGGTAAAAGGATGTATTTTTGTATTATATTAGACATTTGTCGGATGCGATAGGATCGGACCACTATAACATAACCGATCGTTCAGATAAGACGATTTTGGTCATTCCTGCCGCAATTTAGGATGTATAAACGTGATAATCAGTGACATATATTCTAATGTATCATAGAAGATATCCTAAAAAAATCACTTTAATCGGAGCTATATATAGTTATATCCCATACAACCGATCGTTCAGATAGAAAGATTTTTTGCAATTTCTCCCTTAATTTAGAAAGTATAAACTTGAAATTAGGTGATATATATTTTAATATATCATAGAAGATTTTCTGAAAAAATCACTTTGATCGGAGCTATATATAGTATATATCCCATACAACCGATCGTTCAGATAGAAAGTTTTTGACAATTTCTCCCTTAATTTCCAATATAAAAACGTTAAACTTGGTGATATTCATTAATATATCATAGAAGATTTCATGACAAAAGCATTTCGATCGGAGCTATATATAAAATATATCCCATACAACCGATCGTTCAGATAGAAATATTTTTAGCCATTTCTACTTTAATTTCCAATATAAAAACGTTAAACTTGGTGATATTTATTCTAATATATCATAGAAGATTTCCTGAAAAAATCACTTTGATCGGAGCTATATGTATATAGTATATACCGATCCCATACAACCGACCGTTCAGGTAGAAAGATTTTTGGCCATTTCTCCCTTAGTTTCCAATATAAAAACGTGAAACTTGGTGATATTTATTCTAATATATCATAGAAGATTTCCTGTAAAAATCATTTCGATCGGAGCTATATATAATATATATCCCATACAACCGATCGTTCAGATAATGGGGTTTTTGCCATTTTTTATTTTATATTTATCTTAAAAATCGTTTAAGTATGTACATCTGTTCACTATATATTTCTTATCTTATACATCCCATTATTTGGAGATTACGAACGGGATAAGATTTTTATTCAGCCCCATTCATGAAAGGTATGAAGTCCCGTTCTTACTTGTTTTTATTTAACTTTGTGTTTACATTTGTGTTTAATTTTAATGTGTTTTATCAATATTTTAATTTTCAATATTGATTTTTCAATTATCAAAAATTTTCATTCTTTGAAATTAGTAAAATAAAAAAAAGAGGTAAAAGATCAAAATAAAAATATAAATTTTATTTAATTATAACCTACAACTGGCGATCCCGCCTATACACCTAAAATTGTGCTACAACAAACTAATGTAATTAATTAGTGCGCCTAAAATCAGGCAAAAGAACAATGTTAGAAAGCAAATATTGAATAGTGTTGTGACAAATATAAACAGCATTAAAAAAAAACATATTTTAACAACATCTACAATAACAATATAAATCAATATTATCAGCAACTCCAAAAACTGCATTCCTACTGTTGTTGTGGAAGCCCTCAAATCGGTGTTTATTGTCTTGGAATTGGCAGCAGTATCAATTTATCGTCCTTGTGGTTGTAGTTAATAATAATTTGAATAGTGTTCTATTGAATTATCAATGTGTAATAGCATCGATCAACTTTTGCTGTTGGCTGTTGTTTAAAAACTGTGTTTTTACAAGAAGACTTCATTTATTATTAAACTGCAATTAGCGTCTTCATTTATTCGTGATGTGTATGATGCCTGCGCTATTTATTTAATTATTTGTTTAAAAGAGTCAGCAGATAATACAGTTTATGAAACTCTTAGATTAAAAATTTAAGTACAACGTCAGCAGTAAGAACCAGTTAATATAATAACGACCAATCTGACACAGCATATAGAAGCAAGCATCGATCAATCTCTCAGAGACTCAATCCCTTCTAAATCCATTGCATAATTTCTTCACCATATACCACAGTGAGTAAAAATCTACTGTATCAATAAAAATTAAAAATGAAGACGAGCGCTCATCCAAACGATATTACGATCCTACATATCAATCACGAAAATTAAATCAAGAAAAAGAGGCAACGATTGCAATTTAAGAAGAAGAATTTTGAGCGATTTTTTAAAGGAGCGAATTTAAATTAATTTAAATTATATAAATATATTTTATTTATTTGTAATAATTATGTTTAATTCTCCACCACATAGTACACATACATCTAGACCAACACATCAACAGAATGATTCGCTTATCGATTTACAAAATAATAATTTTCAAAATGAATTGATAAATCCATATGCGAATCAGGACAATAATGAAATTTTTGCAACATCAGTTAAACTTCCCCAATTTTGGACGAGTTGCCCAGAGGCATGGTTCAGCCATGCCGAAATGCAATTTAATAGAAATAATATAACTCAGGAAGTAACTACATATGAATATGTCATAACTGCGCTTCCTCAAGATGTAATTATGACAATTTTAGATTTCGTTCAAAATCCTCCTGAGACAAATAAATTCTCTGCATTAAAGTAGATTTTGATTGAACGAAATTCTTTAAGTGAGAATGCCAAATTAGATAGGGTTTTATATGATTCTGAGATGGGAGATCGCAAACCATTTGAATTTTAACGGTCTTTGGTATTACTCTCTGGTACTAGCTTCAGCCAAAATGTTCTTAAGACACTATTAATATGTAATTTGGTTCAAACGACTAGTATTATGTACAAAAATTTTGAAAAATTATCTTTGGAATTATCGGAAATTAAGAAAGAAATACATCAAAATTTGTCAAGATCTCGTCCGACTAGTAGAAGTAGATTAAGAAGTCCATTAAAGTATAGATCAAATTCTCGCGATAATCAGAATTGGGTATGTAGATATCATTATAGATTCGGTAACAAGGCTAAAAAATGTCAACAACCTTGTGTTTTTCAAAAAATAATAGTTCAAAAAATAATAGTTCGACAAACAATGGACATTTTGAAGTATCTACTCGTCGCTTGTTTATGATCGGGATAATAAACTTAATTTTGTCATTGACAGTGGGAGAGAAATTTCAATTTTGCCTGTTTCAAAATTTTTAAGTAAAAATAAATCCGATATTATATTAACAGCAGTTCGACATATATTTCCATATATGGAAAAAAGATTTTGAATATAAATTTAGGTTTGAGACGCGAATTTCCTTTTACATTTTTAATAGCTGACATAGCGAAACCAATAATCGGTGCTGATTTTTTAAGTAAATATGGTCTGCTTATTGATATCAAAAATAAACGTTTAGTTGACCCATTGACAAATCTTTCATTCAACCCGATCTCATATTTCTGTAATGTTCCTCTTCCGAAAATTTTCTCAGTAAATAACAAATATACAAAATTATTAAAAAGTTTTCCATCATTGATAGCTGGACCAGATTATTCGAAACCAGTTAAGCATACTACGGTCCACAGACTTGTTACTGAAGGAAACCTTCTTTTTTCTAAGCCCAGGCGCCTAGATCCGATTAAATTTAAAGTAGCCAAAACCGAATTTGATTTTTTGTTAAGAACTGGAATTTGTAGACCATCAAATTCATCCGTTGCATCCCCTCTTCACTTAGTTCCCCAAAAAGAAGCTAATGACGCGTCCATGTGGCGATTTTCGTAGACTGAATGTTATTACAGTACCTGATCGTTATCCTTTACCTCATATACACGATTTCAATATGAATATTCGAAACAAAAATATATTTTCCAAAATTGATTTAGTGAAAGCATACCATCAGATACCAATGGCTAAAAATTATATTTTCAAAACGGCAATAACAACAACTTTCGGTATGTTCGAGTTTTGCTTATGCCCTTCGGATTAAGAAATTCTTCACAAACCGTCCAAAGGTTTATTAATGAAATTGTTAACGGTCTAGATTTTGTACTTGCATACATTGATGACTTACTTATTGCGAGTGAAAATGAAGAAGAACATTTAACACATCTACGTGTACTTTTCGAACGACTATCCGAGTTTGGGTTAAATATTAAACCAAGTAAATGTATTTTTGGTGTTAACAATATTGAATTTTTTGGGCACAATATTTGTAGTTCTGGGATCAGGCCATCCGATGAGAAAACAGTAGCTATACGTAATTTTGAACGTCCAAAAACTATTAAACATGCACAAGAATTTGTAGGAATGGTAAACTCTTACCATAGGTATATTCCAAATCTAGCTGAGTACACGAATATAATATATGATTTAATTAATAGAACAAACAAGAAATGCTAAAACATTAATATGGGACGACACATCAACTAAAAGCTTTGAATGTATTAAAGAAAAGTTTGCATCTAAGGTATTATTAAATGATTTTAATAAAGATGCAAAACGTTCTTTAAATGTTGATGCATCTAATACGGCAATTGGTGGTGTCATACAACAACACTTTAATGGTACATCTGAGCCATTAGGTTTTTATTCAAAAAAGCTTTCTCCATCAGAGACGAAGTATAGCGCATTTGATCGAGAATTATTAGCCATTTATTTAAATATCAAGCATTTTAGATACCTTTTAGAAGGGCGACAGTTTACGTTTTACACGGACCATTAACTTTTGCTTTAAGCTCAAAAACGGAGCGCAGCCCTAGGCAAACAAAACATCTCGAATTTATTGCGCAATTTACTAATGATATACAGTATAAAAAAGGAAAAGATAATGTTGTAGATGACACATTGTCTCGAGCTTTTGAAGTTGATTAAAAATTCAGAGATTAATTTTACAGTTTTACAAAATGAACAACAGAAAGATAGTGAACTAAATGAACTAACAAACGTCAAAATTTTAATAACTTTAAGTTAGTCAAAGTTCCTGTACTAAATTTTAATATTTGGTGTGAAATTTCGGGTGAATATCCCCGGCCGTATATTCCATTTAATTTAAGAAAAACGATTTTTGAAATGTTACATGGAATATCATATCCAGGTACAAAGGCAACTCGTAGACTAATAAATACAATATATTTTTGGCCAAATATGAACAAACAAATTTATCTGTGGTATCGAGAATGTATCAGTTGCCAAAAGTCGAAGGTTTATCGTCATACAAAAACAACAATTTTCAAAATTCCAATACCAAAAAGTAGATTTGAGCATATACATTTGGATATTGTAGTCCCTTTACCAATATCAAAAGGACATCGGTATATTTTTACTTTAATTTATAGAAATTTTTTTAATGAATATATTTCTCATTTTGACGTTCCTTTAGAAATAACAACAGATCAGGGCACTCAGTTCACATCAAATTTGTTCTCGGAAATAACTAAATTACTTGGGAGTCATCATATAACAACATCTGCCTACCATCCTCAAGCTAATAGAATGGTGGAACGTTTTCATAGACAGTTAATATCATCAATTATGGCTAGAAATGGGCTCAGAGATTGGCATCAATAGTTGCCGATAATACTTCTAGGTTTGCGATCAACTTTCAAAGAATATGATTCGGCTACAACTGCAGAAATGGTTTATGGTCAAAATTTACGGTTACCTGCTGAGCTTTTTGTCTCGGTTAATGAAAATTTAAGTTCGGCAGATGTCTTAAATAGTTTACGTGAACACTTTAAAAATTGTATATCAAATTTAGTCCATCATCAAAATTCTTCTAATACTGTTATTCCAAAGGACTTAAAAGATTGTAAGTTTGTTTTTGTGCGTGTTGTAAACAAACATGCTTTACAACATCCACATGAGGATCCTTATAACGTTATCGAAAAAGACAAAAAATTTCAAGGTGGAAATAAATGATGAAATAAAAAATATTGCTGTTGATCGTTTAAAACCAGCATTTATTGATGTTGCACAAATTCCTAACATTAAAGCTAAAAATAAAGTTACTTTTAATTTGTTTAACAACAATTCTTCGGAAGAGGCAGTAATGTAGTGTTCTTTTTATTTTTATTCAACTTTGTGTTTACTTTGAACTTTGTAATTTTAATATGTTTTATCAACATTTTAATTTTCAATATTGATTTTTCAATTATCAAAAATTTTCATTCTTTGAAATTTGTAAAACAAAAAAAAAAGTTAAAAGACCAAAATAAAAATATAAATTTAATTTAATTATAACCTACATCTACCTACTCATCAAGCAATTTTGAAAACACCCTTAGAACTAAGGAATTTACTTGTTACAAAATTAACAAGTTTAGGACTTGAACAATCGGTGGTAAATCAAAAAGGCAATGTTAACTACAAGGAATATGGACAAATGACTGGCACCATAAAAAGGGTGGAATACTATTCTAACAATCAACAATCGATCAGACCATCCAACTGGACGACCAATACCTTGACTGGCAGCATGACTGGCAGCAACCAATTTAAGTATATTTAAGTATAAAATCAGGACAATTTTGGTAACCTCACGGTAGCTCAACTAGAAAATTTTTGTTTAAGATACAACGTAGATTTTTAAAAATAAGTAAGAAATACTAAATAGATAAAGTTGGGATTCTACCGGGTATTTACGATTTTTATGGGTAAATACCATGAAAATACCCGGAATATTCCTTCTTTGTTTCTTTTTTTGGGTATTTAAAAATCATTTGAATCGAGGCTGCTTGGAATTACAATTCAGGAATTAAATTTAAAGGTCATTTGAAATTAAAACAATTTCCTTTGATTTTAAACAAACAACCCAGCAAACACTCGGAGTCAACAATTAGTCTGAAAGGAGTCCAAAATTTGGATCATTTACACTCGTTATGAACTCATTTAGGAGCTTGAAGCGAATTGTATATGCTCATATTTTGCCTCTAACATAATTCTTATACAGGCCTCCTTCCGATATTATATATGATCCTTATTAGCAGTATATAATTTTGAGTCTTTTAGTGACACTACTTCAGGGCTCTTAAGAAGAATTTTTGCCATATATCCGAAGCGGAAAACATAGGGGAGAAAATTATTGTGATAAAACTCCCATGAGCTTAAGATAAAAATGAAATAAGTATTAGTTGAATTAATTATTTATTTAGAATAAATTGTCGCAGAAAATTTTCTGAGTTTTTATTCCGGTGCCTAGTTTACTGATTTTAATATTTTTCGTTTGTTCATAATTTCATCAAACTGGATTCATAAAAGGCCCTAAGGTGATAGCATTTTTGATGCTGATATTTTTCGGACCCATATTGAACTCCAGAAGTGCAAGAGAATGTTTATAGGCAACACATATTTACGCAAACAAAGATACCCCTCAAACATGCTCACATCGCTAATAATTTAAGAATCCGAAACGAGTCCAAAATAAGTGGACAATGTAGGAAGCAGAAAAGCGTCAAAACGCGTAGGAGGGTGAAAGAAAATTAAATTTTTGCCTTTTATTTAACGGACTAAAAGCTCCTAAGATAGCATGCAAAAATTATCATTTATCAACTATTTATGTTCGTCACAGCGAGTTTGGAACAAATTTTGAAAATTTGTTACGACCATTTTTCATTTTAATACAAAATGAATTACATTTGTACATTATTGTTACCCTTGCTATTCTTTTTTGTATAAGCAATGACGTTTTTCCGCTCATGGACGCTTCTCGACATTTTTAATGTGACCGCAAAGCTGCCACGCTCTGTCCAGGTGTGTCGAACTATATATGACCCCAATAATTGCTGACGATGCCTAATAAATAGGCCATATAAGTGTCAGATAATCAGAGTTTATTAGAGTTAAAAGTGACGCCGGAGAGTTCCAGTAGAGTATAATATGAGCTATTTAAACGCCTTTAAGACTTATGTCGGACTCTTAATTAGGCTCAAATGATATACGTTAATAGGCTCATATAGGACGACCATTGCAAGAAGGAAATACATTGGTTTCGGCCTCCTAAATGAGCACATACCGACTGTAAACGCTCCACTTTAGATATTTTTCCGACTCTTTTTTGACTTAAAATGTTTACTGGATAAACTTAAATTTTTGCAAGGGCTAAATATTTTTGAAAAACGCTTGATTACAGATTAAAACTAATTCAACCGGTAGCTTAATGGATAACTACCCACCAATATAGGACAAATTGGGTGTTTGTTCCCATATTTTCTAAAAGATTATTTTTACCCTTCGTTTGGGTAAATATTTGGATATTTACCCCTTTCCCATCTCTATAAATAGAAATTTGTGAAAAAAGTCCTGTTGAATTTTGCAAAATATAAGAGTAAATTGGAATGCTCAATAAATATTTTAAAAGAACCCCCATCACTTGTGATGCATATGATGTGCGAGAAATAGAAAATAGGAACTTTGCAAAAGAATTAGAGTGGTTGAAAGAATTTTAGATATCCATAGGTATATACAGAGAACCTACCGTGGAAGATATTATAAGACCAACCACCAGAGAAAAAGAAATGATGCTCATGTTCAAAAATATTTTCCAAATAGACCGATGATGGTGGAATATATGTCCCCCCGCCCGATTATGACGAAGTTAGAATAGCAATAACCAGATTGAAAAACAACAAGGCCGTGGGCGCTGATGGATTGCCTGCGGAGCTATTCAAGTTCGGCGGCGAGGACTTGGTAAGGCGCATGCAGCAGCTTCTTAGCAAAATATGGGCGGACGAAAGCATGCCCGACGGTTGGAATCTAAGTGTTCTTTGCCCAGTCCACAAGAAGGGGGATACTGCAAAATGCACCAACTATCGTGGAATCAGCCTTCTTAGTATCGCATATAAGGTCCTTTCAAGTGTATTGTGCGAAAGTTTGAAGCCCACCGTGAACCGGCTGATTGGACCTTACCAGTGCGGCTTCAGACCTGGTAAATCTACCATCGACCAGATTTTCACAATGCGCCAAATCTTGGAAAAAACCCGTGAAAAGAGAATCGACACACATCACCTCTTCGTCGACTTTAAAGCCGCCTTCGACAGCACGAAAAGGAGCTGCCTATATGCCGCTATGTCTGAATTTGGTTTCCCCGCAAAACCTATACGGCTGTGCAAAATGACGTCGAGCAACACCATCAGCTCAGTCAGAATTGGGAAGGGCCTCTCCGAGCCGTTCGAAACTAAACGAGGTTTCAGACAGGGTGACCCCCTTTCGTGCGATTTCTTTAATTTGATGCTGGAGAAAATTATACTAGCTGCAGAACTTAACGGCACTGGAACAATATACTATAAAAGCGTGCAATTACTGGCATATGCTGATGACATTGATATCATCGGCCTAAACACCCGCACTGTTAGTTCTGCTTACTCCAAGCTGGAAAAAGAAGCGGTAAAGATGGGTTTGATGGTGAATGAGGACAAAACGAAGTACCTGCTGTCATCGAGCAAAGAGTCAGCGCATATGCGCCTTGGCAACCACGCTACTGTTGGCAGCCATAATTTCGAAATTGTAAAAGACTTCGTTTATTTGGGAACCAGCATCAACACTAGCAACAACATCAGCACTGAAATCCAGCGAAGAATCAATCTTGCCAATAAATGCTACTTTGGACTAGGTAGGCAATTGAAAAGTAAAGTCCTCTCTCGGCGAACGAAAATCATACTCTACGAGTCACTTATCGTACCCGTCCTGCTATATGGGGCAGAAGCATGGACCATGACAACAGCAGATGAAGCGGCTTTGGGAGTGTTCGAGAGAAAAGTTCTTCGAAAGATTTATGGACCTCTACGCGTTGGCGATGGCGAGTACCGAAGAAGATTTAATTATGAGCTGTACGAGCTATACGCAGACATCAACATAGTCCAGCGAATTAAAACGCAGCGGCTGCGCTGGCTAGGCCATGTTATGCGAATGAAAGATGATGCTCCGGCCAAGAAAGTGTTTCTATCGGAACCCGCCTATGGAAGCAGAGGTAGATGAAGGCCCCCACTCCGTTGGAAGGACCAGGTGGAAAACGATTTAAACTCCCTTGGTATGACCAATTGGCGCCGGTTGGCGGAGCGACTGGCGCGCCTTGTTGGACGGCCATAACCGTTTAGACGGTTAAGCGCCAATTAAGTAAGTAAGTAAGAAAATTAAATAAATAATAAACTTAAACTTTACAAATAAAATTTAACGTACACTTATTTAAAAAGGAAAACAAATAATTTTTTGAAATAGAATACAAAACAATATTTGGAGGAAAACTCTTATATTTCTGCTTACTTGCCATACGAATGCATAAACAAAATCAGCATCTGATTTAAAAATAAAATAAAAGAAGAAGAATAAAAAGCAATCGTAAGTCAGATACAAAATACTCAAACAGAAGAAGTAAAAATGGCACAAACGATCGTTGAGGTTATCAAGACAGCTTCTTCAATCCTGCCTGAGTTTCACGGTACACCAAAGAATTTGCAAGGTTTTCTGGATGCCCTCGACATTCTGGAACAGATCAAGGATAGCCACGAGGTCGTTGCTGTCTCAATGATAAAAACCAAGCTAAAAGGAACAGCCAGAAACCTTCTAAGCACTGAAGATTCAATAATGGCGATAAAACAAAAATTTAAATCTGTGTGGCATTACCACAAGACAAGGTATTTGTATTTGTGTAAATGCATGAATAAGTCTAGCTTGTAATGCACAACCAAATGAATTTCACTTTCGACCACACGAAAATAACTCATAGCGACACAGCCATATCGGCATAGAAAAGTTATATTGATCCCAGCGGGAAGCCGTATCCGTTTACAGTTGTTTAACCTGTATGCGTCACACTGACCAGCTCACGTATCGATCAGTATGACTGATCGACAGCGTCGGTTTGTCAACGCGACTGCCCAAATATTATTACCTAGTTAGGTAATAAGAATATTTTGCTGACCTGGTATATAGAAATAGAATGTAGTTATTCTTAGTGTGTAAGTATTGTATGTAAATATTGTAAGAGTATTGTAAGTTGTTTTACTATAAAAGAGAAAGTATTTCTGAATAAAGAACAATCAGATTTCTGCGCTGAACATAAGCGCTCATTGAAATTACTTTGTTTTATCTTCTTCAAATATTTTATATGGCGATCCTGCCAGTCTAGATCAAAATTAGCAAAACTGCTAAAGATCTAGATGGAGGAAGATCCTGGATAATAACCCAAGCAGGATTCGCCTCTTCAAACATTTTATATGGCGATCCTGCCAGACTAGATTAAAATTGGCAAAACTGCTAAAAATCTAGCTGGAGGAGACGCTGCAAAATTTAAACAAAAAGTAAATTCATTAAATTCTGCCAATAAGGCATAAGGAACAAATTTCCTTTTTAAGAAATTTTGATTTCCACTTGCAGACAAGGCCAGCAAAAGGACAACACAAAAAATTATACAGCTTAAATTAACAGAGGAAGGAGCGCGCAGGTGAAGTGGGATATACACCCCAGGTGAAAAGCATTAGGCGTGAATAGCAGGAGAAGTGGAATGAACAGACCAGGATCCCTACATTAGGCATGAATAACAGTTGAAATGAAATATATTCCACAGGATCCCAGCATTGGACGTGAATAACAAGCTGGAGAAGCAACAATTAAATAAAAATGTTTTAGAATAAGTACGTAGAATTTAGAATAAATTGAGCGGCCTTAGGGACGCTTACCCATTAGCAAAAATTTAAAAAATTTTATTTTTGCTTAGGTTTTTTTTAAATCAGGAATTTAATCTAAAAATTAAAAAGAATAAATTAAATGTTACAAAGAAAATTTTTTAAAAATTAAAATTCAAAATTTAAATACGTAAATTGGAATATTTAGGACGTTTTTATAAAGCTTCTTAAATACTCTGTTAGTAATAAATTAAAATGCAAAGGGACTCCTCAGACTTCCCCCTCCAATGGTGGGACGAGAATACCCAACACACTAGAGACCTACAAAAGGAATTAGAAGGATTAAAGAAACTGGGGAAAATAATAGGAATGACTAGGGAACCCACCATAGAAGACATAATAAACCCGACAACCAAGGTGGAGGAAATAATGCGAATGATTAGAAGTGTGTTCCCCGAAAACGCCAAAAATTAAATTATAATAGCGTTTGAATTTTTTGACTATGAATAAATAAAAATATTTTTAAATATATTGTAAAAGAAAATAAACTATACTAAGCTAGTAAATTAAAAATTTTTTTTTGAAATATTAAAAATTTTAACATAAATTAATATATTTTAAGAAATTAAAAAAAAAATTTTTTAGAATAACAATTTTTGTAATATAACAGTTATGAATAAAATGGATTATTTAGGATAAAAAAAAATCTAAGAAATTTTATTGGAATTTACCCCTTATTTACTGAAACAGGAAATAAATTACAGAAGTTTCAAAATGTCTTGGTGGACAAAGATAGCACACGGCATAATGATAGCATTAGCCGGATATGAATTAGGAAAGGAAAATTCAGGAAATTCAGAAGCAGAAAACAAAATAACTAAATACGCACCACAAGCTGAGGTAGATACGAAAAATTTGCCAAACATTCCAGATATTTGGTTAGCAGTAGCAATTTTCGCATTCATGCTATTGATCATCACAGTAGCGATGATGCTCAAAAATTATATGAATCACAAATACAGGCAGTAGAAACCCGTACAAGACCGTATTTAAATTCTTTTATTAAAGCTGAGGAAGAGCAGTAGACAATTCAAAATGTCTGAATTGACAGTAAAGTTAGCTTAATTAGCCCCGCCAAAGTTTAATAGCAAATCAAAATTTGCATAATCCCTCTGAATGCTCTTGACAAAATTGGTCATGAAGCAATAGGAAATTCTAGGAAAGTGGAAATAGGCAAAAACTAAGAACGAGAAAAGATACAACCAGCCCATAAAAAAAAAAGAATGAAGAAATAGTCACAAAGAGAACCTATAAAAATATATGTGAAGCGCTATATAAATTTGCAATAATGAGACATGTTGCGCTCCTAAAATGATAGCGTAAGAAATACAAGCAACCTGATTGTAGATGATAAATTTGACTTAGGACAATTACTTATCATGTTGTACACATGCTCTACAAATGCCGCCAATCTAGGACTTGTAAAGAATAAAAAACACAGTTGTCCTGAGAGACAAATTGGTGATTAAGAATAAAATATTTCGTGCAGTAGGCGAATTTATAAAATAAAAATTTATACCCAAGTTCTCAAAAATCAATTAATTGCATTAACCCAAGAGGTTGTGCATGTGACAATCCCGGAAAAATAAAAATAAATTCTTCATAAAAGTCATGACGATTCTGTCTTTGTGGCCGCCGCAGAAATCGCATGACAAATAAGATCAAAGAAACTGCTAGAAAATAGGGAAAATATCGAAAACATAAAAAGAACACTTAAATATATGAAAAATGTTTTCATCCACTGTACCTTCCGTTTACCCATTAATTAAAACTACTATGCTCTTCCATCAATCACAACCCCAAAAAATTTTGTTTGCACAATTAGTTTAGTAGAACTCGATAAACAAAGAAAATCGTTGTTTAATAAAAATGGTTAATACAAAAATCATTCATTTTTAGTTATTAGAAATAAATATAAATATTTAGGTGCCTGGGTCTCATTTAAGAAAACCTCACAATTCAAGAGGTCATAATTTAACATAATAGAAAAAAACTTTTTACTTTAGCCACCGGTAGAATAGGAAATACTAATAGGAAAGTATCTTTTATTCTAAATAGAATAGAATATAGTAATAGAAAATATTTTTACTTCAAACCCCCCTACAGAACAGAAAATAGTAATAAGAAATATTTTTACTTTAACCTACACATATAATCCATTAGAATAGGTTTAAACCAGTATAGAACTTTTGCTAGTAACTCAAATGATTTGAAAACAAAATCAAAACAATCGCACTATAAACATTCCAATTTACTCGTCATTAAAAATATAAACAAACAAAGAAAAAAAATAAATATAAAGTTATTTTGGCATCAAGTTACGGTTACTTCATAATAATGTGTAAACACAAGCCGATTTTTAAGTGAGTCGACGCTCTTAAAGGCCGGCTGCTCAAAACACATTTAAAATTCTCATATGTAAAAACAAATGTCAATAACACTTGCATGCAAAACATTATTCATAATTATAAGC
This sequence comes from Eurosta solidaginis, assembly GCF_040869045.1. Lineage (NCBI taxonomy): Eukaryota > Metazoa > Arthropoda > Insecta > Diptera > Tephritidae > Eurosta > Eurosta solidaginis. The sequence continues at coordinate 55,695,502 of NC_090324.1, forward strand.
GCAAAAGCATAGAAAATTAATACAAAAAAAAATAATATGTAAATACGAAAGTCAGCACAACAATTCAAATTATATACGTTCCTCCCTTAAAGGCATATTAAAAAATGTACAAGCAAAAGAACAAAAGAAAACAAGTAAGGAAGGCTAAGTTCGGGTGTAACCGAACATAACATACTCAGTTGAGAGCTATGGAGACAAAATAAGGAAAATCAATCTGGGGTAACCCTGGAATGTGGTTGTATAACACTTGTATCAAATGAAAGGTATTAAAGAGTATTTTAAGAGAGAATAGGCCATAGTTCTATGGATGAACGCCATTTAGGGATATCGCCATAAAGGTAGACCAGGGCTGACTCTAGAATTTGTTTGTACGATATGGGTATCAAATGAAAGGTGTTACTGAGCATTTTAAGAGGGAGTGGGCCTTAGGTCTATCGGTGGACGCCTTTTCGAGATGTCCCCATTAAGGTGGACCAGGGGTGATTCTATAATGTGTTTGTACGATATGGGTATCAAATGAAAGCTGTTAATGAGTATTTTGAAAAGGAGTGATCCTTAGTTCCATAGGTGGACGCCGTTTCGAGATATCGCCATAAAGGTGGACCAGGGGTGTCTCTAGAATGTGTTTGTACGATATGGGAATCAAATGAAAGGTGTTACTGAGCATTTTAAGAGGGAGTGGGCATTAGGTCTATAGGTGGACGCCTTTTCGAGATATCGCCATTAGGGTGGGCCAGGGGTGACTCTAGAATGTTTGTACGGTATGGGTATCAAACGAAAGGTGTTACTGAGCATTTTAAGAGGGAGTGGGCATGAGGTCTATAGGTGGACGCCTTTTCGAGATATCGTCATTAGGGTGGGCCAGGGGTGACTCTAGAATGTGTTTGTACGATATGTGCATCAAACGAAAGGTGTTACTGAGCATTTTAAGAGGGAGTGGGCATTAGGTCTATAGGTGGACGCCCTTTCGAGATATCGCCATTAGGGTGGGCCAGGGGTGACTCTAGAATGTTTGTACGATATGGGTATCAAACGAAAGGTGTTACTGAGCATTTTAAGAGGGAGTGGGCATTAGGTCTATAGGTGGACGCCTTTTCGAGATATCGCCATTAGGGTGGGCCAGGGGTGACTCTAGAATGTGTTTGTACGATATGGGTATCAAATGAAAGGTGGTAAGGAGTATTTTAAAAGGGAGTAATCCTTAGTTCTATAGGTGGACGCCTTTTCGAGATATCGCCATAAAGATGGACCAAAGGTGACTCTAGAATGTTTGTACGATATGGGTATCAAACGAAAGGTGTTACTGAGCATTTTAAGAGGGAGTGGGCATTAGGTCTATAGGTGGACGCCTTTTCGAGATATCGCCATTAGGGTGGGCCAGGGTGACTCTAGAATGTGTTTGTACGATATGGGTATCAAATGAAAGGTGGTAATGAGTATTTTAAAAGGGAGTAATCCTTAGTTCTATAGGTGGACGCCTTTTCGAGATATCGCCATAAAGATGGACCAAGGGTGACTCTAGAATGTTTGTACGATATGGGTATCAAACGAAAGGTGTTACTGAGCATTTTAAGAGGGAGTGGGCATTAGGTCTATAGGTGGACGCCTTTTCGAGATATCGCCATTAGGGTGGGCCAGGGTGACTCTAGAATGTGTTTGTACGATATGGGTATCAAATGAAAGGTGGTAATGAGTATTTTAAAAGGGAGTAATCCTTAGTTCCATAGGTGGACGCCTTTTCGAGATATCGCCATTAGGGTGGGCCAGGTGTGACTCTAGAATGTTTGTACGATATGGGTATCAAACGAAAGGTGTTACTGAGCATTTTAAGAGGGAGTGGGCATTAGGTCTATAGGTGGACGCCTTTTCGAGATATCGCCATTAGGGTGGGCCAGGGTGACTCTAGAATGTTTGTACGATATGGGTATCAAACGAAAGGTGTTACTGAGCATTTTAAGAGGGAGTGGACATTAGGTCTATAGGTGGACGCCTTTTCGAGATATCGCCATTAGGGTGGGCCAGGGTGACTCTAGAATGTGTTTGTACGATATGGGTATCAAATGAAAGGTGGTAATGAGTATTTTAAAAGGGAGTAATCCTTAGTTCTATAGGTGGACGCCTTTTCGAAATATCGCCATTAGGGTGGGCCAGGTGTGACTCTAGAATGTTTGTACGATATGGGTATCAAACGAAAGCTGTTACTGAGCATTTTAAGAGGGAGTGGGCATTAGGTCTATAGGTGGACGCCTTTTCGAGATATTGCCATTAGGGTGGGCCAGGGGTGACTCTAGAATGTTTGTACGATAAGGGTACCAAACGAAAGGTGTTACTGAGCATTTTAAGAGGGAGTGGACACTAGGTCTATAGGTGGACGCCTTTTCGAGATATCGCCATTAGGGTGGGCCAGGGGTTACTCTAGAATGTTTGTACGATATGGGTATCAAACGAAAGGTGTTACTAGCATTTTAAGAGAGAGGGGGCATTAGTTCTATAGGTGGACGCCTTTTCGAGATATCGCCATTAGGGTGGGACAGGGGTGACTCTGGTATGTTTTTGTACGATATGGATATCAAATTAAAGGTATTAATGAGGGTTTTAAAAGCGAGTGGCCCTTAGATGTATATGTGAAGGCGTTCTCGTGATATCCACCAAAATGTGGACCAGGTGATCCAGAAAATCATCTGTCGGGTACTGCTAATTTATTTATATATGCAATACCACTAACAGTATTCCTGCCAAGATTCCAAGGGCTGTTGATTTCGCCTTGTAGAACTTTTTCATTTTCTTCTACTTAATATGGTAGGTGTCACACCCATTTTACAAAGATTTTTCCAAAGTTATATTTTGCGTCAACAAACCAATCCAGTTACCATGTTTCATCCCTTTTTTCGTATTTGGTATAGAATTATGGCATTTTTTTCATTTTTCGTAATTTTCGATATCGATAAAGTGGGCGTGGTTATGGTCAGATTTCGCCCATTTTTTATACCAAGAAAAAGTGAGCTCAGGTAAGTACGTGGGCTAAGTTTAGTAAAGATATATCGGATTTTGCTTAAGTTATTGTGTTAATGGCCGAGCGGAAGGACAGACGGTGGACTGTGTATAAAAACTGGGCGTGGCTTCCACCAATTTCGCCCATTTTCACAGAGAACAGTTACCGTCATAGAATCTATGCTCCTACCAAATTTGAGAAGGATTGGTAAATTTTTGTTCGACTTATGTCAATAAAAGTATTCTAGACATACTAAATGAAAATGGGCGGAGCCACGCCCATTTTGAAATTTTCTTTTATTTTTGTATTTTGTTGCATCATATCATTACTGGAGTTGAATTTTGACTTAATTTACTTATATACAGTAAAGATATTAAATTTTTTGTTAAAATTTTAATTTAAAAAAATTTTTTTTTAAAAAGTGGGCGTGTTCTTAATCCAATTTTGCTAATTTTTATTTAACACATATAGAGTAATAGTAGTAACGTTCCTGCCAAATTTCATCATGATATCTTCAACGACTGCCAAATTACAGCTTGCAAAACTTTTAAATTACCTTCTTGTAAAAGTGGGCGGGGCAACGCCCATTGTCCAAAATCTTACTAATTTTCTATTCTGCGTCATAACGTCAACCCATCTACCAAGTTTCGTCGCTTTATCTGTCTTTTGTAATGAGTTATCGCACTTTTTCTGTTTTTCGAAATTTTCGATATCGAAAAAGTGGGCGTGGTTATAGTCCGATATCGTTCATTTTAAATAGCGATCTGAGATGAGTGCTCAGGAACTTACATACCAAATTTCATCAAGATACCTCAAAATTTACTCAAGTTATCGTGTTAACGGACGGACGGACGGACGGACGGACATGGCTCAATCAAATTTTTTTTCGATCCTGATTATTTTGATATATGGAAGTCTATATCTATCTCGATTCCTTTATATATGTACAACCAACCGTTATCGAATCAAACTTAATATACTCTGTGAGCTCTGCTCAACTGAGTATAAAAAAGAGGTCAGCACAAAATGGCACATGTTAATTAAATGTAAACGGATATAAAAATAAGTAAAAAACACTCTTCACTCTCAATATCAAGTTACCACAATGCAATAAATTATAATAGAAAACTAAAATGCAATTAAAATTTTGTAAAATCTAAGTGGGTCATTAAGTCAATTTAAGGATCACATACAATTGTTCTCAAGTGTATGTGACCCTTCTTAAGGTGGATGGAATTACCACAAGACAAGGTATTTGTATTTATGTAAATGCCAGAATGAGTCTAGCTTGTAATGAACAACCAAATGAATTCCACTTTCGACCACACGCAATAACTCATAGCGACATAGTCATAGCGGCATAGATAAGTTATATTGAACCCAGCGGGAAGCCGTATCCATTTACAGTTGTTTAACCCGTATGCGTCACACTGACCAGCTCACGTATCGCTCAGCATGACTGTACGACAGCGTCGGTTTGTCAATGCGACTGCCCAAATATTATTACATAGCTAGGTAATAAGAATATTTTGTTAACTTGGTATATAGAAATAGAATTCAGTTATTCTTTGTGTGTAAGTATTGTAAGTAAATATTGTAATATTATTGTAAGTCATTTTACTATAAAAGAGAAAGTATTTCTGAATAAATAACAATCATATTTCTGCGCTGAACATAAGCGCTCATTGAAATTACTTTATTTTATCTTCTTCAAACATTTTATATTTGCTACTAAGGGTGAATCAGTAGAAGTTTTGACAGCAAAACTTCTGAACATACAACGACGCAGTAAAATTGCAAACCAGTATACTGCGGAAATAGAAAAAGTCACAAAACCACTGGAATTAGCTTACATATCTGATGGAATAACCCAGATTTGGCAAACGGATATTCTACACAAGCAGCAGTCAAAGCTATGTGCAAGAACTGCTCTAACGATAAAGTCAAGATGATAATGCAAGACGGAACTTTCACATCAATGAACGCTGCTATTTCCAAATTCACTAACAGTTGTACGGAAATAACAGGCAGCTCAAATACAATAGTGAGGATAAGGCAACAAAACCAATAATAATATTGGAGTTGGAGTTTTATGAATTTGCCGACGTTACTCCTGCGGCTGGTATAAAATTTAACTATATCGCTTGTGACCTTTCTACTTTTAATGAAATTTTGTCAAGCATTGATTGGTGTGATGCTTTCTGTGACAAAGATATAACATCATGTTATACATCTTTTAAAGTAAGGTTTTTGAGTTGTGCTTGCAGCATTTTACTATTGTAAAAAAAAACCATACAAGACACCCTGGCATTCCAAGCGGTTAATGCATTTGAGGAATCTAAAAAACAAATTTGGGAAGCTGTCCAAAAAAACTAGGAATCGAGTGCATCACTATAATTTGAATACCATTTGAAAGAGTTCAGCTGTTTGAATAAGTTTTTTTACAGAAACTATATTTTGAGAAAAATATAGAATCGAACCCGAAGGCTTCCTGGGGCTTCATAAAATCTAAAAAGGCTTCTTCGAAAGTTCCAAATAATGTATTCTACGATAGCACATTTAATAGTCCTGCAGATTCCGCTAATTTATTTGCTGATTTTTTTTGTCTCCAAATTTGAATCTGATTTGCCCTCTGACTAAAATTTTTCTTCCACGAAGGAGTCTTCTATTAACTTCGGGTCTCTACGTGTATCCGTTTCGGATGTTATGAAAGGCATAAGGAAGCTTAAGTCGTCAACAAAGACTGCCTCTGATGGCCTCTCGGCCATTTTGCTAAAAAGTTGTCTGTGTATGGCATTCACAATCATTTTCAACAATTATCTGGCCACTGGTATTTTTGTGGATGACTGGAAATGTGCAACGATTTCACCTATTTTTAAGAGCGGCAATAAAAACGATGTTCGCAATTATAGACCGGTTTCCAAGCTATCTTCGGTGTCCAAACTATTTGAAATTGTTGTCAATGACAAATTGTATTTTGCGGTTAAAAGTTTAATCGCTATCAACCAACACGGTTTCGTACCAAATTGCTCAACTGTAAGCAACTTAACAGTGTTTAGTGAATAGTGCATTTCTGCTTCTCAGAATAGATTTCAAGTTGATACAATTTATATTGACTTCTCGAAGGCATTCGACAAGGTTTCTCACATAATACTTTTACTGAAGCTGGCTGCTATGGGTTTTCACTCTACTTTTTTGATGTGGATTAAGTCTTACTTATCCAACAGGCGTTGTGTCGTAGACGTTGATAATATCACATTCCGTCCATACATTGCGTCCTCAGGAGTCTCTTCTTTATACTTTTTATAAATGACATTGGCTCATGCTTCTCGTTTGCGGAATATCTGCTGCATGCGGATGATCTAAAAGTGTTTGCTGTTATAAATAGTTCTGGTGACTCTGAACGTCTGCAATCAGACCTTAATAATGTCGAAAACTGGTGTAGTTTAAATCTTTTATCGTCAAACATTAGAAGATGTTTCCTGTGACTTTTTCAAAATCAGTTAATACCCTTCGTACTTGCTATAGTATCGCTGGCTATACATTGCAATCTGTTGAAGAAATCAAAGACCTAGGGGTGTATTTTGGCACTAAATTTAATTTATCTACGCATGTAAACAATGTCATAACTCGATCATACGCAATGCTTGCGTTCATACGTCGTAACTGTTCCGCATTCACTAGCCCCTACACTATGAAGTCACTGTATTTGAGGTTGGAGTATGCGGCTGTCATTTGGAGACCCTACCAAATTGGCCTCTCTAATCGGCTTGAGCGTGTTCAGAAAGGTTTTTTACGATTTGCTCTTCGTTCTTTAAACTTTGCTGAACCAAAACCAGAATAGAAAATTAGTAAAATTTTTGACAATGGGCGTGGCACCGCCCACTTTTAAAAGAAGGTAATTTCAAAGTTTAGCAAGCTGTAATTTAGCAGTCGTGGAAGATATCATGATAAAATTTGGCAGAAACCTTACTCCTATTACTATATGTGTGCTAAATAAAAATTAGTAAAATCGGATTACGAACACGCCCACTTTTTAAAAAAAAATTTTTTATAAGTCAAATTTTAACAAAAAATTTAATATTTTTACAGTATATAAGTAAATTATGTCAACATTCAACTCCAGTAATGATACGGTGCAACTAATACAAACATAAAAGAAAATTTCAAAATGGGCGCGGCTCCGCCCTTTTTCATTTAATTTGTCTAGAATACTTTTAATCCTTGTGAAATTTGGTAGGGGCATATATTCTATGACGATAACTGTTTTCTGTGAAAATGGGCGAAATCGGCTGAAGCCACGCCCAGTTTTCATACACAGTCCACCGTCTGTCCTTCCGCTCGGCCTTTAACACGATAACTTGAGCAAAAATCGATATATCTTTACAAAACTTAGGTCACGTACTTATCTGAACTCACCTTATCTTGCTATAAAAAATGGCCGAAATCCGACTATGACCACGCCCACTTTTTCGATATCGAAAATTACGAAAAATTAAGAAAATCCCATAATTCTATACGAAATATGAAAAAAAGGGATGAAACATGGTAATTGGATTGGTTTATTGAAACAATACATAACTTTGGAAAAAACTTTGTAAAATGTGTGTGACAACTACCATATTAAGTAGAAGAAAATGAAAAAGTCCTTGGAATCTTGGCAGGAACAGTATCGTATAAATAAATTAGCGGTACCCGACAGATGATGTTCTGGGTCACCCCGGTCCACATTTTGGTCGATATCTCGAAAACGCCTTCACATATGCAAATAAGGGCCACTCCCTTTTAAAACCCTCATTAGTACCTTTAATTTGATACCCATATCGTACAAAGACGTTATAGAGTCACCCCTGGTCCACCTTTATGACTATATCTCAGAAAGGCGTCCACCTATAGAACTAAGTCCCACTCCCTTTTAAATAATCATTAACACCTTTCATTTGATACCCATATCGTACAAACGCATTCTAGAGTCACCCCTGGTCTACGTTTACGTCGATATTTCGAAAAGGCGACCACCTAAAGAACTAAGGCCCACTCCCTTTTAAAATACTCATTAACACCTATCATTTGACTCCCATATCGTATAAACACATTCTAGAGTAATCCCTGGTCCACCTTTTTGACGATATCTTGGAAAGACGTACACCTATAGAACTAAGGCCGACTCCCTTTTAAAATACTCATTAACACCTTTCATTTGACACCCATATCGTACAAATACATTCTAGAGTCACCTCTGGTCAACCGAAAAGGCGTTAACCTTTAGAACTAATTCCCACTCCCTTTTAAAATACTCATTAACACCTTTCATTTGATTCCCATATCGTACAAACATATTCTAGAGTCACCCCTGGTCCACCTTTATGGCGATATCTCGAAAAGGCGTCCACCTTTAGAACTAAGGTCCACTCCCTTTTAAAATACTCATTAACACCTTTCATTTGATTCCCATATCGAACAAACAAATTCTAGAGTCACCCCTGGTCCACCTGTATGGTGATATCTCGAAAACGCGGCCACCTATACAACTAAGGATCACTCCCTTTTAAAATACACATTAACACCTTTCATTTGATGCCCATACAGTACAAACACATTCTAGAGTCACCACTGGTCCACCTTTATGGCGATATCTCGAAAAGGCGTCCACCAATACAACTAAAGCACACTCCCTTTCAAAATACTCATTAACACCTTTCATTTGATGCCCATATCGTACAAACGCATTCTAGAGTCACCCTAGGTTCATTTTTCTACATGGTGATTTCCCCCGAACTTAGCCTTCCTTACTTGTTTTGTATAATTCTTTTTAAACATTTTTATTGGCTATTTTTAGAGTTCTATATCGAAATTTTTATTTAAATTTAGGAGTTTTTTTATCAAGGCATCCGTTTTACATATAGATATTTTTGTTTGTAAAAATTGGGAAGATTAGAAAAATACTTTTTATTTATTTCTATATCGAAATTTTTATTTTAATTTAGCAGTTTTTTTATCAAGGCATCCGTTTTACAGATAGATTTTTATACTAAGCTGAGCAAAGCTCCCAGAGTATATTAATTTTGTTCGCATAACGGTAATCCGTAACGGCATAAACTAATCGAAATAGATATAGACTTGTATATATCAAAATGATCTGGGCGAAAAAAGAAATTCATTTATCCAAATCCGTCCGTCCGTCCGTCTGCCCGTTAACACGATAACTTGAGTAAATTTTGAGGTATCTTGATGAAATTTGGTACGTAGGTTCCTGGGTACTCATCTCAGATCGTTATTTAAAATGAACGAAATCGGACTACAATCACACCCACTTTTTCGATATCGAAAATTTTGAAAAACCGAAAAAGTGCGATAATTCATTAACAAAGACGGATAAAGCGATGAAGATTCGTAGGTGGGTTGAACTTATGACGCAAAATAGAAAATTAGTAAAATTTTGTACAATGGGTGTGGCACCGCCCACTTTTGAAAGAAGGTAATTTAGAAGTTTTGCAAGCTGTAATTTGGCAGTCGTTGAAGATATTATGATGAAATTTGGCAGGAACGTTACACCTAATACTATATGTGTGTCGGATGACGAACACGCTCACTTTTTAAAAAAGAAAATTTTTTAAAGTCAAATTTAACAAAAAATTTAATATTTTTACAGTATATTAGTAAATTATGTCACCATTCAACTCCAGTAATGATATGATGCAACAAAATACAAAAATAAAAGAAAATTTCAAAATGGGCGTGGCTCAGCCCTTTTTCCTTTAATTTGTCTAGAATACTTTTAAAGCCATAGGTCGAACAAAAATTTACCAATCTTAAGTAGGGGCATAGGTTCTATGACGATAATTGTTTAACACGATAAGTTGAGCAAAAATCGATATATATTTACTAAACTTAGTTCACTTACTTATCTGAACTCACCTTATCTTGGTATAAAAAATGGCCGAAATCCGACTATGACCACGCCCACTTTTTCGATATCGAAAATTACGAAAAATGAAAAAATGCCATAATTCTATACCAAATATGAAAAAGGGATGAAACATGGTAATTTGATTGGTTTATTGACGCAAAATATAGGTAGGTATATAGGTTGAACTGGCCGGTCCTTGAGGACCTCACGTAGACTGATTGAGTCCGTAGTGTTACCAGAAGTTTGTTTTAACGACCAAACTGATGAACACTATCAAAAACCAGGACCTATGTTATAAAATAACTCCGTCTTCTTGGCTAATACTAGAAGTTTCCTAGGACTTAAGCCACTTGCTGCTTCTTGATCTGACAGCTGTATCACTCCTAACAGCTGGAGTCATAGCCTGGCAAGTGCAGGGCATGAGCACAGAACGTGCTCGATCGTTTCCTCCTCCAACCCGCACTTCCTACCTCTGCTATCACTGACCAAGCCTCATTTAAAGGCATGTGACGCCAGAAGGCAGTGTCCAGTCAGAATACCCGTCATGAGTCTACAGTCCTCTCTTTTTAATGATAGAAGCAACTGTGTTAGTCTATGGTTGTAAGTCCTACACATAATCTTCGCTTGAACGCACGCCTTTCCCGCTTGGTCTCGCATTCGCTTAATCTTGCCCAATCTAATTGGGACATCTACGGAGCAAGCTTCAAGGATGCGCCCTTTTTAGTTAGTTCGTCCGCTTTTTCATTCCCATCTATTCCCATATGCCCTGGGACCCAATATAGATGTATGCTTCTCCCTTTCCCGATTCTCTCCAGAGACTGCTTACACTCTAAGACGCATTTAGATGCTGTGAGAGATTATTGCCTTAATTGCTTCTTGACTGTCAATATAAAAGTTAACACGGTTGCAGCTTAAGCTATTCTTTTCCAGGATTTCTACTGCTTTGGTTACGGCTAATATTTTCGCTTGGAAAACGCTACAGTAATCCAGCTGCCTGTAGGATCTGCTTATTTCCGGATCAGTGCAATATACCGCAGACCCTACTCCTTCCACTACTTTGGAACCATCGTTGTACACATGTATCGCCTCGTCCGCCATTTGCGCACCCTTGCGCCAACCGTCCACCTCTATTGTGGCCTTAAGATCTCCCTCGAATCGCAGGTAGGGAATCATGTAGTCTGTTCGTCTTGTGGTTGATGACGCTATACTACTATGACCATATGGTCGGCGCTCAAGCTGCCCCGAAGCCCCGAGCCTGGTTGCGGTCGTTAACGCTTTGTTCTTTGCTACCAGTTCTACAGGTGGGATGTGCAGAATGGCATACAGTGCAGCCGTCGGGGTTGTTTTCAGGGCTCACGTAATGCTAAGCATCGATAGTCTGCATACCCCTCCAATTTTTTGACGTATGTTGTTTTTTGTGTGGCTTTCCACCAAACAGGAATTCCATAGTATAGAATAGGGCTTACAATCGCTGTAAAAACCCAATCAGAAAGAGAGGGCGATAGGCCCGACGTACACCCCAGCATTCTTTTACATGCATAGAGTGCCGTTGAGGCCTGCTTGACCCTCTCCTCCACGTTGAGCTTCCATGACAACTTACTGTCTAGGATGATTCCTAGATATTTTGTGCAAGGTTTCTCTTGTAAGGTCACCCATCCTAACTTAGGCCTGGTCCAATTTGGGATCTTGTACCTCTTTGTAAACAAGACCATATCCGTCTTCTCCACATTGACTTTCAACCCGACATTAGATGCCCAAATATGAATATCCCGAAGCGCCCGATCCATCAAAGAACTAATCGTTGGAAGGCACTTTCCAATTATGACAATTGCAACGTCATCTGCGTAAGCCGTAAGTTTTACGGGTCCCTCATCGAATTGTCTGAGCAGTTGGTTGATGACCAGTGTCCACAGCAGAGGTGATAGCACCCCTCCCTGCGGCGTGCCCCTGTCCACTGATTTCGTGTCCTGGTACAATCCCATTGTGAAGTAATCTTTCTGAAATTTAACATGTAGCCGATCCATCTGATTAAGGCAGGATGTATTTTAATGTAATTAAGACCATCCATAAACGCCCATTTTGCAACATTATTGAAAGCCCCGGCAATGTCCAAGAAGACTCCTTGAGCATACTCCCTATATTCCAGGGATTTCTCTATGCTTATTACCACCCTATGCAATGCGGTGTCTACCGACTTGCCTTTGGTGTACGCATGCTGTGTTGTGGAGAGCAGCTTTTCATCCACGTTGGACTTTATGTACACATATATCAGCCTCTCAAAATTTTTGAGCAGAAATGATGTTAAGCTAATGGGTCTATAGTGTTTGGGATACACGTGACCGATCTTCCCCGCCTTTGGTAGAAAAGCTACACGAGCAGTTCTCCAAGAGTGCGGCACATGATTCAGTCGTATGCACCCATCGAATATTATTTTAAGCCATTCCACGACCACCCTACTTGAGACTTGTAGCATGGCCGGGAATATACCATCTGGGCCCGGCGATTTAAACTTAGAAAACGTCTTCAGTGCCCACTCGATCTTGGTATTGGTCACCAAGCCCGGCACTACTAGCTCCGTGATCAAAGTGTAAGTGATGTCTGCTGGCTCCTCTAAACCGTCTCCCGATAGGAAATGTGTATCGAGAAGCACCTCAAGGGATTACCATTCTCCGTTTTCTTTCTTTATTAGTCCCTGGACTATGTTTCCCTTTGCTAGGACTTTTTTCAGCCGTGCTGTTTCGCTGGAGCACTCTATGTCCGTAAAGAAACTTTTCCATGAGTTTCTCTTCTTCCTCGTAATTTCACGCTTGTAGATCCTCAGTAGATCCCTGTCCTCGTCCCGACACGCTTCGCTTTCCGCGGTCTTTGCGAGCTTAAACATTTCTTTTACCTGTCTTCTTAGAAGACTCAGCTCATTGCTCCACCATGGCGGCTTTGCTTTTCCTCTGAATCTTCTTAGAGGGCAAGCTTTGTTATACGCAGTCATAATCGTCCTTGTTAGGAATTCATTCGACTCCTCCAGTTCCTCTACATTAGCAACCTCTTTGGGTTGGTTGGGTAGGGTTTCTAAAGGTTCCTCTCTTCTCTACCCTCTTTAGGGGGATGTTGAAGCTGATATACGCATGGTCGGAGAAGGATGGTCTATCAAGAACCATCCAATCATACCTTGATATATTACGCTCGAAGCTCAATGTAATATCCAGAACATTGCTGGATGTTGGACCAATATATATAGGGACATTTCCCCTGCTGGCTATCTGCAAATTGGTTTGCAGGATGTAACAAAACAGATATTCGCCTCTCTCGTTCGTATCTGCTCTTCCCCACGCATTGTGGTGCGCATTTGCATCTGCGCCTATGACCAACCGCCCTTTGAGCCCTTCCTCCTGTACTAGCCTTTTGCCCTCCATCGGTGGGACCTCCGCAGCATGGGCCATGTAGCAGGACACCAGGATAAATGCCTGCTTATTTTTTTGCTCAACGGCCACCGCTACGAGATCCTCAGTGGTGTAATTAGGCAGCATATATGAATGCAGCTGTTTCCTTACCATTACTACAGCTCGCACCCGTCCCGCCGTTTGTGCGTAGTAAACGACAAACCCGCGTGCGCTTAGTCCAGAAACCTTTCCTCCGGATGAGAGCCACGGTTCCTGGATCAGCGCCACGTCAAACGAACCCTCCTCAAGTGTTAGGAGGAGTTCGCTCGACGCCACTTTACTGTGATGGAGGTTTATCTGTAGGACTCGCAGCACCATTGGGCTGTTTGTCCCCTCCAGCACCTTCCTCTTGACTTCGTTGTCCTCCCCTTGCCCTTTTGGTTTAGAGTATTCGAGGCCCCCTTCAGCCTCCCGTGACTGTTGTGCAGGGTGTTCTTCTGTGCGAGTAACAGCACCATTTAGCGGTTGGTCCTCTTCTAGCACGTTCGTGGTGACGTCGGGGACCTCCACCTGTCTTTTTCCCTTAGGCTTTTGAGGTCCTTTTCGACTTCGCCCACCTCTAGCGTGTTAGGGTTTTTATCCTCGGGACTTCTTTTCCTGAGTCGCATGTAAATTTTGCCAGCGCCAAAGGACAAATTTTACCAAGCTGCGTGTACAAAATATCCTCGGCCTGTTTGTTTGTTTGGAAGATGTAGAACTGACCATCCTCGGTAGGTCGAGATACTGTAAGTATCTTCCAATCCTGTGTCGGTATGTTCGGATTCTGATTCTGCAGAAGTCGCAGTGTATCCTCCGACTTCATCACGCATGGTATCCATACCTTAACTTTTGGTACCGTGAGGATTTGCGCTTTATCCACCACCTAAAACCGCGCGTTCGTGCCTTGCTTTTGGAGGTTTGGAATCACTTCCTCCAGCCACCGCAAGCTCGCGATGTTGTCGCACGCTATCATCTTCACACCATTATACCATCCCCCCGAATCAAAGGTTGGAAGGGGCTTACTTGGTTGTTCCCGCATCATCTTAAGCATTAAGCTAATAAGCTCCCTTTCACAGAACTCCACCTTTCAGTAGTCATTTGTCCGAAAGGACTGCTACGATCAACCAGCGCCACAGTCAGTGACTGCTTTGCCACGTCACTCATCTTCTAGGGAAAAGCAGGAGTCTTAGTGTTATCTCCCTTTGGCACCTCCGAGAAAGCCGGAGTCTTAACGTTAACTCCCTTTGGCTTATCTCCTACTTCCTTAATTGGAACTTCCCTCTGACTCGCAGCTTTCGAGGTAGTTGCTACCTCGCTATTGGAGCCCATCTGTCTTACAGCTTTTGGCCTACTTGTCTTGTCTACGCGACTTCCCTGCCTCGCGGCTCTAGGACTGGGTCCTTTCTGCCTCTTGAAAGCAGGCTTTCGCCAGCCATTCGCAGCCATTCGACGCTTCTTCCTCCTCGTACCGGTTGCAGATCCGAGGGTTTCTCGCAGCAAACCTTTTGAACTGCCTTCGACCTACTTCTACCGCTTCATTAGCCCATTCCAAGCGCCCGATCTCCACTTCTGTTGGGTCGACCACTGCTCCCAAGCGTTGTACAATTCTTAGTGCTGAACGGTACTGCGAGAGAGCTCTTTTACTTCCTCTGATCCGTATCCTTCTCCACTCTTCTACTCCGTTTTCATTTCTGTGCTTCTCCAACACGGAGTTCATTGAATCAGTACTACTCTCGCTCCCCGAGTTCGACGCATCGCTTAGTTCGAATTTGTCGTCCTTGGATTGCGACTCAGTCCTCCTCTTTACATCGTCCTTATTACAGTCAGGTAATGAGTCGTTCATGTTGGTCGTACGACCACCTGCCCGACAAAGCGGGCTCAGCGGTCCAGTATTATATACAGGGAAAGATCCGTCCGCCACAGCAGCGCACCTTACTGCGGCAAGGCCATTAATACTTCCCCAGGTGACCCGGTATCGGGAAGGCTCCGTCCGAATACAGGCGAATTTATCGAAAAATCGGTGCCTTGTCCATTTCCCGGAAAACACTCTCCGGCTTCCTACTAAGTTCTCCTGAAAATTTGAATAAAATCGGAGTGGTAGTTTTGTAACGGCAGCCCTTATATTATAATAGCGTTAGTTGCAAGTAGGCATACACCACAATGCATCTAACATTGCAACTAAATGTTAACAGCATGATTCTGATCGATGCGCTGTTGATTACCATGCATTAGTATGTTATTGGTGGCTGCACATCATTCGGGTGATGCATGTGTATAGGTATATTGGAAGATGCATCCGTGTATGCGTGTATATGTCAGATTTTTAAAACCGAACATTACATTGCACACTAACCATATTTAAAATAAAATTACAAATATTTTCCGCCTTTCAAAACACCTGTGTAATTGGGTTTATTAATAGATATCTTGATTACTTTTTTATATAATTTCTGATTAATTTTTTTTTAATAAATTGGTAGTTGAGAAAAAAATACAGTTTGTTTTTCCATTCCAATTTAATTATTACTATCTGTTATAATTGAGATTTGCTAAGCGGTTATTTTTAATTGAATGCGCCTGTTGAACCATCCATTTAGAATTGACCTATAGGGATAATTTTCATACTACATCTGCTATATTCTATTCTGGTTTGATTGGAAATTTAAGCAAGTACTTATACTGGTGAATTTCAAATTTTTTTGCTTATTGGTTAAGCTATTTTAAAAATTGGATTGTGTAATCTAATTGAACCTTTTTTTTGCTTACTATCCCTTGAATTGAAATTTTATTATTATATTTTAGGGGTTATCAAATATGGTATAAGATTAAACTCTTTATACAAAAAAAAAAAATTACGGTGATTGGATTCTTATTACATTTTTTATCATAAGTTTTCATTTAACATTTTCATTTTGCTATTGGTATATATTTGAATTACTTTTTATAGTTTATTGACAAACTTACTCAAATTTTTATTCCCTAAATTTACTTATTTTCGATCATCAATCCCTTTTATCGTTAGCCTCTTCCCTGGTATTTAAACAACCGTGAGGCAAACAAAGACTTAAGGCTGAACATATAATTCTGAAGTTTCGTTAATTTTTGTTTATGGATATACCTGATTTTAAGAATACCTGCGTGGTTATAAAACTGAATAACATACCTGCATTTCTCTCGGTAAACTTTTACCATACACGTAAACACGAAAACTTTTTTTTTTACCTTACTGTTGGCGGTTTAAGCTATAATTTGAGTTTTAGAATTAAAATATTAATCTTGAGTAAGTTACGGTGGTAGGATCCCTTCATTAATCTCTTTATACCGCGAGATTTGGATATTTTTGAATTACAACTTTAATTCACTTTTACGCTCTTAATAAGTTGTATCATCGTATTTGAATTTATACTTTTATTCATTTTTTATGATTTTGTTAGCGATTTTTATAAGAAAAATCGATTAATATCTTTGACGGTTCTGTCACTGGTTGAGGTTTAATACCAAACATTAATTTAATAAGAGTTGTCATTTTTAATTTCTTTCATAATCGTTATTGTTGCCTTGAAAGTTGTGTTTCAAGTTAATTTGTAGACAACATTGATTACTGATTTTGGTTTGAAGAGTGTATGGAGGGTGACAAAAACAGTGACACACCAAGACCCGGGCTAGGATTATTCTCTAGTGATAGGATCTTAACAAGAAACCAGCGGAGAGCATTATGGAACCAAATAGCGGGGTCTCTGTTCACTCAAATAGACACGGGGATAGAACACCCAGTAGACTTCGTATCAGTCGACTTATTTAACCTTTGTGCCGCTAGAGTATTTGGAAATTACGATACCTTAAGAAGGCAGGAACAGGAAAATCCTCCTAGCAATAGAGTGGGGTTAGATTCAATGGAGATATCATTGAGTTTTGGAAAGAAATTAGAACAGGCTCTCGAGATGACCAACGAAAATAATGGAGAGTCAGGACAGGGGGCAGTTGGGGCGCCACAGATGATGCTACGAATAATGCGGCTGGGGTGGCACTGGAACCGGCCGTCCCGTACCGACAATAGAGGACCGAATTGAAAAATTGAGTCGAGTTATGGAAGTTATTATGCAGCAGAATTCCTCCATTACGAAGCATCTGAATGAGGTACGGAAGATACGTTCAGATATGTCGCAGCTTAGCAAACGCATTGCCGAAGTGGAATCATCGATGCACGCACCAGCCGCACCACCCTTACAAGCAAACTCGTCCACGCCCCAACCAAGTAATCAAAGATCAGGTCAATCAAGCATACATCGGGAAAATAATAACCAATACAGAAGAAGGTAGATCTTGATAAATGGCACCTTAAGTTTGACGGATCAACCATGAGCATGACAGTCGAGAGCTTTGTTTTCAGAGTTGAAAGGATGTGAGAACAACACCAGCTATCGTATGAACAGTTGCTCTCCGACTTTCATTGCCGAGTGACTGGTCCGGCACTTAAGAGGTACTGGCAGACGCTAGAGGATCACGCCGAAAACTCCACTTTTAATTATACGATACTAAGAACAGAACTGCTGTCCCATTTAAAATCAGACGAGTCTGATTTTGAGGTCATCAAAGATATTATGGAACGCAAGCAGCTGCCGCATGAAACCTTTGACGAGCATTATGCTGATGTCCATGACCTTACCTTCCGTCTCCGGAAGAGGATACCCGAAAGTTAATTAGTAAATATAATAAAGGTGAACCTGAAACCATATCAAGCAAATTTGACGAAAACAGAGACATTAGCAGAACTAAAGCTCCAATGTGAGCGAGCAGAAAAGCTAATGAAGGAAAATAAGTCTCGGTGTAAAAATGCAATGAGTTAGGTAATGGTGAAAACCAAGGGCCCGTGAAGATAGATGGGGAGATAGAGGTAGAAGCCTTCGGTAATAATGGCAAAAACGAGTCAAGGCTTTATAGGAATACGCCAGATACCACCATGTCTCGTGATATAAGTAAACCTTATGCCCGATCCCTCCAGCCCAAACTTAATGTGAGTAGTTCGTCTAATAGTACTGTTAAAGCATTTTGTCCTTCCCCATTTCACCTAATGTTATGCTTTGCCTGTGGTATGCCGGTGGATTACTATGGGTAAAATCCGGCAGAAGCGGCAAAGGACAGTTCATGTTAGTGCTCTTTCCACCTCATGAAATGCTTTGCATGTGGTGGCGACTCCTCGATTTGCGTGTTTAAACACGAAGCGGGAAACCGGGCTCTGACAGATATGTCGGGGCACTCTGTCCAAAATCACAAGCACCCGGATCCCCAGAACTGAAATTAGGAAATGAAACTGAATTAAACATTTTTAAACGTGTGAATAATGTTAAGTTAGATAAGAGTATACCCGTTAGTGAGAGGGAAAGTCTACATGTAAGAAAAATGAAACAAGAGGAAGCTAGGAGACGGATATTCTGTGGAGAAAAAAGAAAAAAGAAAACAAATAATAGAAATTTTAGTAAAATTAAAACAATGCGAGAAAAACAAAAGAAATTTAAGAGAATACGTAATAAAATCGTATCAACCATAGTTACCGTAAAGGGGGACAATCGATTCTTTGCTAAAGCTGATATAGGAGGTCACACGGTGTTAGCCCTACTCGACTCTGGAGCAGGAGCGAGCTGTTTAGGAAAAAATTATACACATGTAATAGAAGGAAAGCAGCATTTGATACTTCTGGTTATGGGACACAATATTCGCACGGCCAATGGGGGTGAAACGCCTGTCGTGGGTGTAATTACGCTGCCTGTTATATGGAAACATGACTCGGGATCTTGAATTTTGAATCGTACCCGATCTGCAATAGGAGGTATATCTTGGTATAAATTTATGGCAAATCTTTGATTTGAGTCTTGTAAGTCGGGGGGCAGCTAATAATTCGAGGCGTTATGCTGTGTCAGAACTCACACCTGCCGATGGCGACTTGTGTTTTGATGCTGTGAAGCATGAATTGTCAGCCGAGGAAACCAAGGCACTGGACTACGCTAAGTCACAATTTCCATCATATGATGTACATGGTTTGGGGAGGACTGACTTGGAGGAACATGTCATTGAGTAGCCAACGAGGATCTGTCGATTAAACAACGACATTACCCTGCCATAAAAAAGTTGATCTTCGCCGAACTCGACAGAATATTGGAAATGGGTGTCATAGAGGAAAGCAATAGCTGCTGGAACTCGCCCGTGTCGCTGGTCATAAAAGGAACGAAAAACCAATTGTGCTTGGACGCCCGCAAACTCAACGAACGGACGGTTAAAGATGCGTATCCACTCCCCCATATTGATGGCATCCTGAGTAGGCTACAGAACACTCGTTAAATATCGGCTATAGACCTCAAGGACACGTTTTGGCAGATCCCGTTAGAAAGCAAGTACGGAGAGAAAACTGCCTTCACAGTGCCTGGTAGACCCTTATACCACTTTACGAGAATGCCTTTCAGTTTATGCAACGCGGCACAACGATACAGAAGAAGGTAGATCTTGATAAATGGCACCTTAAGTTTGACGGATCAACCATGAGCATGACAGTCGAGAGCTTTGTTTTCAGAGTTGAAAGGATGTGAGAACAACACCAGCTATCGTATGAACAGTTTCTCTCCGACTTTCATTGCCGAGTGACTGGTCCGGCACTTAAGAGGTACTGGCAGACGCTAGAGGATCACGCCGAAAACTCCACTTTTAATTATACGATACTAAGAACAGAACTGCTGTCCCATTTCAAATCAGACGAGTCTGATTTTGAGGTCATCAAAGATATTATGGAACGCAAGCAGCTGCCGCATGAAACCTTTGACGAGCATTATGCTGATGTCCATGACCTTACCTTCCGTCTCCGGAAGAGGATACCCGAAATTTAATTAGTAAATATAATAAAGGTGAACCTGAAACCATATCAAGCAAATTTGACGAAAACAGAGACATTAGCAGAACTAAAGCTCCAATGTGAGCGAGCAGAAAAGCTAATGAAGGAAAATAAGTCTAGGTGTAAAAATGCAATGAGTTAGGTAATGGTGAAAACCAAGGGCCCGTGAAGATAGATGGGGAGATAGAGGTAGAAGCCTTCGGTAATAATGGCAAAAACGAGCCAAGGTTTTATAGGAATACGCCAGATACCACCATGTCTCGTGATATAAGTAAACCTCATGCCCGATCCCTCCAGCCCAAACTTAATGTGAGTAGTTCGTCTAATAGTACTGTTAAAGCATTTTGTCCTTCCCCATTTCACCTAATGTTATGCTTTGCCTGTGGTATGCCGGTGGATTACTATGGGTAAAACCCGGCAGAAACGGCAAAGGACAGTTCATGTTAGTGCTCTTTCCACCTCATGAAATGCTTTGCATGTGGTGGCGACTCCTCGATTTGCGTGTTTAAACACGAAGCGGGAAACCGGGCTCTGACAGAGATGTCGGGGCACTCTGTCCAAAATCATAAGCACCCGGACCCCCAGAACTGAAATTAGGAAATGAAACTGAATTAAACATTTTTAAACGTGTGAATAATGTTAAGTTAGATAAGAGTATACCCGTTAGTGAGAGGGAAAGTCTACATGTAAGAAAAATGAAACAAGAGGAAGCTAGGAGACGGATATTCTGTGGAGAAAAAAGAAAAAAGAAAACAAATAATAGAAATTTTAGTAAAATTAAAACAATGCGAGAAAAATAAAAGAAATTTAAGAGAATACGTAATAAAATCGTATCAACCATAGTTACCGTGAAGGGGGACAATCGATTCTTTGCTAAAGCTGATATAGGAGGTCACACGGTGTTAGCCCTACTCGACTCTGGAGCAGGAGCGAGCTGTTTAGGAAAAATTATACACATGTAATAGAAGGAAAGCAGCAATTGATACTTCTGGTTATGGGACACAATATTCGCACGGCCAATGGGGGTGAAACGCCTGTCGTGGGTGTAATTACGCTGCCTGTTATATGGAAACATGACTCGGGATCTTGAATTTTTAATCGTACCCGATCTGCAATAGGAGGTATATCTTGGTATAAATTTATGGCAAATCTTTGATTTGAGTCTTGTAAGTCGGGGGGCAGCTAATAATTCGAGGCGTTATGCTGTGTCAGAACTCACACCTGCCGATGGGGATTTGTGTTTTGATGCTGTGCAGCATGAATTGTCAGCCGATGAAACCAAGGCACTGGACTACGCGAAGTCACAATTTCCATCATATGATGTACATGGTTTGGGGAGGACTGACTTGGAGGAACATGTCATTGAGTAGCCAACGAGGATCTGTCGATTAAACAACGACATTACCATGCCATAAAAAAGTTGATCTTCGCCGAACTCGACAGAATATTGGAAATGGGTGTCATAGAGGAAAGCAATAGCTGCTGGAACTCGCCCGTGTCGCTGGTCATAAAAGGAACGAAAAACCAATTGTGCTTGGACGCCCGCAAACTCAACGAACGGACGGTTAAAGATGCGTATCCACTCCCCCATATTGATGGCATCCTGAGTAGGCTACAGAACACTCGTTAAATATCGGCTATAGACCTCAAGGACACGTTTTGGCAGATCCCGTTAGAAAGCAAGTACGGAGAGAAAACTGCCTTCACAGTGCCTGGTAGACCCTTATACCACTTTACGAGAATGCCTTTCAGTTTATGCAACGCGGCACAACGAATATGCCGCTTAATGGATAAGGTCATACCTGCTTCCCTGCGTGAATTTGTTTTCGTTTATTTAGATGACCTACTTGTATGTTCTCCTGATTTTTCATCCCATTTGTATTTATTGTCCGTTGTAGCTAAATGTCTCCGGGATGCGAAATTGACAATAAACGTTGAAAAGAGGAAGTTCTGTTTCAAGGGGGATAGATATCTTGGTTTTTTCGTAGGCAAAGGGTGTATACGTACCGACGCCAACAACATAGCGGCAGCAAGGGAGTTCTCGGAGCCGAAAATTCCGAAGCAGCTCCGAAGATTTCTAGGGATGTCAAGCTGGTATTGCCGATTTATTCAAGATTACGCGACTATTGTAGTTCCGCTGCACGACTGCCTTTCCAAGGAGAATATAAAAAAGTTTGCATTAACCGACGGCGCTCGAGTGGCTTTTGAAAAGTTAAAACAGAGTCTTATTTCGGCACCAGCCCTTTACAAGACATTTCTACATCCAGCGTAACGCATCGACCGACGGAGTTGGAGAAGTACCCTTCCAGCTCGATGACGATAAAAACGAACGACCGATAGCCTATAAAGCTGAATAAAGCACAGAGAAATTACTCTATCACTGAAATTGAATGGTATGCAGGTGTACTTAGTGTGAAGCGTTTTCGGTCATACGTGGAGGGACTGCCCTTTACGGTGATTACTGACCATTCGAGCCTTAAGTGGCTAATGAACCAGAAGGATTTATCTGGAAGGCTTGCAAGGTGGAGCCTTAAACTGCAAGCGTACGATTTTAATATTGAACACCGGAAAGAAGCCCTAAATGTTGTGCCGGATACGATGTCGCGAATGAACATGGAAGAAATCGTGAAGAGTGACAGAGTAATAGATGTTGACACTAGCTCGCCTTGCTTTCAATTGCTAGAATACGAAGAGTTAAAAGCGACAGTGACGGAGAACCAAAACCGACTTCCTGACTTATGCGTAGCTGACGGCTTTGTTTACAGACGAACGCAATTCAACAGGACTGACGACATTCAAGACGACCATGCCTGGAAACTTTGGAGCCCTTCGGAGTTGCGACGAGGTTTGGTGGAAGCTTCCCATTGTTCGCCCTCGGTTGGCCACGGAGGTATTCACAAGACTCTTTCCCGCATTCGTGAAAAGTATTATTGGCCTGGGATGGTAAAAGATGTGCGAAACCTGTAAAGCAAATAAAACACAAAATTTATTTCGCCGTCCGCCCATGGGCCACCAACACATTACTGAACGCCCTTTTCAACGCTTATTTGTCGACTTTATGGGTCCCTACCCACGTACGTCCAATGGCCATGTGTATGTGTTTGCTTGTTTAGACCACTTCTCCAAATTTGTATTTTTAAGGCCTATGCGAAAAGCAACATCTGCTGAAGTCGTCAAGTTCTTCCACGTATTCGACTTGCCGCAGTACGGGCACTCAGACAACGGGAAGCAATTCGTGTCGGAAATATTCACCTCGTTCCTGAAAAGATACGGTGCTACACATGTAAAGACTGCTTTTTATTCACCGCAAGCGAACGCAGAAGAGAAGGTGAACCGATCAGTACTGCAGATCATCAGATCGCGCATCAAAGATAAGCAAAGAAACTGGGAAAGTACGTGAGCGACGCAGCATTTGCTCTACGAAGTGCCGTGAAATCCGCCATTAAAACATCGCCATACTACGCCGCCTTTGGCATGCCGATGATACAACACGGCACGGCGTATGACATCCATCGAAAATTAAATGCGCTGAAAGACGCCGAACATGAAGTACTGGAACAATCCGACCGACTACGATTGATAAGGAGCAAAATAATGAAGGAATTGCGGTTAGCTCACGAAAGGAGCAAGAAGGTGTATAATACAAGGAGACGAGAAGTAGCCTTTAAGACTGGACAACTCGTTTACCGCCGTAATTTCCGGCAAAGCTAAAAAATCGACAACTACAATGCGAAGCTTGCCACAAAGCAAGTCAAGTGCATTGTACTCAAAGCGATAGGAAATTCGATGTACGAGCTCGGGGACACTAGTGGAAAGAAAGTCGGGGTATACCACGCAAAAGACAATTTTGTAGCCTAGTGTAGATATGTGGTGCCTCGTTAGTCATGTTGTAGTTGTCTTCTGTTTATATATAGTTGCTGTCCTTCATGTATAGACATTAGTTCACACCTGACAATCTACTAGGAAGGTAGATTTCTGTGATATTGGTAAAGAATAATACAGCGTGTGGATTTAGTAAGGCTAGAAAAATGTACACAGTTGTAAACAGGTAGTAGTAATGGTGATGCGTTGCGGGAATGTTTGGAGTCGAAAAAAAACAGCTAAGCCCGGCACTAGATCCTGGGTCGGGTACACGTCGGGCTGTGTTGAAAATTCCCTTACGCACACGCTCCATGATACAGGTACTATCGGCGGCTGCGAGCCTGTAACGGCAGCCCTTATATTATAATAGCGTTAGTTGCAAGTAGGCATACACCACAATGCATCTAACATTGCAACTAAATGTTAACAGCGTGATTCTGATCGATGCGCTGTTAATTAACATGCATTAGTATGTTAGTGGTGGCTGCACATCATTCGGGTGATGCATGTGTATAGGTGTATTGGAAGATACATCCGTGTATCCGTGTATATGTTAGATTTTTAGAAACGGACTTTACTGTCTGATTCGCTCACACATGCTACTATGCCACAAGATAGAATTTTACAGGAAAATTGGCGGTGGCACTGTTATGCTAAAAACCGCTTTGCCTGACACTATAAAAGGGCCAGCACTCGCATCATTTGAAAACTTTAACCAAATCGCGGATTTAATCAAGTGTCAGTGCTAAAGTTTCAAGTAAACATAAAATAAATAAGAACAATTAGAAAAAAAAGAACGAGGTCCGCCAGAAACGGTGCAGAACAATTCGGTGTGACGGACACCGGTAAAAAGAAAATCCGCTAGGGGTTCTGACCACGAACCTACTGGCCTAACCGCGATTTGGTTTCGGATTTTTGGGGAAAACGTTTTAGCTACTACCCTATCCAACAACAACATTCATCGCCATTTTTGAATAGAAAAAAAAATCATACCAACACACCAGAGAAATACATTCACCCATACAATCACCAGGAAACTAGCAACCCTAACTGACAGCCTGACTAACATCCTCATTCACCATCTTTCACTTGATCAATATTGGTAACACTCATCCAGCCTAATATTAATCACAGCCATCCATCTTTACACACACACACACGCATATAACTTCATCCACCGTAACACCAAGGGCACTGAGCTATCACAGACATCAACACACACCTCAGCACGATCGGTAACATCCAGTTAAAATTTCCACTTATCCATCCTAGAGAACATTTATACACCACCGAATATTCACCAGCAAAGACACGTAAATTTGACCAACAACACGCAAGTACACATCGACCTGCATATTCACATATCCAACGCATAATGAAGGTAACATAATTTTAAAAGGGTTGGCCATATCCATACTAGACAGAACTAGTGGCCGTGTAGCGGCAGCAGCGCGGTCATCGTGAGGTGACTGAGCAAAAGCGGTCAGCTGTTATAAAACTTATGTACGTTCTAGTACATGGAGGGCCAATGAACTCCAATCGCCCATTAAACCACCACAAAAAAATCATCAGATTCAGCACTGAGTAAGGACAGGCTCTCGGATTCTCGGCAGCTCAAGCTGTGAGATCAGCACACCATACATTTGTACCCGTATACTCCACTCTTACGCAGCGAGAAACAGGGTGATTAAAAAAGGATGACCGGCACTAACCAAACCCGAGATTTTTTTTTTTTATTTGGATTAAATTTTCTTTTATAATTAAGTTTATGTGTACTTGATTTTTACGGAAATTCGGTCCCTAGTTTTGTGCATGAATTTCTATTTTCAGTCTTTTACACTTACACACATATCCCCATAGGCCATCTTAAAAGTTTTTTTGTTGAGTGAAATTTTGTTTGGTCCCGATTTTTTTTTTTTCTTATTCATTTTATGCAAACATTTTACTTTGGTACGACGCGTTTAATTAAATTTTATTAACTAGACCTTTAATTTTTTGTTTGGCCTTAGGCAACAATAACAACACAAACATATACGTATGGTGTCACCTTGCGCACGGAACTTACTATAATTCCACTTGTTCCTGGGCGTGAGCGTCCAGTAATCCCAAACGGCAGCTTCGTGGCCTTTGAATTACCTTTTTCCGAATAATTTAGTTTTTATTAGACGCGTTTTACTTGTTATGAATAAACGCACCTGGGTGTCTAAGCGGAAATAATAATAATTTACATACAGACACTGCAATAATTTTATTGCACTTTTATTCAGCTAGAGAGGGCCAATATTACATGTGTGAGTAGGGTTGTTGTTTTGATCTCTATTTTCTTTGCATTACACTTTCGGATGGTACCATTAGAGTGTTGACAGCGAGGTGAGTTTCAACAGCTGACCCATATGATATGTATGTATATGAATATGTATGCTCAATAACCTATTTCTAAATAATTCTCATATTAGAACACAAGTCTTTACATAAATATCACTATGTACAAATGTGCCTGCATTACGGAAAATAATCTACGCACGCACGTATGTACATACTTATATTAAGTCATACGCTCATATACGATCGATTTTAGAAACTCAGCTGAGACTGAGATTAGGTTTCAGAACATATACCCTATATCACTCTGCATACATTTTTATTATTGGTACTTTTTTTCTCCCATTATTGTCTTTTGATGCAAATCATTTTGCGGCTACTGAATAGTAATTTAATTTAAATTATACAATGTATCTGTACTAGTTGCATGGAGTCCATAGTATTAAATATTGAATTTTTCTTGGATTTCATTTGGTTTCAATTTTTAAATCTCTTGTTATTGATACCCAATTCCAGTTATTATTTTGCTGGGCAGAATATATAACAAGATACTTAGTAGTTATTGTAATAAATTTTTAAGCCAGTATACACGAATACTTGCTTTGCTTCATTTCAATTGGTTCGTTGAAAGTATCTAAAGGTAAATAAGGAGTAATTTAACTTTCAGTGTTGGTGTGGATGTGGCCCTTGGGAAAATGGGTGACTGTATGGGGGTTGTTGGACGGGAATGATGAACTAACCAGTAACTTAGACCGACCTTTTGACGGACGAACAAGTTTCTGGTAAGGGAACTCCACTCGGATTATGGAACCAAAGTGGAGTTCAAGGTTGTTCGCGTTTAGTGAACAGGTGGGGAGGGACGGCTCCCCCAGACAAGGACAGGCTTCTTCAGCTTTTTCTTTGTTTACTTCTATCGTCAGATCCTCCTAAGGCATGAACTTTTTTGTTGCTGTAACTCCTACAGGCAGTTACATAACAATGGCGCCCAACGGAAATAGACCAGTAACTTTTCTTCTCTCATTTTTCTGTACCTTTAAACTTCTTTATTTTAGATTTCTCATCTCCCTCTTAGCGCTACAGTTTTTTATCCAAGCTACCTAATTCTAATATTCTAATTTCCGTCTACTCGGACAGATTAGGGACAACTGCTATCATCACTTTAGTGCACACAGAAGCGATTAGCATACAGTTGATAATTTGGGGCAGGGAGTGTTGTCTGCGGAATCGGAGTTCCTGCCTGGGTCTTCAAAGGCCTTAGTAAGTGGTATCCGAATCCAAGGTCAGCACAATATTATATTTTTTTACGCGAGCGTCAAGCTATTCAAGCTGTCATATGAGCAGTCGAGCACAGGCTTCGAGCGTAGCAGTGTCACATTTAATTAAAAAGGGCGATTAGTTGACTTAACCTATGACAATGACTCAATGGACTGAGACAACGCCCATGCCGTTAACCCTGCCGGGGCAACCAACAACACACTAACCATATTTAAAATAAAATTACAAATATTTTCCGCCTTTCAAAACACCTGTGTAATTGGGTTTATTAATAGATATCTTGATTACTTTTTTATATAAGAATTCACATTTTTTAAATATACCGCTACGAATTAATCAGTACGAAAAGCTCGATTTCTGAATAATTTTTTTTAAATAAATTGGTAGTTGCGAAAAAAATACAGTTTGTTTTTCCATTCCAATTTAATTATTACTATCTGTTATAATTGACATTTGCTAAGCGGTTATTTTTAATTGAATGCGCTTGTTGAATTTAAAATTTTTTTGCTTATTGGTTTAGCTATTTTAAAAATTGGATTGTGTAATCTAATTGAACCTTTTTTTTTGCTTACTATCCCTTGAATTGAAATTTTATTATTATATTTTAGGGGTTATCACATATGGTATAAGATTAATCTCCTTATACAAAAAAAAAATTACGGTGATTGGATTCTTATTACACTTTTTATCATAAGTTTTCATTTAACATTTTCATTTTGCTATTGGTATATATTTGAATTACTTTTTATAGTTTATTGACAAACTTACTAAAATTTTTATTCCCTAAATTTACTTATTTGTATCATCAATCTCTTTTATCGTTAGCCTCCTCTCTGGTAGTTAAACAACCGTGAGGCAAATAAAGATTTAAGGCTGAACATATAATTCTAAAGTTTCGTTAATTTTTGTTTATTGATATACCTAATATTAAGAATACCTGCGTGGTTATTAAACTGAATAACATACCTGAATTTTTCTCGGTAAACTTTTACCATACACGAAAACTTTTTTTTTTACCTTACTGTTGGCGGTTTAAGCTATAATTCGAGTTTTAGAATTAAAATGTTAATCTTGAGTAAGTTACGGTGGTAGGATCCCTTCATTAATCTCTTTATACCGTGAGATTTGGATATTTTTGAATTACAACTTGAATTCACTTTTACGCTCTTAATAACATGTATAATCGTATTTGAATTTATACTTTTATTCATTTTTTAGCAATTTTTGTAGGAAAACCCGATTAATATCTTAGACGGTTTTGTCACTGGTTGAGGTTTAATACCAAACATTAATTTAATAAATTTTGTGATTTGAATTTTTTTCCATAATCGCTATTGTTGCCTTGGAAAGTTGGGTTTCAAGCTTATCTGGAAACAACATTGAATATTGAGTTTGGGTTGAAAAGTGTATGGAGGGTGACAAAAACAGTGACACACCAAGGATTATTCTCTAGTGATAGGATCTTAACAAGAAAACAGCGGAGAGCATTAGAGAACCAAATAGCGGGGTCTCTGTTCACTCAAATAGACACGGGGATAGAACACCCAGTAGACTTCGTACCAGTCGACTTATTTAACCTTTGTGCCGCTAGAGTATTTGGAAATTACCATACCTTAGAAGGGAGGAGCAGGAAAATCCTCCTAGCATTATATTGGGGTTAGATTCAACGGAGGTATCACTGAGTTTTGGAAAGAAATTAGAACAGGCTCTCGAGATGACCAACGAAAAGAATGGAGAGTCAGGACAGGGGCAGCTGGGGGTTCCACAGATGATGCTACGAATAATAATGCGGCTGCGGTTGGCACTGGAACCGGTCATCCCGTACCGACAATGGAGGACCGAATTGAACAATTGAGTCTAGTCATGGAAGTGATTATGCAGCATCCTCCATTACGAAGCATCTGAATGAGGTACGGAAGATACGTTTAGATATGTCGCAGCTTAGCAACCGCATTGCCGAAGTCCCATCCTTCCAGCCCAACCTTAATGTGAGTAGTTCGTCTAATAGTACTGTTAAAGCATTTGCCCTTCCCCATTTCACCTGATATTATGTGTTGCCTGTGGTATGCCGGTGGATTACTATGGGAAAAATCCGGCAGAAGCGCAAAGGACAGTTCATGTAAGTCCTCTTTCCACCTCATGAAATGCTTTGCATGTGGTGGCGACTCCTCGTTTTACGTGTTTAAACCCGAAGCGGGAAACCGGGCTCTGGCAGAGATGTCCGGGCACTCTGTCCAGAATCACAAGCACCCGGACCCCCAGAACTGAAATTAGGAAATGAAACTGAATTAAAAATTTTTAAACGTGTGAATAATGTTAAGTTAGATATGAGTATACCCGTTAGTGAGAGGGAAAGTCTACATGTAAGAAAAATGAAACACGAGGAAACTAGGAGACGGATATTCTGTGAAGAAATAAGAAAAAAGAAAACAAATAATAGAAATTTTAGTAAAATTAAAACAATGCGAGAAAAACAAAAGAAATTTAAGAGAATACGTAATAAAATTGTATCAACCATATGAAAGACTATAAAACGCAAACCTGCGTAAACCCTACGCACGCCACTAAAATGCATCCCTTACGCAACATAATTAGCAACCCAAAAGGATGAGCAAGAAAAAGAAGACAGTTGAATTTTGAGAGTTGTCGTTGCGGCTTCGTAGTCGGGAGATACAGCGTTTTTATTTAACTCAAACTAATTAAATAATTTTCCAATTCATTTTTCATTTACATATATTAATAAAAGTCAGATATAAATTAACTTATCGTCTTTTAGTTCAGAAGTGAGACGGAACTCATGTGAATGTGCGCAGAAAAACAAATTTAATGGACAGTGACAATTATTTTCGAATAAAAAGTGTTGTGCAAAAGCATGAAAAAATCTGCAAGTTACATAAGTAGTGCATCAAAATTTTGGGAAGCGTGAAAACTTGTAGAAGTACACGAGTGTGAAAATCTATAGCCGCTACAGTAATTGTATTGTGCAATAGAATAGCGCATAGAAATGCACAAAAATTCCAACAAAAATTGTTGATTCTGCATCTTATATAGAACTGTGTGTTGTTGTTGTAATCGGGTGCGCGTACGAATGGACGAGCATGTGAATTGCAAGACAGGACAAGTTAAACGTCGGTTGAATTTGAATGTATTGTTGTTATTGTAAAGAAGCAAGTGTACGAATGGCCGCTTGTGTATAAGCAAAAGCAAATAATATACATATGTATATGAGCAAAAGTAAACGAAACATATATACAAAGCGTCGGTTAATATTTGAATTCATTAGTTTATGTCGTGGTAAATCGGGCGTACGAATGGACGATCGGTCGAAAGCAACAAAACAAAGAGAGAATTTTGAATATTGGCAACCATTGTGTAGAATAGCAAAGCAAAGTGTAAAGAAACAGCATTCGTTGTAGTGTAACGCATGAAAACGAAACGTAAACAGAATACGCAAATTGAGAGAATTCATCAAAAGAACGTGAGTGAGTTTTCTAATTTAACTTTGTAACCGAAAAAAGTTCAAGATGAAAATTGCTGAGTTGAAGGTTGATCAGCTGAAAGAGCAGCTACGTGGGCATGACTTGCCAACTACGGGAACAAAAGCAGAATTAGTGCTACGTTTGAGTGAGCATTGGAACAGTGATGAGATTGAAATGAGTGAATCCGTGGGTAATTTGCAAACTCAAGTAAACGAATTGCGAGGAATGTTAGAAAACATGACGGCTATGTTGAATAATTTGTCGAGTCAAACGCAATCGAGTGGAAACAATGTAACAAGTGAGCGTGTCAATATGTCACCACAAAGCACAGTGGGGCGAAATGCTAGTGTGAAGGTTATTGCGGAAACAATACCTGAGTTTAATCCAACAGACGAAAATTCATTAACCGTCGAACAATTTATTGATCGCGTTAACAGTGCCATAAACGCGTATGAATGGGACGAAAAGTGCTTGATACTAGCCGTGTATAGCAAATTGAAAGGCGTAGCGCGAATGTGGTTAGATGCAGCTCCTTCGTTTTATTCTAACTGGAGTGCATTAGCATCTGATTTAATAAATGAATTCGGTGTCGAGTTAAATGAAGCTCAAGTACATCAGAAGATGGCAAATATGACGCGTAAACAAAATGAGAAGATTTTAGATTATCGTTTTCGTATGAGTGGTCTAAGTCGTCGTTATAAGCTTAGCGAAAAGCAACAATAAAATATATTCGTGACGGATTAAAGCACCGGGAATTGCAATTAGCAATCGCTGCTATACGGTTTGACTCTATAAAAGAGATGCGCGAGACAATAGAAAATTATTTGCAAAATTTGTCGGTATCAAAGTATGTAAAAAGCGAATATGTAAATAAATCAAATACGAACAGTGCAAAAGACGCGAATCAAAATGTGAGTGAAAAGAAAATTGTGACGTGCTATAATTGTAATGACATTGGTCATATAGCTCGTAATTGTCCAAAGCCAAGACAACAGCGCCGGGCGAGCAATAATAGTAATGAAATTGTAAAATCTGAGCAAAAATCTAATGTTAAGTGTGCTCAATATCTGCAACTCCAGAACGTTTGCGAAAAGATAATCACTGTTAATGGTAAGTCATTATTAGCATTCGTAGATACTGGTAGTGAATGTAGCCTTATAAGACGCTCAATAGTAGACAATATGAATGGTAAACGACATCAATGCGCAATGGAAATTAAAGGTATATGCGGCGGTAAAAGAATTTTGACTGAGAAGATCGAATCCATAGTAGATATTGATAATGTCACTATCAAAATAGACTTATTGATTGTAGACGACGATATGCTGACAACAGATATTCTTTTGGGGCAGGACGTATTTAAAAATCAAGACGTCAAAGTAGAAATAAAAAGCGACAAGTTAACGTTCACATCGCAGGTGATGAGAGTAGAAAACAAACATGCAGAGGTAAATGTACGTGATGTTACATGTAGTATTGAAGATGATATAGTTAAAAGCGAGCTACAAGAAGTACTCGAAACATTTAATGACGTTTTCGCTGAAAGTCTGAAGGGCATAGGAGTAACTAATGCAATGCACATGAAAATCGAACTGACTACTAACGTACCAGTAGCACAGAAACCGTACAGAGTACCAGAACCTAAAAAGGAGTTAGTAAAAGAGATGATTAACGAACTTTTGGAATGCGATATAGTCGAGAAATCTGAATCAGAGTACGCAAGTCCAATTATATTGGTCAAAAAGAAAGCAGGGGGCGAACGATTGTGCATAGATTATCGACGATTAAATCAGTACACAGCAAAAGAAATTTATCCAACCCCCAACATTGAAGAAAGACTGAGCGAAGCTATGAAATTTAAATATTTCTCTGTATTGGATCTAAACAGTGGCTATCATCAAGTGCCAATTGAAGTAGAGTGTCGTAAGTATACCGCGTTTGTAACAACTGAGGGCTTATTCCAGTTTAAGAGAATGCCGTTTGGGCTCCGGAATGCGCCGGCGGTATTTCAACGCCTAATGCAAATTATTAAAGATAATACAAAACCTGGAGATATGATACATTACATGGACGACATTTTAGTTGGAAGTAACGAAATTAAAGAAATGATCGAAAAGCTGACGCGTATTTTTGAAACTTTACGAAAACTGAATCTTACACTAAATTTAAATAAATGCGAATTCTTCAAACAATCGATTGAGTTTTTAGGGCATAAACTGCACCCAGGTGGTATAAGTCCTGGAAGCATAAAGACGGCAGCGGTAAATAGTTTTTCTACCCCTAAATCAGTGACAGACGTAAGACGTTTTCTTGGTCTCAGTGGATATTTACGTAGGTTCGTACCAGGTTATTCGATTATTAGTGAGCCTCTACGTAGACTTTTGCGGAAAGATCAGCCATTTGAATGGGCTGAGCCACAGGAAGAAGCTTTTCTCGCATTGAAACGAGCATTGACAACCAAACTGGTGATGGCAGGTTATAGAGTTGAAGCAGATCACCAAATTCACACAGACGCTAGTTCGGTAGGAATAGCAGGTGTATTATTACAGCGCGAGGGAAACGACTGGAAGCCAATTGCTTATTATAGTAGATCAACAACCGAGAGCGAACGAAAATTCCATAGCTATGAGCTTGAAACTCTAGCTTTCGTGAGTAGCTTAGAAAGGTTTCGATATTATATACAAGGTAAAGAAGTTGTGGTTGTGACAGACTGCAATGCGGTAACGTCAGCAATGCATAAGCGAGAGTTAATACCCAGAATTGCAAGATGGTTTCTACGAATCCAGGATTTTGCGATAAAATTAGAACAT
Source organism: Eurosta solidaginis (assembly GCF_040869045.1). Classification (NCBI taxonomy): domain Eukaryota; kingdom Metazoa; phylum Arthropoda; class Insecta; order Diptera; family Tephritidae; genus Eurosta; species Eurosta solidaginis. The sequence goes on from NC_090324.1 coordinate 55,729,447, forward strand.
CGACCAGGACGACGCATGGAGCACGTTGACTTTTTGAGCCGAATGCCATATGAAGAAAGTGTAGATTTTGATACTGCATCGCTGAAGATTGCAAAGGCAGATATAGAAATAGGCGATTGGGTATATTGTATGCAACATCAAGATTCTAATATACGTGAAATTATTGCAATGTGACAAAATCTTAGAAAAAGAGTATAAAATAGAAAACGGACGTTTATATCGCAAGGTTAAAGATAAGAAGCTATGGGTTGTACCAAAGGCTATGCGATATAAAATAATCGAAGATATACATGAAAAAACAAAGCATCTAAGCATAGAAAAAACAAAAGAGGAAGCTGAAAAGTTCTTCTGGTTTCCTCGTATGCGCAATTTTGTAAAGTCGTATGTGAAATCGTGCGTTGAATGCACGTATAACAAACAGCGAGGTGGAAGGATCGAAGGAGAATATCATTACGACGATATAGAGCCAGTACCATTCAAGACAGTACATCTTGATCACCTAGGGCCTTTCCCTCGTAGCAAGAAACAGAATGAACATATTTTAGTGTTAGTAGACGCTTTTACCAAATTCACAGTAGCGCGGGCGGTTAAAAGCACCGCGACACGACACGTTTTAGTACTTTTAAATGAGGTAAGCAGTTATTTTGGGGTCCCGACGCGTGTAGTTACTGACCGCGGAACTGCGTTCACCTCCAACGATTTTAAACAGTATTGTACCGAGAATGATATTAGGCACATCCTTAATGCAGTACGAACACCGCGTGCAAATGGACATGCCGAGCGCACTAATAGGACGATTTTGAGTATGTTACTGCCATCGAGTAGCAATGATAGAAATTGGGACGATCAGCTTCGGGGTATACAATGGGCACTTAATACATCGAAGAATAAGACAACGCAACGTACACCGCAGGAACTACTCCTTAGTTTCAAACCCCGAGACATCCTGCAAAATAAATTAATTTTGGCATTACACAGAGATGAGGTATTCGACGAAGCTAGTACTAAAGAAATTCAACAAGAAGCAGCTAAGCGAATTAATCAGCAACGAAAGAAAGCAAAACAGATATTCGACAAGAAACACCGTAAACCAATTCAGTATAGTATTGGCGATTTAGTTGTTGCTCAAAACGAACCGGCTAGTACAGGTGGTTCTCGTAAATTGGAACCATTGTACAAGGGACCATTTATCATCACAAAAGTTATTGGAAATGACCGATATATAATTGAAGATTTACCAGGGTCCAAACGTAAACAGCGGCATTACACATCGGTTTTTGCGTCTGATAAATTGAAACCGTGGTGTAAATTTCCAAATTTCGACGGATTTGATGACGATAGCGACGGAGACGAGGGCGCCTCCTATAATCAGGATTGGCCGAATGAAAGACTATAAAACGCAAACCTGCGTAAACCCTACGCACGCCACTAAAATGCATCCCTTACGCAACATAATTAGCAACCCAAAAGGATGAGCAAGAAAAAGAAGACAGTTGGATTTTGAGAGTTGTCGTTGCGGCTTCGTAGTCGGGAGATACAGCGTTTTTATTTAACTCAAACTAATTTAATAATTTTCCAATTCATTTTTCATTTACATATATTAATAAAAGTCAGATATAAATTAACTTATCGTCTTTTACATAGTTACCGTAAAGGGGAACAATTGATTTTTTGCTAAAGCTGATATAGGAGGTCACACGGTGTTAGCCCTACTCGACTCTGGAGCAGGGGCGAGCTGTTTAGGAAAAAATTATACACAAGTAATAGAAGGAAAGGAACATTTGATACTTCCGGTTATGGGACACAATATTCGCACGGCCAATGGGGGTGAAACGCCTGTCGTGGATGTAATTACGCTGCCTGTTGTATGGGACAACATGACTCGGGATCTTGAATTTTTAATCGTACCCGATCTGCAACAGGAGGTATATCTTGGTATAGATTTCTAGCAAACCTTTGATTTGAGTCTTGTAAGTCGGGGAGCAGCTAATAATTCGAGGCGATATGCTGTGTCAGAACTCACGCCTGCGGATGGGGACTTGTCTTTTGATGCTGTGCAGCATGATTTGTCAGCCGAGGAAACCAAGGCACTGGACTACGCTAAGTCACAATTTCCATCATATGCTGTACATGGTTTGGGGAGGACTGACTTGGAGGAATATGCCATTGAGGTAGCCAACGAAGATCTGCCGATTAAACAACGACATTACCCTGCCATACACTGGACTACGCTAAGTCACAATTTCCATCATATGCTGTACATGGTTTGGGGAGGACTGACTTGGAGGAATATGCCATTGAGGTAGCCAACGAAGATCTGCCGATTAAACAACGACATTACCCTGCCATACACTGGACTACGCTAAGTCACAATTTCCATCATATGCTGTACATGGTTTGGGGAGGACTGACTTGGAGGAATATGTCATTGAGGTAGCCAACGAAGATCTGCCGATTAAACAACGACATTACCCTGCCATACAAAGGTTGATATTCGCCGAACTCGACAGAATGTTGGAAATGGGTGTCATAGAGGAAAGCAATAGCTGCCGTGTCGCTGGTCATAAAAGGAACGAAAAACCGATTGTGCTTGGACGCCCGCAAACTCAACGAACGGACTGCCCACATTGATGGCATCCTGAGTAGGCTACAGAACACTCGTTACATATCGGCTATAGACCTCAAGGACGCGTTTTGGCAGATCCCGTTAGAAAGCAAGTACAGAAAGAAAACCGCCTTCACAGTGCTGGTAGACCCTTATACCACTTTACGAGAATGCCTTTCGGTTTGTGCAACGCGGCCCATCGTATGTGCCGCTTAATAGATATAGTCATACCTGCTTCCCTGCGTGAATTTGTTTTCGTTTATTTATATGACCTATTTGTATGTTCTCCTGATTTTTCGTCTTATTTGTATTTGTTGTTAGTTGTAGCTAAATGTCTCCGTGATGGGAAATTGTCAATAAACGTTGAAAAGAGCAAGTTCTGTTTCAGGGAGGTTAGATATCTGGGTTTTGTCGTAGGCAATGGGTGTACCGACGTACCGACGCCAACAAGATAGCGGCAGTAAGTGACTTCCCGGAGCCAAAAATTCCGAAGCAACTTCGAAGATTTCTAGGGATGTCCGTCTGCTATCGCCGATTTATTCAAGATTACGCGATTATTGCAGCTCCGCTTCACGACTGCCTCTCCAAGGAGAGGCACCAGTACTGACGCACCCAGACTTTACAAGACATTTTTACATCCAGTGTGACGCATCGACCGACGGAGTTTGAGGAGTACCCTTCCAGCTTGATGACCATAAAAACGAACTACCAATAGCCTACGTATCTGCCAAGCTAAATAAAGCACAGAGAAATCACTGTATCACTGAACTGGAATGCTATGTAGCTGTACTTAGTGTGAAGCGTTTCCGGCCATACGTAAAGGGACTGCCCTATACGGTGATCACTGACCATGCGAGCCTTAAGTGGCTAATGAACCAGAAGGATTTATCTGGAAGGCTTGCGAGGTGGAGCCTTAAACTACAAGAATAAGATTGTAACATTGAACACCCAAAATGTTGTGCCGGACGCGCTGTCACGAATGAACATGGAAGAAATCGTGAAGAGTGACAGAGTAATAGATGCTGACACCAGTTCGCCTTGCTTTAAATCGCTAGAATACGAAGAGTTATAAACGACAGTGACGGAGAACCAAAACGGACTTCCTGATTTATGCGTAGCTGACGGCTTTGTTTACAGACGAACGCAATTCAACAGGACTGCTGACATTTAAGACGACCATGCCTGGACACTATGCATCCCTTCGGAGTTGCGACAGGGTTTGGTGGAAGCGTCCCACTGTTCGCCCTCGGTTGGCCACGGAGGTATTCACAAGACCCTTTTCCGCATTCGTGAAAAGTATTATTGGCCTGGGATGGTGAAAGATGTGCAAATGTTCACAAGTCAGTGCGAAACCTGTAAAGCACAAAATTCATTTCGGCGTCCGCCTATGGGCAATCAACACATTGCTGAACGTCCTTTTCAACGGTTATTTGCCGATTTTATGGGTCTTAGCCAGGGATGCACCTTAACGTCAAGCAAATCGTTTATCAAAAAATTTCCACCGTTTCCGTTGAAACACTTCGAAATATTATCGCTAAAGAAATTATCAAGATAAATTGTATCTCGTTTTTAACCGAAAGGAAAAGCTTTCGCTAACGTTAAAAACATTAAAAAAACGTAACACTTTATGTTTGAATTGTGCTGGCAATGCTATAGCCATCGTGAAGCCGTAAGGTGGTAACAGCGAGCGGACATTCACACCAACTCCATGTAATTTGTTTGTGTAATTCGTTGGTGGTAATGTCAAAAATACTCTGAGAAATGTTCATACTTGTCAAATTCATGAGAAAAGTTGCAATCAGCTTGGCTAATGCTTTCACCTTTAATGACTCCGTTATCAATCAGCTGGGTTACAAATTTTTAAACAAACGTTCGTGAATTGTAAAAGTGTGGGCAAATAAAGTTGGATAAAATATCAACATAAATATATTCCAAATAATCGAAAGTAATTAGTATTAAGCAAACTGCACGTATAACTTATTGTGGAAAGTGTCCATGCAAGCAACTTGCAACAAAAGCAGCTCGTAACTCAGCTCCAAACAGTGGTGAAAAAAAATTTAAATCAAGTGGTTAAGCTATTATGCTGACTAAAATATTAATGCATCGGCTGCGATTTAGTTTCTTATCCCCCGAATGTTTTATTAAAATTGGCATAAAATGATAGAGGGAGTTCTACTGATCCTGATATGTAGGTGGCTGGAGTATTCTTTAATACTCTGGTTTCCTCACAGAGTACGCTTTCAAATAAATTGATCATGAGGGTCTTACATCGGTGGCATTGCAAGGCACGGATTGCGCTGTGGTGGGCACACAAAAAAAGGTTGCTGATAAGCTGATTGATCCAGAAACAGTCACACATCTATTTCGCATAACGAAAAATATTGTTTATGTTATGACCGGTCGCATTGGTAAGTAAACAACTAAATAAACGAAAACTATTCCGTTATGATCATATGTATTTAATTAGCGAGCTTTGCTCATATTGCTTTATACAATGGTTTTTGCAATTGATATTAGAGAAAAATTGTAAGTTTACAAACGGCGATGGTTACTAGGACATGTTTCTGAATTTCACTTCTTCATCAGCTAGCTTTTCGGGAGCTGAGCGTTGAACTGGAACTCCAACATTCATATCAGTGCAAAGGTAGATGCCTCTAGCTACTAAGCCATATGAATGTCCCGTTGTTCGCTGTAAAATTAGTCTCTAAGAGTTGCCTTTTTGTTTATATTCCTTTTGATCACCATGTAGGCACATACACTCTGTATGTAGTTTATTCCTAATGGTGTGGATATGATTTTTAGGCGCGATTTTTAAAGCTTAGTAACATTTGTTCGGATTTTTACAGTATTTGTTTTTAATACTTCCGCTGTTACTATTATATCAATATGATCGTATTTAATTAGCGAGCGTTGCTCATATTGGTTTATACAGTGGTTTTTGTAATTGATATTATAGAAAAATTGTAAGTTTACAAACGGCGATGGTTACTAGGACATGTTTCTGAATTTCACTTCTTCATCAGCTAGCTTTTCGGGAGCTGAGCGCTGAACTCGAATCTCCAACATTCATATCAGTGCAAAGGTAGATGCCTTTAGCTGCTAAGCCATATGAATGTCCCGTTGTTTGCTGTACAATTAGTCTCTAAAAGTTGCATTTTTGTTTATATTCCTTTTGTTCACCATGTAGGCACATACACTCTGTATGTAGTTTATTCCTAATGGTGTGGATATGATTTTTAGGCGCGCTTTTGAAAGCTTAGTAATATTTGTTCGGATTTTTACAGTATTTGTTTTTAATACTTCCGCTGTTACTATTATACCAATATGATCATATGTATTTAATTAGCGAGCTTTGCTCATATTATTTTATACAATGGTTTTTGTAATTGATATTAGAGAAAAATTGTAAGTTTACAAACGGCGATGGTTACTAGGACATTTTCCTGAATTTCACTTCTTCATTAGCTAGCTTTTCGGGAGCTGAGCGTTGAACTCGAATCTCCAACATTCATATCAGTGCAAAGGAAGATGCCTTTAGCTGCTCGAGTAAATTAAATATATGTACACCTGTAGGCGCAATAGATTCAGTCAAACGAAATCAAATTAAAATTCACTGCAATTATTGCGGACACGGGTGTATACTCTGTATGAGTTTATTTGTTATTTAGCCTCAATAGCAAAATCGGTTCGGTCAGCACATCACTCAAATTTGACCTGTAGTCATTTACAATATCTTTAAATGCGGAAAACGCAAGCTCCACACTGACTTGCGTTGCCGGAGTCGCGTAAATAATTTGGGAAAGCCGATACAAATGTTTGTATGTATATTTTATTCGTTCCCAAAAAGCAGCTAAATTTACTTTTGTGTCTGTTCATTCGTTGAATGATTCAATAGCTGAATAACCTTCTAAAATGCATGAATCGTTGAATGTTGGTGCAGTTGTTTGGTTTAGAAGTTCTGTAAGTAAATCTGCATCGTCCTCGCTTGCCATTGTAAAACTGTTGTCTTGTACAGCCTGTAAGAAAACGATAGAATATTTTTATTTTCAAGAAATTCCAAATATTACTATGGATACTATACCTGCGTAAGGGAAGTAACTTTCAAATGTAGCGCTTTCAAATGATCAATGGCTACACCTCTCATATGTACAAATTCCGATATTTGTAACAAGCGATGAAACCTAGGGTCTAAGTATATAGCTGCAGCTACTGTTGGATTATCAAGCTATTTCTTTTTTCGTTCATTTATTGAAATGAATAAGAGTTTTGAAATATCCGAGTATGTTGAGGTTTTTTAACTGTTAAGCAAGTTAAAGAAAGTTTAATGAAGTCGCCGAGAAGTAAATTATGTTTTTGAAGCTGTTCCGTAAATACTTTCATAAAGAAAAGCTTTGTAAAAAGTCATCCACAAAATCCCTGTCTATGATTGGCTTAGCAATATTGTTTTTGATAAATTTTTGAAGCACTTTTAAATGTTTTACCATCTCGTATGAGTAGTTCCAACGTGTTGGGCATTCAGCAGTAGTTAGTGGTAAGTTATGTTCGACCAGAACACGATGTAGTCCTTGTGCGCAACTTTTTTGCTATTGTGCGGCAATCTTCATACTTTGGCTTTACATCTTTATGGTTTAATACATCCTGTACACACAATTGTACCGTGTGTGCGGCACATCTTATAACAGAAAGGGAATCTGCAATAAAATTCTATGTTATAAAAGTGTGTTCATTAGTTATATATGTATATAAGTCGCACTAAAATGAGTTGCCATGCAATCATCAAATATCGAATCGTCGAAAATACTGTCACATGGAATTGAATCCAAATCTTCGACCTCATCCTCTTCATTGTTAAACTTGCTGTCGACATATTCAACCTCGTTTTGCAAAAGTTTACCACACTTTATCATATTTTACCCGTTGTCGCTAGTGATACCATATATTTTTTCTATTGAAATTTCATATCTGAAAACGTTAAATTATAGTTTTTTAAGAACTAAGGGCATCGATATCAATGAAATGGACCAAATAACTTACTTTTCTAGGGTCTCCATAATTATTTGTTTTAAATTTTCCGCTGTATGCCTTTCTATGAAATTTGTGATTGAAAGTGTTTTAATAACTATTTCTCCCTTATCTAATAGTTGCGCATTAATACATACAACATTGCGGTAAAATCGTTTAGCACTATCAATTTTTTTGGAAAATATTTTCAATAATGTTTTTAAACTGTCGATTTCGTTGTGCACTTCTTTTGCAAAACATCGTGTATATTATTTCTGTTAATGTTATTTAGCCCACCTTGCTGACAAACGGTAGTTAATACTTTTTGCATAGGACTGATACTGAAAACTTGTAAGGGAAGCCGACATTTAGCCGCAAAATCACCACACAACTTTCTAACTGCGTTTCTGGATATCGTTAAAATTATTTTATACTTAACATCTTCCAGAAGAGTCTTAATTTCCACATATGTATTATTCTCATTATATTCTTCCTTGTGCTTTCGGATAAGATGAGACTTCAGGTTTCCAAGGTGATGACTAGGAAGAATCCGGTGGCATATTTTGCATTCGTTTTTTCCATTGCTATCCACCTCATACAAGTTGCGAATTGTATCACCCCGTTTTGTTCTCATTTTACACTCTGATTTCCACTTTTTAATTGTAGCACGTACATATATTAAATAAACGCAATGAGCTTTGTATTTGCAGCAGACATTTTTACAGAAAAATACACGATATAAGCTTTGGTTGACGCGATTACGTTAGGTGTTTCCCGAACTTTTCTGACTAAAACTATAGAACTGCCAAAAGGAAAAAATCCTCTCAGAGTGAGAAGAAAAACCAAAACCAGTCAGAAAAGTGCATTCCGGAATGATTTCAAGGAGTCCCTGACTGTCCATGACTGAGCTTTTGGTCTTCGGGAACAAAGCTATTATGGATAATATAGCATTGCCAGCATAGTTTGAAACTAATAATAAACATAAACGATTTGATTTCGTTTTGATGTGGCAGAAAACGAAAAAAAAACATTTCGTTAATTTGCCGTTCTTAACGTTAATTATCGTAACAAAATGATATCGGTTCGTTGGTTAAGCATGCCTGGTCCTTACCCATTTACGTCCGATGGCCATGTATATGTGTTTGTTTGTTTAGACTTCTTCTCTAAATTTGTATTTTTAAGGCCTATGCGGGAAGCAACATCTACTGAAGACGTCAAATTCATGGAGAAAGAGATCTTCCATGTATTCGGCGTGCCGGAGTACGTGCACTCAGACAACGAGAAGCAGTTCGTGTCGGAAATGTTCACCTCGTTCCTGAAAAGATATGGTGCCACAAATGTAAAGACTGCTTTTTATTCGCGGCAAGCGAACGCATCAGAGAGGGTGAACCGATCAGTGCTGCAGAGCATAAGATCGTGCATCAAAGATAATCAAAGAAACTGGGATAAGTACGTGAGCGACGCGGCATTTGCTCTACGAAGTGCCGTGCACTCCGCCATTAATACATCACCATACTACGCCGTCTCTGGCATGCCGATGATACAACACGGCACAGCTTATGATATCCATCGAAAATTAAGTGCCTAGTGTAGCCTAGTGTACATACATATGTGGTGCTTCGTTAGTCATGTTGTAGTTGTCTTCTGTTTATATGTATTAGCTGTCCTTAATGTATAGACATTAGTTCATACCTGACAATCTACTATTAAGATAGGTTTCTGTGATATGGGTAAAGACTTATACAGCTTGTGGATTTAGTAGTGCTAGAAAAATGTACGTAGTTGTATACAGGTAGTAGTAATGGTGATGCATAGCGGGAATGTTTGGAGTCGCAAAAAACAACTAAGCAGGGCACTAGGTCGTGGGTCGAGGCCACACGTTGGGCTGCGTTGAAAATTCCTTTACGCACACGCTCCATGATACAGGTACCATCGGCGGGTGCGAGCCTGTAACGGCGGTCCTTATAAAATAATAGCTTTAATTGCAAATAGGCATACACCACAATTCATCTAACATTGCAATGAAATTTTAACAGTGCCACTCTGTTCGATGGGCTGGTCATTAACATGCATTTATATGTTAGCGGTGGCTGCACATCATTCGGGTGATGCATGTGTATAGGTGTATTGGGATATACATCCATGTATGCGTGTATATGTTAGATTTTTAGAAACGGACATTACGACCGGTTTCGCTCACATATGCTACTATGACAAAAAGTAGAATTTTACAGTAAAATTGGCGGTGGCACTGTTATGCCAAAATAAACGCTTTGCCTGACACTATAAAAGGCCCAGCACTCGCATCATTTGCTAAAGTTAACCAATTCGCAGATTTAATCGAGTGGTGTGCCAGTGCTAAAATTTCAAGTGAACATAAAATAAATAAGAAGACAATTTAGAGAGAAAAAAACCGTAAAGTAGTGTGACGCGAGTGGAACATAAAGGACGAGGTTTACGAGAAACGGTGACGGACACCGGTAAAATCCGCTAGGGTTTCTGACCTGGAATCTACTGGCCTAACTGCGATTTGGTTTCCAATTTTTGGGGAAAACGGTTTAGCTACTAGCCTATCCAACACCAATATTCATCGAAATCTTTGAATAGGAATAAAATCACACCAGCACACACCAGTGAAATCCACACATGCATCTATTGACATACATCCACTAGCCACCAACACGTTCACCCACAAGCACCAGGATTCAATTGTAACAACTAGCAACACTAACTTACAGTGTGACACACATCATCATTCACCATCTTTCACCTGATCCTTTTTGGTAACACTCATCCATCCTAATATAAATCACAGCAAATCCATCTTTTAACACACACACGCATATAACTTCATCCATCGTAACACCAACTGCACCGAGCCATCACATATATCAACACACACCTCAACACGATCGGTAATATCCAGTTAAAACATCCAATCATCCATCCTAGAGAACATTCACACACCAACGAATATTCACCAGCAAAGACACGTAATTTTTACCAGCACGCAAGTACCATAATTTTAAAAGGGGTTGGCCATATCCGTACTAGGAACTAGTGGCCGTGTAGCGGCAGCAGCGCGGTCAGCTATTATAAAACTTAGGTACGTTCTACTACACGGAAGGCCAATGACCTCAAATCGCTTATTAAACCACCACAAAACTATCAGATTCCGCACTGAGTAAGGCCAGGCTCTCATATTCTCAGCAGCACAAGCTGTGTGATCAGCACAACATACATTTGCACTTATAAACACCACTCTTATGCAGCGAGAAAAAGGGTGATTGAAAACGGATGACCGGCACTAACCAAACCCGAGATTGTTTTTTTTATTTGGATTAACTTTTCTATAGTTTATGTTTATGCATACATGATTTTTACGGAAGATTCTGTCCCTAATTTTGTGTACGAAATTCCATCTTCAGTTCTTTTACACTTACACACATTACATACATATCACCATATTCCATCTTAAAAGTTTTCGTTGAGAAAATTTTTTTTGTCACGATTTTATTTTTTACTATTAATTTTATTCACAAGCAGACTACCTTAGTACGACGCGTTTAATGAAATTTTATTAACTAGACATTTTTGTAAAATTTTGTTTGGCCTTAAGCAACTATAACAACACAAACATATATGAAGTCACCTTGTGTACGGAACTTACATTATTTCCACCTATGCCTTTTTTGTTTATAGGCGCGAGCTTTGTGACCCTTGCATTTCCTTTTTTCCGGATAATTAAGTTTTTTTATTAAACGCGTTCCACTTATTATGAATACACGCACCTGGGTGTCTAATCGGAAATAATAATAATTTACATACGGACACTGCAATAATTTTATTGCACTTTTATTCAGCTAGAGAGGGCCAATAATACATATGTGGGTAGGGTTGCTGTTTTGATCTCTATTTCTTTGCAGTACACTTTCGGATGGTACCATTAGAGAGTTGACAGCGAGGTGAGTTTCAATAGCTGGCCCATATGATATGCATGCATGTGTATGAATATGTATGCTCAATAACCTATTTACGTTAATAATTCTCATATTAGAACACACATTTTTACATAAATATCACTATGTACAAATATGCCTGCACTGTGGAGAATAATTTATGCACGCACGTATGTACATACTTATATTAAAACACACGCTCATGTACGATCGTTTTTAGATACTCAGCTGAGAGTGAGATTAGGTTTCAGGACATATAGGGTAAAGCACTTTGCGTAAATTTTTATTATTGGTATTTTTTTTTCTATTATTTTCTTTTGATACAAATCATTTTGCGGCTATTGAATAGTAATTAAAATTATACAATATATCTGTACTAATTGCATGGAGTACATTGTATTAAGTATTGAACTGATTTTAAACGGTTTTATTTAGGTTGACTTGACAGGCTGCACAGCTGCACGGCTGTTGTGAACGAATTTTGTATTTGAAATTTTAGTAACTTCCCGATAAGCTGCAAGCTTGAAACTTGGAATATAGTTCAGAACCCGATGACAATGCAATAATAAGAAAAAAATGGCCGCTAGGTGGCGCAAGAATCGAGATGTTCAGAAAAATCGTATTTGTTGTCCGATTTGGCTCATGTTTGGCACACGTAATACATACAAGAATAGAAAGCGACCTATGAAAAAATCACCGCTAGGTGGCGCAAGGATCGGAATATTCACAAAAATCGTATTTGTGATCCGATCTGGCTCATATTTGGAACACATAATACATACATACAAGTATAGAAAGCGACCTATGGTTGCAACTTAAGCTATTCTCTCCAGTGTTTCTACTGCTTTGGTTACGGCTTATATTCCCAGTTGGAAAACGCTACAGTAATCTGACAGCCTGTAGGATCTGTTTATTTCCGGATCAGCACAGATACCGCAAACCCTACCCCTTCCTCTACTTTGGAACCATCTGTGTACACATGTATCGCCTCGTCCGCCATTTGAGTACGCTTGCGCCAATCATCCACCTCTATTGTGGCCTTAAGATCTCCCTCGAAGCGCAGATAGGGAATCAGGCCGTATGGTCGGTGATCAAGCTGCCCCGAGGCACCAAGCCTGGCTGCAGTTGTTAATTCTATGTTGTTCGCTACCAGATCTATAGGTGGGATGTGTAGAATGGCATACAGTGCAGCCGTCGGGGTTGTTTTCAGGGCTCCTGTAATGCTAAGCATTGATAGTCTGCATAACCCCTCTAATTTTTTGAGGTAGGTTGTTTTTTATGTGGCTTTCCACCAAACAAAAACTCCATAGTATACCAGCTCTGTAAAAACCCAATGAGAAAGGGAGAGCGAGGCCCCATTCGGACCTTGTACCTCTTTGTAAACAAGACCATATCCATCTTCTCCGTGCTGGCTTTCACCCGACACTAGATATCCAAGTATGAATATCCCGAAGCGCCCGATCCATCAAGGAGCTAATCGTTGGAAGGCATTCATCTGCTTAAGCCGTAAGTTTTACAGGCCCCTCATCGAATCGCCTGAGCAGTTGTTTGATGACCAGCGTCCACAGCAGTGGTGATAGCAGCCCTCCCTGCGGCGTGCCTCTGTCCACTGATTTCGTGGCCTCATACAATACCCTTGTGATGTAATCTTCCTGCAATTTAACATGCAGTCTATCTATCTTGTTAAGGCTGGATGTACTTTCATGTAATTAAGACCATCAATAATCGCCAATTTAGAAACATTGTTGAAAGCCCCGGCAATGTCTAAGAAGACTCCTAGAGGGTATTCCTTATATTCCAAGGCTTTCTCTATGCTTATTACCACCCTATGCAATGCGATGTCTACCGACTTGTCTTTGGTGTACGCATGTTGTGTTGTGGAGAGCAGCTTTTCATCGACGTTGGAATTTATGTACACAACTATCAGCCATTCAAAGGTTTTTAGCAGAAGTGATGTTAAGCTAATGGGTCTATAGTCTTTGGAATACACGTGAGAATCTTCCCCGCCTATGATAGGAAAGCTACACGAGCAGTTCTCCAAGAGCGCGGTACATGATTCAGTCTTGTGCACCCATTGAATATTATTTTAGGCCATTCTACCACTGCTCTATTTGAAGCTTGTAGCATGGCCGGGAATATGCCATCTGGGCCTGGCGATTTAAACATAGAAATCGTCTTCATCGCCCATTGGATCATGGTGTCGGTCACCAAGCCCAGCACTACCCGCTCCGAGATCGAAGTGTGAGTGCTCTCTGCTGGCGCTTTTAAATCATCTCCCTATGACAAATGTGTATCGAAAAGCACCTCAAGATATTCCTCACTATTACGTGACCATTCCCCTTTCTCTTCCTTTATTAGTCCCTGTACTATGTTTCCCCTTGCTAGGACTTTTTTCAACCGTGCTGTTTCACTGGAGCACTCTATGTCCGTGCAGAAACTTTTCCATGAGATTCTCTTTGACCTGAAAATTTCACGCTTGTAGATCCATGTACTCGTCCCGACACGCTTTGCTTTCCGCGGTCTTTGCTAGCTTAAACATTTCCATTTTTTTACCTGTCTTCTTAGAAGACTCAACTCATTGCTCCACCATGGCGGCTTTGCTTTTCCTCTGAATCTTCTTAGAGGGAAGCTCTATAATACGCAGTCATAAGCGTCCTTCTTAGGAATTCATCGGGTTGTCCCCGTTTTATTTCTACCTGTTTCTGGAATTTAGTCCAGTTCGTTGACCTAGGGTTTCTAAAGGTTCCTCCCTTCAACTACCCCATTTATGGGGATGCTGAAGCTGATATACGCATGATCGGAGAAGGATAGTCTATCAAGAACCATTCAATTATATATTGATATATCACTTTCAGAGCTCAATGTAATATCAAGAACATTGCTGAATGTTGGACCAGTGTATGTAGGGACACTTCCCTTTTTGGCTATCTGCAAATTGGTTTGGAGGACCTATGACCAACCGCCTCTCATCCTGTACTACCCTCTAGCACTCCGTCGGTAGAACCTCCTCAGCATTGGTCATGTAGCAGGATGCCAGGCTAAATGCCTGCTTATTCTTTTGCTTGACGGTCACCACTACGAGGTCCTCAGTAGTGTAATTAGGCAGCATATATGAATGACTCCTTACCATGATTACAGCTTGCACCCGTCCTTCCGTTTGCGCGTAGTAGACGCCAAATCTGTGCGCGCTGAGTCCAGATACCTTTCCTCCCGATGAGAGCCACGGCTCCTGGATCTGCGCCACGTCAAACGAACCCTCCTCAAGGGTTAGGAGGAGTTCGCTCGACGCCACAGTACTGTGTCGGAGGTCTATCTGTAAGACTCGCAGCATCATTGGGCTGTTTGTCCCCCTCCAGCGCCTTCGTCGTCCTCCCCTTGCCCTTTTGGCTTCGAGTATTCGAGGCCCTCCTCAGCCTATCGTAAATGCTATGCCGGGTGTTCCTCTGTGCGACTCGCAGCACCATTTTGCAGTTGGTCCTCTTCTAACACCTTCGTGGTGACGTCGCCTACCTCCACCTGTCCTTTTTCTCTTAGGCTTTTGAGGTCCTTTTTAACTTCGCCCACTTCTAGCGTGTTAGGATTTTTATCCTCGGGAATTCTTTTCCTGAGTCGCATGTAAATTTTGCCTGTACCCCAGGAAATTTTGCCAAGCTGCGTCTACAATATATCCTCTGCCTTCTTGTTTATTTGGAAGATGCAGAACTGAGCTTCCTCCGTATGCCGAGATTTGTGCTTTAACCACCACCTCAAACCGCGTTTACGTGCCTTGCCTTTGAAGGTTTGGAACCACTTCATACAGCCACCGCTAGCTCGCGATGTTGTCGCACGCTATCATCTTCACACCATTATACCAACCTCCCGAAACAAAGGTTGGAAGGGGCTTACTTGGTTGTGCCCGCATGTGACCTATATTTCAGAGAATATCGCTTGCATTGCTTTGATTTTTGTAATAGAAAACACATTTTATATAAAACCAAAACGTTTTCTGCTTAGTTGTTGTTTTGCGACCAATACGGAAAGTTTTTACTAAAGATTCCTGGAGATTGTGGGTGAATGTATTGGTGACTTGTGGATGTATGTTCATAGGTGCATGTGTGGATTTCTCTGGTGTGTTGGTATGATTTTTTTTTCTATTCAAAAATTTCGATGAATGTTGTGGTTGGATAGGGTAGTACGTAAAACGTTTTCCTCAAAAATTCGAAACCAAATCGCGGTTAGGCCTATTAGAAAAAATATAAAAAAGATACAAATTAAAAAAAGTCTCACATGTCGAGTACTTTTGTTCACGCACATATTGGAGGATGGCACTTTTCGAATAAGGCTCAACTTACCAGTAGGTTCGTGGTCAGAAACCATAGCGGATTTTTTTTTACCGTGTCCGTCCCACCGAATTGTTCTGCACCGTTTGTTGTGGACCTCGTTATTATTGTTCCACTCGCGTCACATTACTTTACGGGAATTTTTTTCTTCTAAATTGTTCTTATTTATTTTATGTTTACTTGAAACTTTAGCACTGACACTCGATTAAATCCGCGATTTGGTTAACTTAACCAAATGATGCTAGTGCTAGCAGTTTTATAGTGTCAGGCAAAGCGGTTTTTGGCATAACAGTGCCACCGGCAATTTTCCTGTAAAATTCTATCTTTTGGCATAGTAGCATGTGTGAGTGAATCAGACAGTAATGCCCGTTTTTAAAAATCTAACATATACACGCATACACGGATGTATCTTCCAAAACACCTATACACATGCATCACCCGAATGATGTGCAGCCACCACTAACATACTAATGCATGTTAATCAAGTGTGCATCGATCAGAATCACGCTCTTAATATTTACTTGCAATGTTAGATGCATTGTGGTGTATGCCTACTTGCAACTAACGCTATTATAATATGAAGGCTGCCGTTACAGGCTCGCACCCGCCGATAGTACCTGTATCATGGAGCGTGTGCGTAAGGGAATTTTCAACGCAGTCCAACGTATGGCCTCGACCCACGACCTAGTGCCGGGCTTAGTTGTTTCTTTTTTCGACTCCAAACATTCCCACAACGCACCACCATTACTACTACCTGTTTACAACTGTGTACATTTTTGTAGGCTTGCTAAATCCGCACTCTGTATTAGTCGTTATACATATCACAGAAATCTACCTTTTTAGTAGATTGTCAGGTGTGAAATAATGTCTATACATGAAGGACAGCAACTAAATATAAACAGAATACAACTTCAACATTACTAACGAGGCACCACATATCTACACCATACTACAAAAATATCTATTGCGTGGTATACCCCGACTTTCTTTCCACTAGTGTCTCCGAGCTCGTACATCGAATTTCCTATCGCTTTGAGTACAATGCACTTGACTTGCTTTGGGGCAAGCTTCGCATTGTATTTGTCAATATTTCAGCTTTGCCGGAAGTTACGGCGGTAAACGAGTTGTCCAGTCTTAAAGGCTACTTCTCTGCTCCTTGTATTATACACCTTCTTGCTCCTTTCGTGAGCTAACCGCAATTCCTTCATTATTTTGTTCCTTATCAATTGTAGTCGGTCCGTTTGTTCCAGTACTTCATGTTCGGCGTCTTTCAGCGTACTTAATTTTCGATGGATGTTATAAGCTGTGGCGTGTTGTATCATCCGCATGCCAAAGACGGCGTAGTATGGTGATGTATTAATGGCGGAGTGCACGGCACTTCGTAGAGCAAATGCTGCGTCGCTCACGTACTTATCCCAGTTTTTTTGATTATTTTTGATGCACGATCTGATAATCTGCAGCACTGATCGGTTTACCCTCTCTGCTGCGTTCGGTTGCGGCGAATAAAAAGCGGTCTTTACATGCGAGGCACCATATCTTTTCAGGAACGAGGTGAACATTTCTGACACGAATTGCTTCCCGTTGTCTGAGTGTACATACTCAGGCACGCCGAATACATGGAATATCTTGTTCTCCATGAACTTGACTACTTTAGTAGATGTTGCTTTTCGCATTGGCCTTAAAAATACAAATTTAGAGAAGTGGTCTAAACAAACAAACACATACACATGCCCATCGGACGTACGTGGGTAAGGACCCATAAAATCGACAAATAGGCGCTGAAAAGGGGGTTCAGTTTTGTGCTGGTTGCCCATGGGCGGACGGCGAAATGAATTTTGTGTTTTATTTCCTTTACAGGTTTCGCACTGACTTGTGAACATTTTCACATCTTTTACCATTAAAGGCCAACAATACTTTTCACGAATGCGGGAAAGAGTCTTGTGAATACCTCCGTGGCCAACCGAGGGTGAACAATAGGACGCTTCCACCAAACCCTGCGTAACTCCGAAGGGATCCAGAGTTTCCAGGCATGGTCGCTTTGAATGTCGTCAGTCCTGTTGAATTGCGTTCATCTGTAAACAAAGCCGTCAGCTACGCATAAGTCAGGAAGTCGGTTTTGGTTCTCCGTCATTGTCGTTTTTAACTCTTCATATTCTAGCGATTCAAATCAAGGCAAGCTGGTATCAACATCTATTACTCTGTCACTCTTCACGATTTCTTCCATGCTCATTCGTGACACCGCGTCCGGCACAACATTTTGGGCTCCTTTCCGGTGTTCAATATTAAAATCGTACGTTTGCAGTTTAAAGCTCCACCTCGCAAGCCTTCCATATAAATCCTTCTGGTTCATTAGCCACTTAAGGCTCGCATGGTCAGTGATCACCGTAAAGGGCAGTCCCTCCACGTATGGCCGAAAACGCTTCACACTAAGTACAGCTGCATAGCATTCCAATTCAGTGATAGAGTAATTTCCCTGTGGTTTATCCAGCTTGGCAGATACGTAGGCTAGCGGTCGTTCGTTTTTATCTTCATCGAGCTGGAAGAGTACTCCTCCAACTCCGTCGGTCGATGCGTCACGCTGGATGTAAAAATGTATTGTAAAGTCTGGGTGCGTCAGGACTGGTGCCGAAATAAGACTCTGTTTTAACTTTTCAAAAGTTACTCGAGCATCGTCGATTAATGCAAACTTTTTTATATTCTCCTTGGAGAGACAGTCGTGCAGCGGAGCTGCAATAGTCGCGTAATCTTGAATAAATCGGCGATACCAGCCTGACATCCCTAGAAATCTTCGGAGCTGCTTCGGAGTTTTCGGCTCCGGGAAGTCCCTTACTGCCGCTATTTTGCTGGCGTCGGTACGTATACACCTGTTGCCTACGACAAAACCCAGATATCTAACCTCCTTGAAATAGTACTTGCTCTTTTCAACGTTTATTGTCAATTTCGCTTCCCGGAGACATTTAGCTACAACGAGCAACAAATACAAATTGGACGAAAAATCAGGAGAACATACAAGTATGTCATCTAAATAAACGAAAACAAATTCACGCAGGGAAGCAGGTATGACATTATCCATTAAGCGACACATACGCTGTGCCGCGTTGCATAAACCGAAAGGCATTCTCGTAAAGTGGTATAAGGGTCTACCAGCACTGTGAAGGCGTTTTCTTTCTGGACTTGCTTTCTAACGGGATCTGCCAAAACGCGTCCTTGAGGTCTATAGCCGATATGTAACGAGTGTTCTGTAGCCTACTCAGGATGCCATCAATGTGGGCAGTCCGTTCGTTAAGTTTGCGGGCGTCCAAGCACAATCGGTGTTTCGTTCCTTTTATGACCAGCGACACGGCAGCTATTGCTTTCCTCTATGACACCCATTTCCAACATTCTGTCGAGTTCGGCGAATATCAACTTTTGTATGGCAGGGTAATGTCGTTGTTTAATCGGCAGATCTTCGTTGGCTACCTCAATGACATATTCCTCCAAGTCAGTCCTCCCCAAACCATGCACAGCATATGATGGAAATTGTGACTTAGCGTAGTCCAGTGTATGGCAGGGTAATGTCGTTGTTTAATCGGCAGATCTTCGTTGGCTACCTCAATGACATATTCCTCCAAGTCAGTCCTCCCCAAACCATGTACAGCATATGATGGAAATTGTGACTTAGCGTAGTCCAGTGCCTTGGTTTCTTCGGCTGACAACTCATGCTGCACAGCATCAAAAGACAAGTCCCCATCCGCAGGCGTGAGTTCTGACACAGCATATCGCCTCGAATTATTAGCTGCTCCCCGACTTACAAGACTCAAATCAAAGGTTTGCTAGAAATCTATACCAAGATATACCTCCTGTTGCAGATCGGGTACGATTAAAAATTCAAGATCCCGAGTCATGTTGTCCCATACAACAGGCAGCGTAATTACATCCACGACAGGCGTTTCACCCTCATTGGCCGTGCGAATATTGTGTCCTATAACCGGAAGTATCAAATGCTCCTTTCCTTCTATTACTTGTGTATAATTTTTTCCTAAACAGCTCACTCCTGCTCCAGAGTCGAGTAGGGCTAACACCGTGTGACCTCCTATATCAGCTTTAGCAAAAAATCAATTGTCCCCCTTTACGGTAACTATGGTTGATACAATTTTATTACGTATTCTCTTAAATTTCTTTTGTTTTTCTCGCATTGTTTTAATTTTACTAAAATTTCTATTATTTGTTTTCTTTTTTCTTATTTCTTCACAGAATATCCGTCTCCTAGTTTCCTCGTGTTTCATTTTTCTTACATGTAGACTTTCCCTCTCACTAACGGGTATACTCATATCTAACTTAACATTATTCACATGTTTAAAAATTTTTAATTCAGTTTCATTTCCTAATTTCAGTTCTGGGGGTCCGGGTGCTTGTGATTCTGGACAGAGTGCCCGGACATCTCTGCCAGAGCCCGGTTTCCCGCTTCGGGTTTAAACACGTAAAACGAGGAGTCGCCATCACATGCAAAGCATTTCATGAGGTGGAAAGAGGACTTACATGAACTGTCCTTTGCCGCTTCTGCCGGATTTTTCCCATAGTAATCCACCGGCATACCACAGGCAACACATTACATCAGGTGAAATGGGGAAGGGCAAAATGCTTTAACAGTACTATTAGACGAACTACTCACATTAAGGTTGGGCTGGAAGGATGGGACTTCGGCAATGCGGTTGCTAAGCTGCGACATATCTAAACGTATCTTCCGTACCTCATTCAGATGCTTCGTAATGGAGGATGCTGCATAATCACTTCCATGACTAGACTCAATTGTTCAATTCGGTCCTCTATTGTCGGTACGGGACGACCGGTTCCAGTGCCAACCGCAGCCGCATTATTCGTAGCATCATCTGTGAAACCCCCAGCTGCCCCTGTCCTGACTCTTTCTTTCCAAAACTCAGTGATATCTCCGTTGAATCTAACCCCAATCTAATGCTAGGAGGATTTTCCTGCTCCTCCCTTCTAAGGTATGGTAATTTCCAAATACTCTAGCGGCACAAAGGTTAAATAAGTCGACTGGTACGAAGTCTACTGGGTGTTCTATCCCCGTGTCTATTTCAGTGAACAGAGACCCCGCTATTTGGTTCTCTAATGCTCTCCGCTGTTTTCTTGTTAAGATCCTATCACTAGAGAATAATCCTTGGTGTGTCACTGTTTTTGTCACCCTCCATACACTTTTCAACCCAAACTCAATATTCAATGTTGTTTCCAGATAAGCTTGAAACCCAAATTTCCAAGGCAACAATAGCGATTATGGAAAAAAATTAAAATCACAAAATTTATTAAATTAATGTTTGGTATTAAACCTCAACCAGTGACAAAACCGTCTAAGATATTAATCTGTTTTTCCTACAAAAATTGCTAAAAAATGAATAAAAGTATAAATTCAAATACGATGATACAACGTATTAAGAGCGTAAAAGTGAATTAAAGTTGTAATTCAAAAATATCCAAATCTCGCGGTATAAAGAGATTAATGAAGGGATCCTACCACCGTAACTTACTCAAGATTAACATTTTAATTCTAAAACTCGAATTATAGCTTAAACCGCCAACAGTAAGGTAAAAAAAAAGTTTTCGTGTATGGTAAAAGTTTACCGAGAAAAATTCAGGTATGTTATTCAGTTTAATAACCACGCAGGTATTCTTAATATTAGGTATATCAATAAACAAAAATTAACGAAACTTTAGAATTATAAGTTCAGCCTTAAATCTTTATTTGCCTCACGGTTGTTTAAATACCAGGGAAGAGGCTAACGATAAAAGGGATTGATGATCGAAAATAAGTAAATTTAGGGAATAAAAATTTGAGTAAGTTTGTCAATAAACTATAAAAAGTAATTCAAATATATACCAATAGCAAAATGAAAATGTTAAATGAAAACTTATGATAAAAAATGTAATAAGAATCCAATCACCGTAATTTTTTTTTTTTTGTATAAAGAGTTTAATCTTATACCATATTTGATAACCCCTAAAATATAATAATAAAATTTCAATTCAAGGGATAGTAAGCAAAAAAAGGTTCAATTAGATTACACAATCCAATTTTTAAAATAGCTAAACCAATAAGCAAAAAAATTTTAAATTCAACAAGCGCATTCAATTAAAAATAACCGCTTAGCAAATGTCAATTATAACAGATAGTAATAATTAAATTGGAATGGAAAAACAAACTGTATTTTTTTCGCAACTACCAATTTATTTAAAAAAAATTATTCAGAAATCGAGCTTTTCGTACTGATTAATTCGTAGCGGTATATTTAAAAAATGTGAATTCTTATATAAAAAAGTAATCAAGATATCTATTAATAAACCCAATTACACAGGTGTTTTGAAAGGCGGAAAATATTTGTAATTTTATTTTAAATATGGTTAGTGTGTTGTTGGTTGCCCCGGCAGGGTTAACGGCATGGGCGTTGTCTCAGTCCATTGAGTCATTGTCATAGGTTAAGTCAACTAATCGCCCTTTTTAATTAAATGTGACACTGCTACGCTCGAAGCCTGTGCTCGACTGCTCATATGACAGCTTGAATAGCTTGACGCTCGCGTAAAAAAATATAATATTGTGCTGACCTTGGATTCGGATACCACTTACTAAGGCCTTTGAAGACCCAGGCAGGAACTCCGATTCCGCAGACAACACTCCCTGCCCCAAATTATCAACTGTATGCTAATCGCTTCTGTGTGCACTAAAGTGATGATAGCAGTTGTCCCTAATCTGTCCGAGTAGACGGAAATTAGAATATTAGAATTAGGTAGCTTGGATAAAAAACTGTAGCGCTAAGAGGGAGATGAGAAATCTAAAATAAAGAAGTTTAAAGGTACAGAAAAATGAGAGAAGAAAAGTTACTGGTCTATTTCCGTTGGGCGCCATTGTTATGTAACTGCCTGTAGGAGTTACAGCAACAAAAACGTTCATGCCTTAGGAGGATCTGACGATAGAAGTAAACAAAGAAAAAGCTGAAGAAGCCTGTCCTTGTCTGGGGGAGCCGTCCCTCCCCACCTGTTCACTAAACGCGAACAACCTTGAACTCCACTTTGGTTCCATAATCCGAGTGGAGTTCCCTTACCAGAAACTTGTTCGTCCGTCAAAAGGTCGGTCTAAGTTACTGGTTAGTTCATCATTCCCGTCCAACAACCCCCATACAGTCACCCATTTTCCCAAGGGCCACATCCACACCAACACTGAAAGTTAAATTACTCCTTATTTACCTTTAGATACTTTCAACGAACCAATTGAAATGAAGCAAAGCAAGTATTCGTGTATACTGGCTTAAAAATTTATTACAATAACTACTAAGTATCTTGTTATATATTCTGCCCAGCAAAATAATAACTGGAATTGGGTATCAATAACAAGAGATTTAAAAATTGAAACCAAATGAAATCCAAGAAAAATTCAATATTTAATACTATGGACTCCATGCAACTAGTACAGATACATTGTATAATTTAAATTAAATTACTATTCAGTAGCCGCAAAATGATTTGCATCAAAAGACAATAATGGGAGAAAAAAAGTACCAATAATAAAAATGTATGCAGAGTGATATAGGGTATATGTTCTGAAACCTAATCTCAGTCTCAGCTGAGTTTCTAAAATCGATCGTATATGAGCGTATGACTTAATATAAGTATGTACATACGTGCGTGCGTAGATTATTTTCCGTAATGCAGGCACATTTGTACATAGTGATATTTATGTAAAGACTTGTGTTCTAATATGAGAATTATTTAGAAATAGGTTATTGAGCATACATATTCATATACATACATATCATATGGGTCAGCTGTTGAAACTCACCTCGCTGTCAACACTCTAATGGTACCATCCGAAAGTGTAATGCAAAGAAAATAGAGATCAAAACAACAACCCTACTCACACATGTAATATTGGCCCTCTCTAGCTGAATAAAAGTGCAATAAAATTATTGCAGTGTCTGTATGTAAATTATTATTATTTCCGCTTAGACACCCAGGTGCGTTTATTCATAACAAGTAAAACGCGTCTAATAAAAACTAAATTATTCGGAAAAAGGTAATTCAAAGGCCACGAAGCTGCCGTTTGGGATTACTGGACGCTCACGCCCAGGAACAAGTGGAATTATAGTAAGTTCCGTGCGCAAGGTGACACCATACGTATATGTTTGTGTTGTTATTGTTGCCTAAGGCCAAACAAAAAATTAAAGGTCTAGTTAATAAAATTTAATTAAACGCGTCGTACCAAAGTAAAATGTTTGCATAAAATGAATAAGAAAAAAAAAAAATCGGGACCAAACAAAATTTCACTCAACAAAAAAACTTTTAAGATGGCCTATGGGGATATGTGTGTAAGTGTAAAAGACTGAAAATAGAAATTCATGCACAAAACTAGGGACCGAATTTCCGTAAAAATCAAGTACACATAAACTTAATTATAAAAGAAAATTTAATCCAAATAAAAAAAAAAAATCTCGGGTTTGGTTAGTGCCGGTCATCCTTTTTTAATCACCCTGTTTCTCGCTGCGTAAGAGTGGAGTATACGGGTACAAATGTATGGTGTGCTGATCTCACAGCTTGAGCTGCCGAGAATCCGAGAGCCTGTCCTTACTCAGTGCTGAATCTGATGATTTTTTTGTGGTGGTTTAATGGGCGATTGGAGTTCATTGGCCCTCCATGTACTAGAACGTACATAAGTTTTATAACAGCTGACCGCTTTTGCTCAGTCACCTCACGATGACCGCGCTGCTGCCGCTACACGGCCACTAGTTCTGTCTAGTATGGATATGGCCAACCCTTTTAAAATTATGTTACCTTAATTATGCGTTGGATATGTGAATATGCAGGTCGATGTGTACTTGCGTGTTGTTGGTCAAATTTACGTGTCTTTGCTGGTGAATATTCGGTGGTGTGTAAATGTTCTCTAGGATGGATAAGTGGAAATTTTAACTGGATGTTACCGATCGTGCTGAGGTGTGTGTTGATGTCTATGATAGCTCAGTGCCCTTGGTGTTACGGTGGATGAAGTTATATGCGTGTGTCTGTGTGTAAAGATGGATGGCTGTGATTAATATTAGGCTGGATGAGTGTTACCAATATTGATCAGGTGAAAGATGGTGAATGCGGATGTTAGTCAGGCTGTCAGTTAGGGTTGCTAGTTTCCTGGTGATTGTATGGGTGAATGTATTTTCTGGTGTGTTGGTATAATTTTTTTTTCTATTCAAAAATGTCGATGAATGTTGTTGTTGGATAGGGTAGTAGCTAAAACGTTTTCCCCAAAAATCCGAAACCAAATCGCGGTTAGGCCAGTAGGTTCGTGGTCAGAACCCCTAGCGGATTTTTTTTTTTACCAGTGTCCGTCACACCGAATTGTTCTGCACCGTTTCTGGCGGACCTCGTTTTTTTTTTTCTAATTGTTCTTATTTATTTTATGTTTACTTGAAACTTTAGCACTGACACTTGATTAAATCCGCGATTTGGTTAAAGTTTTCAAATGATGCGAGTGCTGGCCCTTTTATAGTGTCAGGCAAAGCGGTTTTTAGCATAACAGTGCCACCGCCAATTTTCCTGTAAAATTCTATCTTGTGGCATAGTAGCATGTGTGAGCGAATCAGACAGTAATGTCCGTTTCTAAAAATCTAACATATACACGGATACACGGATGTATCTTCCAATACACCTATACACATGCATCACCCGAATGATGTGCAGCCACCACTAACATACTAATGCATGTTAATCAACAGCGCATCGATCAGAATCACGCTGTTAACATTTAGTTGCAATGTTAGATGCATTGTGGTGTATGCCTACTTGCAACTAACGCTATTATAATATAAGGGCTGCCGTTACAGGCTCGCAGCCGCCGATGGTACCTGTATCATGGAGCGTGTGCGTAAGGGAATTTTCAACACAGCCCAACGTGTACCCGACCCAGGATCTAGTGCCGGGCTTAGTTGCTTTTTTTCGACTCCAAACATTCCCGCAACGCATCACCATTACTACTACCTGTTTGCAACTGTGTACATTTTTCTAGCCTTACTAAATCCACACGCTGTATTATTCTTTACCAATATCACAGAAATCTACCTTCCTAGTAGATTGTCAGGTGTGAACTAATGTCTATACATGAAGGACAGCAACTATATATAAACAGAAGACAACTACAACATGACTAACGAGGCACCACATATCTACACTAGGCTACAAAAATGTCTTTTGCGTGGTATACCCCGACTTTCTTTCCACTAGTGTCCCCGAGCACGTACAGCGAATTTCCTATCGCTTTGAGTACAATGCACTTGACTTGCTTTGTGGCAAGCTTCGCATTGTAGTTGTCGATTTTTGAGCTTTGCCGGAAATTACGGCGGTAAACGAGTTGTCCAGTCTTAAAGGCTACTTCTCGTCTCCTTGTATTATACACCTTCTTGCTCCTTTCGTGAGCTAACCGCAATTCCTTCATTATTTTGCTCCTTATCAATCGTAGTCGGTCGGATTGTTCCAGTACTTCATGTTCGGCGTCTTTCAGCGCACTTAATTTTCGATGGATGTCATACGCCGTGCCGTGTTGTATCATCGGCATGCCAAAGGCGGCGTAGTATGGCGATGTTTTAATGGCGGAGTTCACGGCACTTCGTAGAGCAAATGCTGCGTCGCTCACGTACTTTTCCCAGTTTCTTTGCTTATCTTTGATGCGCGATCTGATGATCTGCAGTACTGATCGGTTCACCTTCTCTTCTGCGTTCGCTTGCGGTGAATAAAAAGCAGTCCTTACATGTGTAGCACCGTATCTTTTCAGGAACGAGGTGAATATTTCCGACACGAATTGCTTCCCGTTGTCTGAGTGCCCGTACTGCGGCAAGTCAAATACATGGAAGAACTTGACGACTTCAGCAGATGTTGCTTTTCGCATAGGCCTTAAAAATACAAATTTGGAGAAGTGGTCTAAACAAACAAACACATACACATGGCCATTGGACGTACGTGGGTAGGGACCCATAAAGTCGACAAATAAGCGTTGAAAAGGGCGTTCAGTAATGTGTTGGTGGCCCATGGGCGGACGGCGAAATAAATTTTGTGTTTTATTTGCTTTACAGGTTTCGCACATCTTTTACCATCCCAGGCCAATAATACTTTTCACGAATGGGGGAAAGAGTCTTGTGAATACCTCCGTCGCCAACCGAGGGTGAACAATGGGAAGCTTCCACCAAACCTCGTCGCAACTCCGAAGGGCTCCAAAGTTTCCAGGCATGGTCGTCTTGAATGTCGTCAGTCCTGTTGAATTGCGTTCGTCTGTAAACAAAGCCGTCAGCTACGCATAAGTCAGGAAGTCGGTTTTGGTTCTCCGTCACTGTCGCTTTTAACTCTTCGTATTCTAGCAATTGAAAGCAAGGCGAGCTAGTGTCAACATCTATTACTCTGTCACTCTTCACGATTTCTTCCATGTTCATTCGCGACATCGTATCCGGCACAACATTTAGGGCTTCTTTCCGGTGTTCAATATTAAAATCGTAAGCTTGCAATTTCAGGCTCCACCTTGCAAGCCTTCCAGATAAATCCTTCTGGTTCATTAGCCACTTAAGGCTCGAATGGTCAGTAATCACCGTAAAGGGCAGTCCCTCCACGTATGGCCGAAAACGCTTCACACTAAGTACACCTGCATAGCATTCAATTTCAGTGATAGAGTAATTTCTCTGTGCTTTGTTCAGCTTTATAGGCTATCGGTCGTTCGTTTTTATCGTCTTCGAGCTGGAAGGGTACTTCTCCAACTCCGTCGGTCGATGCGTTACGCTGGATGTAAAAATGTCTTGTAAAGGGCTGGTGCCGAAATAAGACTCTGTTTTAACTTTTCAAAAGCCACTCGAGCGCCGTCGGTTAATGCAAACTTTTTTATATTCTCCTTGGAAAGGCAGTCGTGCAGCGGAGCTACAATAGTCGCGTAATCTTGAATAAATCGGCAATACCAGCTTGACATCCCTAGAAATTTTCGGAGCTGCTTCGGAATTTTCGGCTCCGAGAACTCCCTTACTACCGCTATCTTGTTGGCGTCGGTACGTATACACCCTTTGCCTACGAAAAAACCAAGATATCTATCCCCCTTGAAACAGAACTTCCTCTTTTCAACGTTTATTGTCAATTTCGCATCCCGGAGACATTTAGCTACAACGGACAATAAATACAAATGGGATGAAAAATCAGGAGAACATACAAGTAGGTCATCTAAATAAACGAAAACAAATTCACGCAGGGAACCAGGTATGACCTTATCCATTAAGCGGCACATTCGTTGTGCCGCGTTGCATAAACTGAAAGGCATTCTCGTAAAGTGGTATAAGGGTCTACCAGGCACTGTGAAGGCAGTTTTCGCTCCGTACTTGCTTTCTAACGGGATCTGCCAAAACGTGTCCTTGAGGTCTATAGCCGATATTTAACGAGTGTTCTGTAGCCTACTCAGGATGCCATCAATATGGGGGAGTGGATACGCATCTTTAACCGTCCGTTCCTTGAGTTTGCGGGCGTCCAAGCACAATTGGTTTTTCGTTCCTTTTATGACCAGCGACACGGGCGAGTTCCAGCAGCTATTGCTTTCCTCTATGACACCCATTTCCAATATTCTGTCGAGTTCGGCGAAGATCAACTTTTTTATGGCAGGGTAATGTCGTTGTTTAATCGACAGATCCTCGTTGGCTACTCAATGACATGTTCCTCCAAGTCAGTCCTCCCCAAACCATGTACATCATATGATGGAAATTGTGACTTAGCGTAGTCCAGTGCCTTGGTTTCCTCGGCTGACAACTCATGCTGCACAGCATCAAAACACAAGTCCCCATCGGCAGGTGTGAGTTCTGACACAGCATAACGCCTCGAATTATTAGCTGCCCCCCGACTTAAAAGACTCAAATGAAAGATTTGCCATAAATTTATACCAAGATATACCTCCTATTGCAGATCGGGTACGATTAAAAATTCAAGATCCCGAGTCATGTTTCCATATAACAGGCAGCGTAATTACACCCACGACAGGCGTTTCACCCCCATTGGCCGTGCGAATATTGTGTCCCATAACCAGAAGTATCAAATGCTGCTTTCCTTCTATTACATGTGTATAATTTTTTCCTAAACAGCTCGCTCCTGCTCCAGAGTCGAGTAGGGCTAACACCGTGTGACCTCCTATATCAGCTTTAGCAAAGAATCGATTGTCCCCCTTTACGGTAACTATCGTTGATACGATTTTATTACGTATTCTCTTAAATTTCTTTTGTTTTTCTCGCATTGTTTTAATTTTACTAAAATTTCTATTATTTGTTTTCTTTTTTCTTATTTCTCCACAGAATATCCGTCTCCTAGCTTCCTCTTGTTTCATTTTTCTTACATGTAGACTTTCCCTCTCACTAACGGGTATACTCTTATCTAACTTAACATTATTCACACGTTTAAAAATGTTTAATTCAGTTTCATTTCCTAATTTCAGTTCTGGGGGTCCGGGTGCTTGTGATTCTGGACAGAGTGCCCCGACATCTCTGTCAGAGCCCGGTTTCCCGCTTCGTGTTTAAACACGCAAATCGAGGAGTCGCCACCACATGCAAAGCATTTCATGAGGTGGAAAGAGCACTAACATGAACTGTCCTTTGCCGCTTCTGCCGGGTTTTACCCATAGTAATCCACCGGCATACCACAGGCAAAGCATAACATTAGGTGAAATGGGGAAGGACAAAATGCTTTAACAGTACTATTAGACGAACTACTCACATTAAGTTTGGGCTGGAGGGATCGGGCATGAGGTTTACTTATATCACGATACATGGTGGTATCTGGCGTATTCCTATAAAGCCTTGGCTCGTTTTTGCCATTATTACCGAAGGCTTCTACCTCTATCTCCCCATCTATCTCCACGGGCCCTTGGTTTTCACCATTACCTAACTCATTGCATTTTTACACCGAGACTTATTTTCCTTCATTAGCTTTTCTGCTCGCTCACATTGGAGCTTTAGTTCTGCTAATGTCTCTGTTTTCGTCAAATTTGCTTGATATGATTTCAGGTTCACCTTTATTATATTTACTAATTCAATTTCGGGTATCCTCTTCCGGAGACGGAAGGTAAGGTCATGGACATCAGCATAATGCTCGTCAAAGGTTTCATGCGGCAGCTGCTTGCGTTCCATAATATCTTTGATGACCTCAAAATCAGACTCGTCTGATTTGAAATGGGACAGCAGTTCTGTTCTTAGTATCGTATAATTAAAAGTGGAGTTTTCGGCGTGATACTCTAGCGTCTGCCAGTACCTCTTAAGTGCCGGACCAGTCACTCGGCAATGAAAGTCGGAGAGCAACTGTTCATACGATAGCTGGTGTTGTTCTTACATCCTTTCAACTCTGAAAACAAAGCTCTCGACTGCCATGCTCATGGTTGATCCGTCAAACTTAAGGTGACATTTATCAAGATCTACCTTCTTCTGTATTGGTTATTATTTTCCCGATGTATGCTTGATTGACCTGATCTTTGATTACTTGGTTGGGGCGTGGACGAGTTTGCTTGTAAGGGTGGTGCGGCTGGTGCGTGCATCGATGATTCCACTTCGGCAATGTGTTTGCTAAGCTGCGACATATCTGAACGTATCTTCCGTACCTCATTCAGATGCTTCGTAATGGAGGAATTCTGCTGCGTAATAACTTCCATAACTCGACTCAATTTTTCAATTCGGTCCTCTATTGTCGGTACGGGACGGCCGGTTCCAGTGCCAACCGCAGCCGCATTATTCGTAGCATCATCTGTGGCGCCCCAACTGCCCCCTGTCCTGACTCTCCATTATTTTCGTTGGTCATCTCGAGAGCCTGTTCTAATTTCTTTCCAAAACTCAGTGATATCTCCATTGAATCTAACCCCACTCTATTGCTAGGAGGATTTTCCTGTTCCTGCCTTCTTAAGGTATCGTAATTTCCAAATACTCTAGCGGCACAAAGGTTAAATAAGTCGACTGATACGAAGTCTACTGGGTGTTCTATCCCCGTGTCTATTTGAGTGAACAGAGACCCCGCTATTTGGTTCTCTAATGCTCTCCGCTGGTTTCTTGTTAAGATCCTATCACTAGAGAATAATCCTAGCCCGGGTCTTGGTGTGTCACTGTTTTTGTCACCCTCCATACACTCTTCAAACCAAAATCAGTAATCAATGTTGTCTACAAATAAACTTGAAACACAACTTTCAAGGCAACAATAACGATTATGAAAGAAATTAAAAATGACAACTCTTATTAAATTAATGTTTGGTATTAAACCTCAACCAGTGACAGAACCGTCAAAGATATTAATCGATTTTTCTTATAAAAATCGCTAACAAAATCATAAAAAATTAATAAAAGTATAAATTCAAATACGATGATACAACTTATTAAGAGCGTAAAAGTGAATTAAAGTTGTAATTCAAAAATATCCAAATCTCGCGGTATAAAGAGATTAATGAAGGGATCCTACCACCGTAACTTACTCAAGATTAATATTTTAATTCTAAAACTCAAATTATAGCTTAAACCGCCAAAAGTAAGGTAAAAAAAAATTTTTCGTGTTTACGTGTATGGTAAAAGTTTACCGAGAGAAATGCAGGTATGTTATTCAGTTTTATAACCACGCAGGTATTCTTAAAATCAGGTATATCCATAAACAAAAATTAACGAAACTTCAGAATTATATGTTCAGCCTTAAGTCTTTGTTTGCCTCACGGTTGTTTAAATACCAGGGAAGAGGCTAACGATAAAAGGGATTGATGATCGAAAATAAGTAAATTTAGGGAATAAAAATTTGAGTAAGTTTGTCAATAAACTATAAAAAGTAATTCAAATATATACCAATAGCAAAATGAAAATGTTAAATGAAAACTTATGATAAAAAATGTAATAAGAATCCAATCACCGTAATTTTTTTTTTTTGTATAAAGAGTTTAATCTTATACCATATTTGATAACCCCTAAAATATAATAATAAAATTTCAATTCAAGGGATAGTAAGCAAAAAAAAGGTTCAATTAGATTACACAATCCAATTTTTAAAATAGCTTAACCAATAAGCAAAAAAATTTGAAATTCACCAGTATAAGTACTTGCTTAAATTTCCAATCAAACCAGAATAGAATATAGCAGATGTAGTATGAAAATTATCCCTATAGGTCAATTCTAAATGGATGGTTCAACAGGCGCATTCAATTAAAAATAACCGCTTAGCAAATCTCAATTATAACAGATAGTAATAATTAAATTGGAATGGAAAAACAAACTGTATTTTTTTCTCAACTACCAATTTATTAAAAAAAAATTATTCAGAAATTATATAAAAAAGTAATCAAGATATCTATTAATAAACCCAATTACACAGGTGTTTTGAAAGGCGGAAAATATTTGTAATTTTATTTTAAATATGGTTAGTGTGTAATGTAATGTTCGTTTTTAAAAATCTGACATATACACGCATACACGGATGCATCTTTCAATACACCTATACACATGCATCACCCGAATGATGTGCAGCCACCAATAACATACTAATGCATGGTAATCAACAGCGCATCGATCAGAATCATGCTGTTAACATTTAGTTGCAATGTTAGATGCATTGTGGTGTATGCCTACTTGCAACTAACGCTATTATAATATAAGGGCTGCCGTTACAAAACTACCACTCCGATTTTATTCAAATTTTCAGGAGAACTTAGTAGGAAGCCGGAGAGTGTTTTCCGGGAAATGGACAAGGCACCGATTTTTCGATAAATTCGCCTGTATTCGGACGGAGCCTTCCCGATACCGGGTCACCTCGGGAAGTATTAATGGCCTTACTGCAGTAAGGTGCGCTGCTGTGGCGGACGGATCTTTCCCTGTATATAATACTGGACCGCTGAGCCCGCTTTGTCGGGCAGGTGGTCGTACGACTCATTACCTGACTGTAATAAGGACGATGTAAAGAGGAGGACTGAGTCGCAATCCAAGGACGACAAATTCGAACTAATCGATGCGTCGAACTCGGGGAGCGAGAGTAGTACTGATTCAAGGAACTCCGTGTTGGAGAAGTACAGAAATGAAAACGGAGTAGAAGAGTGGAGAAGGATACGGAGCAGAGGAAGCAAAAGGGCTCTCTCGCAGTACCGTTCAGCACTAAGAATTGTACAACGCTTGGAAGCAGTGGTCGACCCAACAGAAGTGGAGATCGGGCGCTTGGAATGGGCTAATGAAGCGGTAGAAGTAGGTCGAAGGCAGTTCAAAAGGTTTGCTGCGAGAAACCATCGGATCTGCAACCGGTACGAGGAGGAAGAAGCGTCGAATGACTGCGAATGGCTGGCGAAAGCCTGCTTTCAAGAGGCAGAAAGGACCCAGCCCTAGAGCCGCGAGGCAGGGAAGTCGTGTAGACAAGACAAGTAGGCCCAAAGCTGTAAGACAGATGGGCTCCAATAGCGAGGTAGCAACTAACTCGAAAGCTGCGAGTCAGAGGGAAGTTCCAATTAAGGAAGTAGGAGATAAGCCAAAGGGAGACAACACTAAGACTCCTGCTTTTCCCTAGAAGATGAGTGATGTGGCAAAGCAGTCACTGACTGTGGCGCTGGTTGATCGTAGCAGTCCTTTCGGACAAATGACTACTGAAAGGTGGAGATCTGTAGAAAGGGAGCTTATTAGCTTAATGCTTAAGATGATGCGGGAACAACCAAGTAAGCCCCTTCCAACCTTTGATTCGGGGGGATGGTATAATGGTGTGAAGATGATAGCGTGCGACAACATCGCGAGCTTGCGGTGGCTGGAAGAAGTGGTTCCAAACCTCCAAAGGCAAGGCACGAACGCGCGGTTTTAGGTGGTGGATAAAGCGCAAATCCTCACGGTACCAAAAGTTAAGGTATGGATACCATGCGTGATGAAGTCGGAGGATACACTGCGACTTCTGCAGAATCAGAATCCGAACATACCGACACAAGATTGGAAGATACTTACAGTATCTCGACCTACCGAGGATGGTCAGTTCTACATCTTCCAAACAAACAAACAGGCGGAGGATATTTTGTACACGCAGCTTGGTAAAATTTGTCCTTTGGCGCTGGCAAAATTTACATGCAACTCAGGAAAAGAAGTCCCGAGGATAAAACCCCTAACACGCTAGAGGTGGGTGAAGTCGAAAAGGACCTCAAAAGCCTAAGGGAAAAAGACAGGTGGAGGTCCCCGACGTCACCACGAACGTGCTAGAAGAGGACCAACCGCTAAATGGTGCTGTTACTCGCACAGAGGAACACCCTGCACAACAGTCACGGGAGGCTGAAGGGGGCCTCGAATACTCTAAACCAAAAGGGCAAGGGGAGGACAACGAAGTCAAGAGGAAGGTGCTGGAGGGGACAAACAGCCCAATGGTACTGCGAGTCCTACAGATAAACCTCCATCACAGTAAAGTGGCGTCGAGCGAACTCCTCCTAACCCTTGAGGAGGGTTCGTTTGACGTGGCGCTGATCCAGGAGCCGTGGCTCTCATCGGGAGGAAAGGTTTCTGGACTAAGCGCGCGCGGGTTTGTCGTTTACTACGCACAAACGGCGGGACGGGTGCGAGCTGTAGAAATGGTAAGGAAACAGCTGCATTCATATATGCTGCCTAATTACACCACTGAGGATCTCGTAGCGGTGGCCGTTGAGCAAAAAAATAAGCAGGCATTTATCCTGGTGTCCTGCTACATGGCCCATGCTGCGGAGGTCCCACCGATGGAGGGCAAAAGGCTAGTACAGGAGGAACGGCTCAAAGGGCGGTTGGTCATAGGCGCAGATGCAAATGCGCACCACAATGCGTGGGGAAGAGCAGATACGAACGAGAGAGGCGAATATCTGTTTTGTTACATCCTGCAAGGTATGATTGGATGGTTCTTGATAGACCATCCTTCTCCGACCATGCGTATATCAGCTTCAACATCCCCCTAAAGAGGGTAGAGAAGGGAGGAACCTTTAGAAACCCTAGGTCAACGAACTGGACTAAATTCCAGAAACATGTAGAAACAAAACTGGAACAACCCAAAGAGGTTGCTAATGTAGAGGAACTGGAGGAGTCGAATGAATTCCTAACAAGGACGATTATGACTGCGTATAACAAAGCTTGCCCTCTAAGAAGATTCAGAGTATGAGGTGGGTTTTGTCTAAGGCTGGGGTAACACTCAGTCAATCCAGAGTGGAGTAAAGGTGTCACAAACCCCTACTGAATAAATACACGATATTTATGTGTTACGAACGCACGCACACACGGCTGGGGATATTAGGCGGACAGCAGCTTTCCCTGCAAAGATGGAGGCGGTGGCTAATAGGCGTAGTAGTAGCGGAGGGGTCGGTACGGTGGTTAAGCGGCGGTGCAGTAGCGGGCGGGATGGTACGGTTGTCCGGGAGCAGCGGCGGGATCAGCGCGGCGGCCGGACGGCGGACAGTATTAGCGGACGGATTGGTACAGTAGTATGAGCGCAGTGGCCGGACGGCGGACAGTATTAGCGGACGGATGGGTGTAGCGGTATAGACGAAGTGACGGCACCAGCTTAGCGGCGGTAGGATGGCGAGCGGCCAACGGTCGTTGTAGCAGCGACGTGACGGGTGCAGCGGCTTAACGGCGGTAGGATGGCGCGCGGCCAACGGTCGTCGTAGCAGCGGCGTGACGGATGCAGCGGCTCAACGGCGGTAGGATGGCGGACGGCCAACGGTCGTCGTAGCAGCGGCGGGACGGATACAGCGGCTCAACGGCAGTAGGGTGGCGAACAGCCAACGGTCGTCGTAGCAGCGGCGTGACGGATGCAGCGGCTTAACGGCGGTAGGATGGCGAACGGCCAACGGTCGTCGTAGCAGCGGCGGGACGGAGACAGCGGCTTAACGGCGGTAGGATGGCGAACTGCCAGAGGGGCGACGGTGCGACGGCAGCGGCGGTGGGCTACGGAGCGCGTACCAGGGCAGAGAGAGAGAGAGAGAGAGAAAATAGGCCGGCGACGGGGTTTACCTGGACAGCGGCGGCGTGTTCCGGGCGGGGTCGGATAGGCGTACCAACGGGCTGGTATTGGTCGGTCGGCTGCAACGAGATCTCTAGTCGCTCTTCTTCGGCAGCTGTGGTAGTCGCGGGGTCAGTCACCTGCGGAAGAGACTGCGAGGACTCGTTAGTGCTGGTCTCACCGCTGGACACCCCCGCCTCCCTACTTGCACACTAGTAGAAGGTGCGTAAGTGGGGCGGGGTTGTACCAGCCGATACACCGTGGGTCGACCCGTGGGCGGAGGGGAAGTGCACCTTAACGGCACAGCGGTAGCCCCTGTGCGCACGCATCGGCTCACGGCCGAAACCAGTGCTGAGGGGAAGGGGTGGAATGTCATGAAGGCGTCGGGCCGCTCAACACCTAGGAGGGCGCGGGGGGCAAAGTAGCACAAGGCATCCTCCCCGTCGTCCTTACCTAAGTGAAGGGTGACCCGCGCCATGACAGCGCCCCCTCCACTCAGCCAGCCTAAGCTAGAACTGAGGGGGAGGGGTTAAATGGCCATGAAGGCGTCGGGCCACTCAACACCTAGGAGGGCGCGGGGGGGCAAAGTAGCACAAGGCATCCTCCCCGTCGTCCTTACCTAAGTGAAGGGTGACCCGCGCCATGACGGCGCCCCTTCCACTCAGCTAGCTAGCAGGAGGGAAAAATATGTCTTTAAAAAGACATCCACTCCCGCTGGCTCACCTGCGAGGACTGAATTGCGAAAATGCAAATGCAGTGTTTATATGGGTGGTGACGCAAACTGGTTGAGAATTCAACGCACCATTATTGTGATTTTCATTGGTTCGCAATTTAGTTGGTTGTTGAATATGCTATAACAGAAGTGGTTGTTGGCTATGCTATAGCAAAATAAGTACAGGGGGGTTCAGGTTTAGGTGAATAAGGAAATACAGGGGGAGTTACGTTATTGTAACGTTACGTTACAAGAGGAAAAGCAAAGCCGCCATGGTGGAGCAATGAGCTGAGACTTCTAAGAAGACAGGTAAAAGAAATGTTTAAGCTCGCAAAGACCGCGGAAAGCGAAGCGTGTCGGGACGAGGACAGGGATCTACTGAGGATCTACAAGCGTGAAATTACGAGGGCGAAGAGAAACTCATGGAAAAGTTTCTTTACGGACATAGAGTGCTCCAGCGAAACAGCACGGCTGAAAAAAGTCCTAGCAAAGGGAAACATAGTCCAGGGACTAATAAAGAAAGAGAACGGAGAATGGTAATCCCTTGAGGTGCTTCTCGATACACATTTCCCATCAGGAGACGGTTTAGAGGAGCCAGCAGACATCACTTACACTTTGATCACGGAGCTAGTAGTGCCGGGCTTGGTGACCGATACCAAGATCGAGTGGGCACTGAAGACGTTTTCTAAGTTTAAATCGCGGGGCCCAGATGGTATATTCCCGGCCATGCTACAAGTCTCAAGTAAGGTGGCCGTGGAATGGCTTAAAATAATATTCGATGGGTGCATACGACTGAATCATGTGCCGCACTCTTGGAGAACTGCTCGTGTAGCTTTTCTACCAAAGGCGGGAAGATCGGTCACGTGTATCCCAAACACTATAGACCCATTAGCTTAACATCATTTCTGCTCAAAAATTTTGAGAGGCTGATATATGTGTACATAAAGTCCAACGTGGATGAAAAGCTGCTCTCCACAACACAGCATGCGTACACCAAAGGCAAGTCGGTAGACACCGCATTGCATAGGGTGGTAATAAGCATAGAGAAATCCCTGGAATATACGGAGTATGCTCAAGGAGTCTTCTTGGACATTGCCGGGGCTTTCAATAATGTTGCAAAATGGGCGTTTATGGATGGTCTTAATTACATTAAAGTACATCCTGCCTTAATCAGATGGATCGGCTACATGTTAAATTTCAGAAAGATTACTTCACAATGGGGATTGTACCAGGACACGAAATCAGTGGACAGGGGCACGCCGCAGGGAGGGGTGCTATCACCTCTGCTGTGGACACTGGTCATCAACCAACTGCTCAGACAATTCGATGAGGGACCCGTAAAACTTACGGCTTACGCAGATGACGTTGCAATTGTCATAATTGGAAAGTGCCTTCCAACGATTAGTTCTTTGATGGATCGGGCGCTTCGGGATATTCATATTTGGGCATCTAATGTCGGGTTGAAAGTCAATGTGGAGAAGATGGATATGGTATTGTTTACAAAGAGGTACAAGATCCCAAATTGTACCAGGCCTAAGTTAGGATGGGTGACCTTACAAGAGAAACCTTGCACAAAATATCTAGGAATCATCCTAGACAGTAAGTTGTCATGGAAGCTCAACGTGGAGGAGAGGGTCAAGCAGGCCTCAACGGCACTCTATGCATGTAAAAGAATGCTGGGGTGTACGTCGGGCCTATCGCCCTCTCTTTCTGATTGGGGTTTTACAGCGATTGTAAGCCCTATTCTATACTATGGAATTCCTGTTTGGTGGAAAGCCACACAAAAAACAACATACGTCAAAAAATTGGAGGGGTATGCAGACTATCGATGCTTAGCATTACGTGAGCCCTGAAAACAACCCCGACGGCTGCACTGTATGCCATTCTGCACATCCCACCTGTAGAACTGGTAGCAAAGAACAAAGCGTTAACGACCGCAACCAGGCTCGGGGCTTCGGGGCAGCTTGAGCGCCGACCATATGGTCATAGTAGGATCACTCATCAACCACAAGACGAACAGACTACATGATTCCCTACCTGCGATTCGAGGGAGATCTTAAGGCCACAATAGAGGTGGACGGTTGGCGCAAGGGTGCGCAAATGGCGGACGAGGCGATACATGTGTACAACGATGGTTCCAAAGTAGTGGAAGGAGTAGGGTCTGCGGTATATTGCACTGATCCGGAAATAAGCAGATCCTACAGGCAGCTGGATTACTGTAGCGTTTTCCAAGCGAAAATATTAGCCGTAACCAAAGCAGTAGAAATCCTGGAAAAGAATAGCTTAAGCTGCAACCGTGTTAACTTTTATATTGACAGTCAAGAAGCAATTAAGGCAATAATCTCGCACAGCATCTAAATGCGTCTTAGAGTGTAAGCAGTCTCTGGAGAGAATCGGGAAAGGGAGAAGCATACATCTATATTGGGTCCCAGGGTATATGGGAATAGATGGGAATGAAAAAGCGGACGAACTAACTAAAAAGGGCGCATCCTTGAAGCTTGCTCCGTAGATGTCCCAATTAGATTGGGCGAGATTAAGCGAATGCGAGACCAAGCGGGAAAGGCGTGGGTTCAAGCGAAGATTATGTGTAGGACTTACAACCATAGACTAACACAGTTGCTTCTATCATTAAAAAGAGAGGACTGTAGACTCATGACGGATATTCTGACTGGACACTGCCTTCTGGCGTCACATGCCTTTAAATTAGGCTTGGTCAGTGATAGCAGAGGTAGGAAGTGCGGGTTGGAGGAGGAAACGATCGAGCACGTTCTGTGCTCATGCCCTGCACTTGCCAGGCTATGACTCCAGCTGTTAGGAGCGATACAGCTGTCAGATCAAGAAGCAGCAAGTGGCTTAAGTCCTAGGAAACTTCTAGTATTAGCCAAGAAGACGGAGTTATTTTATAACATAGGTCCTGGTTTTTGATAGGGTTCATCAGTTTGGTCGTTAAAACAAACTTCTGGTAACACTACGGACTCAATCAGTCTACGTGAGGTCCTCATGGACCGGCCAGTTCAACCTATATACCTACCTATATTTTGCGTCAATAAACCAATCAAATTACCATGTTTCATCCCTTTTTCATATTTGGTATAGAATTATGGCATTTTTTCATTTTTCGTAATTTTCGATATCGAAAAAGTGGGCGTGGTCATAGTCGGATTTAGGCCATTTTTTATACCAAGATAAGGTGAGTTCAGATAAGTAAGTGAACTAAGATTAGTAAAGATATATCGATTTTTGCTCAACTTATCGTGTTAACGGCCGAGCGGAAGGACAGACGGTCGACTATGTATAAAAACTGGGCGTGGTTTCAACCGATTTCGCCCATTTTCACAGAAAACAGTTATCGTCATAGAATCTATGCCCCTACTTAAGATTGGTAAATTTTTGTTCGACCTATGGCTTTAAAAGTATTCTAGACAAATTAAATTAAAAAGGGCTGAGTCACGCCCATTTTGAAATATTCTTTTATTTATGTATTTTGTTGCATCATATCATTACTGGAGTTGAATGGTGACATAATTTACTAATATACTGTAAAGATATTAAATTTTTTGTTAAATTTTACTTTAAAAAATTTTCTTTTTTAAAAAGTGAGCGTGTTCGTCATCCGATTTTGCTAATTTTTATTTAGCACACATATAGTATTAGGTGTAACGTTCCTGCCAAATTTCATCATAATATCTTCAACGACTGCCAAATTACAGCTTGCAAAACTTCTAAATTACCTTCTTTCAAAAGTGGGCGGTGCCACACCCATTGTACAAAATTTTACTAATTTTCTAGTTTGCGTCATAAGTTCAACCCACCTACGAATCTTCATCGCTTTATCCGTCTTTGTTAATGAATTATCGCACTTTTTCGGTTTTTCCAAATTTTCGATATCGAAAAAGTGGGTGTGATTGTAGTCCGATTTCGTTCATTTTAAATAACGATCTGGGAACCTACGTACCAAATTTCATCAAGATACCTCAAAATTTACTCAAGTTATCGTGTTAACGGGCAGACGGACGGACGGACGGATTTGGCTAAATGAATTTCTTTTTTCGCCCAGATCATTTTGATATATACAAGTCTATATCTATTTCGATTAGTTTATGCCGTTACGGATTACCGTTATGCGAACAAAATTAATATACTCTGGGAGCTTTGCTCAGCTTAGTATAAAAATCTATCTGTAAAACGGATGCCTTGATAAAAAAACTGCTAAATTTAAATAAAAATTTCGATATAGAAATAAATAAAAAGTATTTTTCTAATCTTCCCAATTTTTACAGACAAAAATATCTATATGTAAAACGGATGCCTTGATAAAAAAAACTCCTAAATTTAAATAAAAATTTCGATATAGAACTCTAAAAATAGCCAATAAAAATGTTTAAAAAGAATTATACAAAACAAGTAAGGAAGGCTAACTTCGGGGGAAATCACCATGTAGAAAAATGAACCTAGGGTGACTCTAGAATGCGTTTGTACGATATGGGCATCAAATGAAAGGTGTTAATGAGTATTTTGAAAGGGAGTGTGCTTTAGTTGTATTGGTGGACGCCTTTTCGAGATATCGCCATAAAGGTGGACCAGTGGTGACTCTAGAATGTGTTTGTACTGTATGGGTATCAAATGAAAGGTGTTAATGTGTATTTTAAAAGGGAGTGATCCTTAGTTGTATAGGTGGCCGCGTTTTCGAGATATCACCATACAGGTGGACCAGGGGTGACTCTAGAATTTGTTTGTTCGATATGGGAATCAAATGAAAGGTGTTAATGAGTATTTTAAAAGGGAGTGGGCCTTAGTTCTAAAGGTGGACGCCTTTTCGAGATATCGCCATAAAGGTGAAACAGGGGTGACTCTAGAATATGTTTGTACGATATGGGAATCAAATGAAAGGTGTTAATGAGTATTTTAAAAGGGAGTGGGCCTTATTTCTAAAGGTTAACGCCTTTTCGGTTGACCAGAGGTGACTCTAGAATGTATTTGTACGATATGGGTGTCAAATGAAAGGTGTTAATGAGTATTTTAAAAGGGAGTCGGCCTTAGTTCTATAGGTGTACGTCTTTCCAAGATATCGTCAAAAAGGTGGACCAGGGATTACTCTAGAATGTGTTTATACGATATGGGAGTCAAATGATAGGTGTTAATGAGTATTTTAAAAGGGAGTGGGCCTTAGTTCTTTAGGTGGTCGCCTTTTCGAAATATCGACGTAAAAGTAGACCAGGGGTGACTCTAGAATGCGTTTGTACGATATGGGTATCAAATGAAAGGTGTTAATGATTATTTAAAAGGGAGTGGGACTTAGTTCTATAGGTGGACGCCTTTCTGAGATATAGTCATAAAGGTGGACCAGGGGTGACTCTATAACGTCTTTGTACGATATGGGTATCAAATTAAAGGTACTAATGAGGGTTTTAAAAGGGAGTGGCCCTTATTTGTATATGTGAAGGCGTTTTCGAGATATCGACCAAAATGTGGACCGGGGTGACCCAGAACATCATCTGTCGGGTACCGCTAATTTATTTATACGATACTGTTCCTGCCAAGATTCCAAGGACTTTTTCATTTTCTTCTACTTAATATGGTAGTTTTCACACCCATTTTACAAAGTTTTTTCAAAAGTTATGTATTGTTTCAATAAACCAATCCAATTACCATGTTTCATCCCTTTTTTTCTTATTTCGTATAGAATTATGGGATTTTCTTAATTTTTCGTAATTTTCGATATCGAAAAAGTGGGCGTGGTCATAGTCGGATTTCGGCCATTTTTTATAGCAAGATTAGGTGAGTTCAGATAAGTACGTGAACTAAGTTTTGTAAAGATATATCGATTTTTGCTCAAGTTATCGTGTTAAAGGCCGAGCGGAAGGACAGACGGTGGACTGTGTATGAAAACTGGGCGTGGCTTCAGGCGATTTCGCCCATTTTCACAGAAAACAGTTATCGTCATAGAATATATGCCCCTACCAAATTTCACAAGGATTAAAAGTATTCTAGACAAATTAAATGAAAAAGGGCGGAGCCGCGCCCATTTTGAAATTTTCTTTTATGTTTGTATTAGTTGCACCGTATCATTACTGGAGTTGAATGTTGACATAATTTACTTATATACTGTAAAAATATTAAATTTTTTGTTAAAATTTGACTTATAAAAAATTTTTTTTTAAAAAGTGGGCGTGTTCGTAATCCGTTTTTACTAATTTTTATTTAGCACACATATAGTAATAGGAGTAAGGTTTCTGCCAAATTTCATCATGATATCTTCCACGACTGCTAAATTACAGCTTGCTAAACTTTGAAATTACCTTCTTTTAAAAGTGGGCGGTGCCACGCCCATTGTCAAAAATTTTACTAATTTTCTATTCTGGTTTTGGTTCAGCAAAGTTTAAAGAACGAAGAGCAAATCGTAAAAAACCTTTCTGAACACGCTCAAGCCGATTAGAGAGGCCAATTTGGCAGGGTCTCCAAATGACAGCCGCATACTCCAACCTCAAATACAGTGACTTCATAGTGTAGGGGCTAGTGAATGCGGAACAGTTACGACGTATGAACGCAAGCATTGCGTATGATCGAGTTATGACATTGTTTACATGCGTAGAGAAATTAAATTTAGTGCCAAAATACACCCCTAGGTCTTTGATTTCTTCAACAGATTGCAATGTATAGCCAGCGATACTATAGCAAGTACGAAGGGTATTAACTGATTTTGAAAAAGTCACAGGAAACATCTTCTAATGTTTGACGATAAAAGATTTAAACTACACCAGTTTTCGACATTATTAAGGTCTGATTGCAGACGTTCAGAGTCACCAGAACTATTTATAACAGCAAACACTTTTAGATCATCCGCATGCAGCAGATATTCCGCAAACGAGAAGCATGAGCCAATGTCATTTATAAAAAGTATAAAGAAGAGAGGTCCTAGAATGCTACCTTGTGGGACTCCTGAGGACGCAATGTAGAGACGGGATGTGATATTATCAACGTCTACGACACAACGCCTGTTGGATTAGTAAGACTTAATCCACATCAAAAAAGTAGAGTGAAAACCCATAGCAGCCAGCTTCAGTAAAAGTATTATGTGAGAAACCTTGTCGAATGCCTTCGAGAAGTCAATATAAATTGTATCAACTTGAAATCTATTCTGAGAAGCAGAAATGCACTATTCACTAAACACTGTTAAGTTGCTTAAAGTTGAGCAATTTGGTACGAAACCGTGTTGGTTGATAGCGATTAAACTTTTAACCGCAAAATACAATTTGTCGTTGACAA
This sequence comes from Eurosta solidaginis, assembly GCF_040869045.1. NCBI lineage: Eukaryota > Metazoa > Arthropoda > Insecta > Diptera > Tephritidae > Eurosta > Eurosta solidaginis. The sequence continues at coordinate 55,773,277 of NC_090324.1, forward strand.
CAATTTCAAAAAGTTTGGACACCGAAGATAGCTTGGAAACCGGTCTATAATTGCGAACATCGTTTTTATTTCCGCTCTTAAAAATAGGTGAAATCGTTGCACATTTCCAGTCATCCACAAAAATACCAGTGGCCAGATAATTGTTGAAAATGATTGTGAATGCCATACACAGACAACTTTTTAGCAAAATGGCCTAGAGGCCATCAGAGGCAGTCTTTGTTGACGACTTAAGCTTCCTTATGCCTTTCATAACATCCGAAACGGATACACGTAGAGACCCGAAGTTAATAGAAGACTCCTTCGTGGAAGAAAAATTTGAGTCAGAGGGCAAATCAGATTCAAATTTGGAGAAAAAAAAAAAATCAGCAAATAAATTAGCGGAATCTGCAGGACTATTAAATGTGCTATCGTAAAATACATTATTTGGAACTTTCGAAGAAGCCTTTTTAGATTTTATGAAGCCCCAGGAAGCCTTCGGGTTCGATTCTATATTTTTCTCAAAATATAGTTTCTGTACAAAAACTTATTCAAACAGTTGAACTCTTTCAAATGGTATTCAAATTATAGTGATGCACTCGATTCCTAGTTTTTTTGGACAGCTTCCCAAATTTGTTTTTTAGATTCCTCAAATGCATTAACCGCTTGGAATGCCAGGGTGTCTTGTATGGTTTTTTTTTACAATAGTAAAATGCTGCAAGCACAACTCAAAAACCTTACTTTAAAAGATGTATAACATGATGTTATATCTTTGTCACAGAAAGCATCACACCAATCAATGCTTGACAAAATTTCATTAAAAGTAGAAAGGTCACAAGCGATATAGTTAAATTTTATACCAGCCGCAGGAGTAACGTCGGCAAATTCATAAAACTCCAACTCCAATATTATTATTGGTTTTGTTGCCTTATCCTCACTATTGTATTTGAGCTGCCTGTTATTTCCGTACAACTGTTAGTGAATTTGGAAATAGCAGCGTTCATTGATGTGAACGTTATGTTTAGGCCACAAAGCTAAATCCATCTATGCTCACGGACGACCCACCCTAATACTGCAAAACCCCATAGGCCTCATATAAGGCAGAGGGAATTCTAAGGCGTACATCTAAGCGAGGCTAAGCTTAATACTAAGGCATACATTTGATGTGTGAACACAAAGGTGCTCAACTTAGGCGCACTAAGCTTAATGCTAAGGCATTCATCTTTTGGCAGCAATATGTATGGTTTGCCTCTACCAATAAAACATGCACAAACATGTCCGCGAACTAGTGCAATGAACCAATGTTACTGTTCATGTATTTCTATACTTGCTTCTACCACTATGCACTAGCATACCTTCGCCAACAGAGAAGAATATGTACACACATATTAACATATGACAGATTAGTTAGCACATACTGCTGCCTGGCTATTATAATATGTACATACATCTAAACTTGCATATTAGCGGGCATACCTCTGCCCACCTATAGCAATACGCATATACTCGTACATACAAACGAACAGGCATAGTAGGCATGCAGTTATCCATAAATCCATGCGTTTTGAGCGTCGGCAGATTGCCTCTCAAAACAGCTATCTCTCCGCAGGCCTTGGGGCGATTCTTGAAGCATTCAGACTTCACTTTTCTGTCAACCTTTCAGCGGATCAGCAGCAGCCACACCACCGGGTAAGCCAATTTATCAATCTTACACTTCGAGTAGATCATAATAAAATCCATACATCTAACTCTATTAATGGTACTTCTTGAATTTTAATTTTAATAAATATAATACCGATTGTATTATTAAAACTCTCTCTCTTTTTCTTTTTATCGACACAATCCACGGGGAACCTGAGCTATCGATCCCTCTGTATTGTGTTCACTTTCCGTCTTGCATTATAATCTTGACTTTATCGTTAGAGCAGTTCTTGCACATAGCTTTGACTGCTGCTTGTGTAGAATATCCGTTTGCCAAATCTGGGCTATTCCATCAGATATGTAAGCTAATTCCAGTGGTTTTGAGACTTTTTCTATTTCCGCAGTATACTGGTTTGCAATTTTACTGCGTCGTTGTATGTTCAGAAGTTTTGCTGTCAAAACTTCTACTGATTCACCCTTAGTAGCAAATATAAAATGTTTGAAGAAGATAAAATAAAGTAATTTCAATGAGCGCTTATGTTCAGCGCAGAAATATGATTGTTATTTATTCAGAAATACTTTCTCTTTTATAGTAAAATGACTTACAATACTATTACAATATTTACTTACAATACTTACACACAAAGAATAACTGAATTCTATTTCTATATACCAAGTTAACAAAATATTCTTATTACCTAACTATGTAATAATATTTGGGCAGTCGCATTGACAAACCGACGCTGTCGTACAGTCATGCTGAGCGATACGTGAGCTGGTCAGTGTGACGCATACGGGTTAAACAACTGTAAATGGATACGGCTTCCCGCTGGGTTCAATATAACTTATCTATGCCGCTATGACTATGTCGCTATGAGTTATTGCGTGTGGTCGAAAGTGGAATTCATTTGGTTGTTCATTACAAGCTAGACTCGTTCTGGCATTTACATAAATACAAATACCTTGTCTTGTGGTAATGCCACACCATCCACCTTAAGAAGGGTCACATACACTTGAGAACAATTGTATGTGATCCTTAAATTGACTTAATGAATTGTTAATCTTGGTGATCTCACAACATATGATATTATAAAGCATATGATATTGGTCAAATTGAGTATGCCTGATTGTCATACGGTACATATACTTTCATCTATTTGTGCTGGATTTGTGGCTGCGATTATGGGAACACCAGCTGATGTGGTAAAAACAAGAATTATGAATCGACCGACTGACGATAAGGGCAGGTGAGTGTTTACATGACGCTGTTTATAATTAAGATATGTAAAAATCTTTGCTCAGAATGTAAGCGTAAGTGCAAGTGTAGTGTCATGTGGGAACAATGTACATGGTTGAGTTCAATCAGACTCCAAATGCGGCGAGTGTCTATCGCTACAAGAAATAGAAGTTTGCATACTATAATGTGTAGATATTCAACGTGTTTTAGATAATACAAATTTGCATTTTTTCTTGTGGCACTTTTCAGTTGTCTGCCTGCCGCAGCCGCTACCAATAGCAGCGACAACAACAACGCAACAGTATCCGAGCATACAAATTTTCGAGTGAATCACATATAAATACTCTGCCGAGGAATATTACACCGTTAGCAAAGTCTTACTGGACGAATTATTTTTTGCAAATGGTATAGTGATCAGTCCAGAAGAAGATTTCGTTGTTGTTGCCGAAACTGGAGGAATGCGTTTGACGAAATATCACCTAAAATGTGCCAAAGCGGGACAAAGTGAAGTTTTTGTAGAAGGTTTACCTGGTCTACCGTATAATTTGACACCCGACGCCGAAGGTATTTGGGTATCACTAGTACTTGCCGCCGACAGTGAACATCCGAGTGCCAGTAATATGTTTGCCAATTTCCCAGGTATACGAGTATTTTTGGCACGTCTTCTAAATCTCTTCGAACTACCATTCCGTCTAATCAACAATACATCCTAATAAATTGGCACAACAATTCATACAATTTATCGGACAATGTGAGATCACGTTATTTATGGCGCCTAAACGTCAAACAATTGTAAGATTGGATTGGAATGGCAATATTGTTGGATCGTTACTTGGTTCTGATAAATCGGTGGGAAATGTTTCACATGTGTTGGAGTTCAATGATTATCTATATTTGGGTTCACCGTTTAATCGATTTTTGGCACTGGCGCTAGGCAACCAGAGATTAAAGTGAAAAATTCGTGAGAAAATTGAGGAGAGTAGTGAAAAGACTAGAACGAATGAAACTGATGCGGAACAAACGTCTAAACGTGTCAAGAGTTTTATCAATGAGTGGGCAGAAGAAGAAGAAGAGGATGAGGATGAAGAAAAGGACACTACGCTGTAGCTGCTGATGCTGGTACTACTACAGCAACAGTAGATGAGGAGCAACTTTGAGAATTGGATTTAATTACGATGTAAGTTTTTAACTCGAAACATTTAAAAAGAAAGAAATCCAATATGAAGTTCTGAGTATACAGTTTTTGTATACTTTACTGTCGCACAGTGTAATCAAGACGAATTTTATTCCAGAAATTTTATGCAATACCGGAGCGAGGGGGGGGGGGGGGAGGTGTGATCGTAGGTTGCATATTTGGTATAAAGTATCTTTTCTCCGCATGCCAGTTTACAACAGATAGATATATCTCTGAAAAGAAGGGGAGGTGGGAGGGTCGTAGGTTGTGTATTTCGGGCCTGGGTCGTGGGTTCGGTTACGGCTCTCTAGATCCCTGATCCTCTTCGCTGGATGGGAGTAGCACGAGTTTAGTGAGGGGTCTTGTGACCTTTTCCTTTGCCGTCATGAGATCCACTACTCATACTCGTTCATCCGATCCCGGATGGAGGTTGATAACCCTCCCGGGCCTCCACTCATTGGGTTGCAGGTTGTCTTCTTTTATAACAACTAATTCGTCAAGCTTCATGTTTGCTTTAGGTTGGCGCCATTTATTCCTTTTTTGAAGTTCGGCGAGGTATTCCGTCTTCCATCGTCGACAAAAGGTGTAGTGTAGGGCCTTTAATCGCTGCCATCGATTGATAATTGATGCGGGGGTTTCGTCCGCGTCTGGCTCCGGGGGTGCTAATAGGTGTCCCCTATTAAAAAGTTCCCCGGGGTTAATGATTCTAGGTCGGACGGTTGATTTGAAGAGGGTGTTAGGGGGCGGGAGTTGAGGCAGGATTCTATCCTGCAAAGCAGGGTAGAGAATTCCTTAAAGGTGTATTTAAGGTTGGATGCTACCCTTTTGAAATGAAATTTAAAACTTTTCACTCCCGCTTCCCACAATCCCCCCATTTGAGTAGCAGGCGCAGGAATAAAATGCCAGTTCAGATTTTGGTATGTATAGGTTGTTACTACCTCGGCGCATGAGTCAGCCATGAAGGTTTTGAACTCCGCCCTGAGGGCCCTTGATGCCCCGACAATATTGGTTCCGTTGTCCGAATACACATCCTTCGGGCAGCCTCGTCGCGCGACGAATCTGGCAAAAGCCGCCAAGAATGACCGGGTGCTCAAATCTGTAGTCGCTTCCTAGTGGATGTTCTTAGTGGAGAAACACACAAAGAGGCAGACATATATATCCCTTGGACACGCGACAGCCCTCGCCCTTGATAATTCTTTATCTCAAAGGGTCCGGCAAAATCTACCCCCTCAATTGTGTTTGCGCCTGTTTCCTATGCACTGCGCATTCCTTGCACTTGTGAATTTCTGATCTTATCATATTTTTTACGCGATGTATCCAGTACTGTGTTCGGATCAGGCGCAGGATAAGATGATTCCCCCCCCCCCCCCCCCACCCCCATGTAACGAGATTTTATGGACAATCGTGTGATGAGACGAAACAGTCCACTATGATAGGGCAGAATTAAGGGGTGGAGTTCGTTATACGAGAGGTCCTTGGACGCCGTGAGCCGCCCCCGACTCTGATTGTCTCGTCCTCATCGAGAAATGGGTGCAAGGATTGTAAATCGCTCTTTGGCTTGATTGACCCTTTTTCTTTGAGTGTTCTGTACTCCTCCGCATAATGGTTTCGTTGAGCATTGACGACCAGTCGACACTTCGGCCCTTTACATCAATATCGCCAACTGCCGTGATCAAAATCGAGACGCGAGGGCGGTTGCACCTGATACGCGCACTCATCGACGCGTGCGCCACAACTCCGATAATTTCACGCGACCTGGCTCGACAGTTACACCTCTACGAGGAAAACTACGGACAACAACGAGGGTGCCTTTTGCGAATAAGGGGTAAACATGGGCAGAACCGTAGGTTCACGATTCACGCTCCGATCGTTCCCAACTACGCCCGTGTGAGTCCAAGCGCGAATGTTGACCCCTCGGTCGCGACACCGTATACCCATATTCAGCTCGCCGATCCAACATTTTTTGTGTCAAGTCCGGTTCGACTCGTGTTGGGAGCCGATATATATCCGGAGCTGATACTGCCGGGGACATTGCCATCTACGTTTGGCACTTTTTTAGCGCAGAGCAGTATATTTGGATGGCTCTTGTCTGGGGCATGCCGCTCCTAAATCTTCCTCAACCCTCGAAATAACTTTACGTGCCATTCGTGTGAGAAGAGGGCAAAAAATTGAACTCAACCACGTACTATTTCCTAATGTTTATTCTTTCTTTACTACAGCTCCACGATTCACGGATGGAACCGAAATACCAATTACTGTGTCAAGCAAAAAACCGCCATGCTGATGGCCTAATTGGGACACTCATGAATTTTGTTCATTTATATATTAGTTACTATTAAGTTGATCCTGGAAGATGGCCGCAGGAATCTACCTGCAAAGGGGGCCGGCATGTTTAGGCCATCAAGCTAAACCCAAGAATGAGCACGGCCAATAGTGACCCAGCTTAATATAACCTATCTGTGTTTGCGTCTATCTACCTTCGCGCACTAACACCAACGGCTACATATGTCCGTGCAGGCGTATGTGTATGTGTTGGTACGCGACTTTCCAATTCAACTTACTTTCGTTCAATCACCCCTCAAAACCGCTTTTCGACGGAATTGAGGGGTGAACGCGTTTTATAACAAAAAAAACTCTTTCACTTCTTTTTTGGAAACCTCCGTGACAACTGCAGCCATCAGCCCTGTTATAGGTAAGATTTTCTTTTCATTTGTATAACTTAACCTGAATATAGTTAGTTAAATTGTGAATTAGCTTTTGAATTACACATTGTGAGTTAACTTTAAAGTGCAAATTATTAAATTGTTAAATTCTTGAATTTAATCTGCTGTGTGTTATTTTCCGTTTTCTTTCTCTTTTTTCAACGGGCGCAAAAAACCCCTTGGGAACTTACTACAGAGATATCGAAGCCAGGTAGTGGAGGCGTGTGATATCCTCTCACGACCAAGGGCGCGAGCCTGGGTTCCACTGACGCCAACGGACCCCGCTGATATCCTGGAACTTCTCCAGGAGTACAACCCGGGTCTACCGACCCAAAACTGGAAGGTGGTTAACGTTGAGAAGACTGAACGGGCCACGATGCAGATAGTCCTGCTGCTCGACAGCGCAAGCGTCGAAGCGTTGAAAAGGCAGGATTTCAGGGTAAGCTACGGCTTCAAAAATATAAGCCTTAATGTTTATAAGGCTGATGTCGAAGCCTTGGTAAACCTTGCATCACGTGCGGAGGTAGATTGGGCGTTACAGACCTTCAAGCCCTACAAATCGCCGGGGCCGGATGGAATCTTTCCGGCTCAGCTCCAGTATACTGCCGAACTTATAAGGCCCTGGATTAAAGGGATGTTTATAGGTTGTCTTAGGCTAAATTACGTACCAGTATCGTGGAGGGAAGTCAACGTGGTATTTATTCCAAAGGCAGGGAAACCCTCCAACTCTAAACCAAATGATTATAGGCCTATAAGCCTATCTTCTTTTCTGCTTAAAGCACTTGAAAGACTTCTAGAGGATCACATCAGGAGGAGGGCATGTCAACTGACACTGCCTTGCACTCACTGGTAACCGCTATCGAAAGGTCGCTATACCTCAAGGAATACACATTGGTGGCATTCCTAGATATAGCGGGTGCTTTCAACAACGTTCTCCCTGAGTCCATCACCTCGGCGCTGACCGATCTGGGGGTGGACGCGTGCCTGGTGGAGTTTATATACAATCTGCTTACGCGTAGGCAGATTAAAACTGAGCTAGGTGGATGTGTGATCCGCAGACCGGTCGGCAGGGGGACTCCGCAGGGAGGTGTTCTCTCTCCGCTACTTTGGGTGGTTACCGTCAACCAACTACTCCGCCTCATGGAATCGGAAGGTCACCAAGTGATCGCGTATGCAGATGACATCTGCGTCACCATGCGGGGGAAATTTCCGCAAACTCTTTGCAACCTAATGGAAGGGGCACTATCCAAATTCTCGCACTGGGCCACAGCCACAGGCTTGGAAGTGAACCCGGACAAAACCGAGCTTGTCCTCTTCACGAGGAGGTATAAGGTGCCAAATCTAACACCGCCAAGAGTTGGGGGTACGGTTTCAGCGTTTAGCGATCGAGTCAAGTATTTGGGTATAATTCTGGATAGGAAGCTATTGTGGAATGACCATATAGTGGAGCGATGCAAAAAGGCAGCAGCAGCGCTGTTCACCTGCAAGAGGGCAATTATCACCTCCTGGGGATTCTCCCCCAAGGTGACATACTGGATTTATACAGCCATTGTGAGCCTGATTCTTCTTTATGGTGCCTTGGTCTGGTGGCCTGCACTAGCTAAAACTACCTATCTTAAGACGCTTCAAAAGGTGCGACGGAGTTCGGAACTCTGCATCACCGGGGCTCTCGACTCCACTCCATCTGAAGGACTTAACACAATGCTATACCTTCCACCTCTTGACCTGCTGGCGAAGGAAATAGCGGTCATCGCCGCTCTACGCATAAGGGAAACAGGTCTCTGGTCAAACGGATCTGGTGGACACGCGACAATCCTGGGCATGAGTGCCCCAGTCCCAATACCGGCGCGCACTGACTACTGCACGCCAAATAACGTCTTCGTTAAAAATTACAATATATATACACCATCGCGACAGGACTGGAATACCAGACAACATACGGTACCGGGTGCCATCAACATATTCACGGATGGTTCTAAGCTTGACGGGAAGGAGGGAGCAGGCGTTTTTTCGCCGGATCTGGGTCTAGAGGTCTCTTTTCGCCTACCGGATCACTGTAGTGTTTACCAAGCGGAAATGCTGGCAATACGCAGGGCTGTGAACTATCTCGGGTCTATGCCTAAGGATGGTAAACGGGTGTTTATTTTCTCAGACAGCCTGGCCGCATTAAAGGCCCTGGACTCATTCGTCGACAACGCAAGGTCGGTCACTGAATGCCGCAGATCTCGTAACGAGATGGCTCAGCACTTCAGTATCAGCCTTATATGGGTACATGGGCACAGTGATATAGAAGGCAATTGCAGAGCAGACGAGCTGGCCAGAAGGGGCACCACCGACCATATCCTTCCGGGAAATGATTCGGTAGGCATACCCATGGCCACTTTCAGGCTTCGTGTGAGCACAAGCACTTTAAGAATCGCAAATGGACTATGGTCAGTCATATCTTCGTGTGAGACATCCAGGCAAACCTGGCCCTCATATGACAAGGGGCGCACAGAAGCGCTTCTGACTCTAAACAAATCAGCTCTATCGTCCCTGATAAGGGTTCTAACAGGGCATTGCTTAATAGGCACGCACGGTGATAGAATGTGGGTAGCGACCTTCGATTTTTGTCGCAGCTGCAGATGTACAGAAGAGGAAGAGATCGTCCAGCACCTTCTCTCTCACTGTCCAGGGCTTAGTAGGCATAGGATGGCTATCCTCGGTAAACCTTTTCTACATGACCTAACTGAGGTCTCTTGCTATGAAGTAAAGGCTCTGGCAAAATTTATAATTTCCACGAGGTGGTTTGACCCGCTTTAGGCAGGGTAGGGGTCCTCTTTTGAGACCGTACAGGGTATTACAATGGGCCCATTGGTGGCCTAAGTAGTGAGCTGTTACCATAGTGTTCAGCTCAGCCCTTGCAACCTAACCTAACCTTGCTGTAACGCATATTTTCGAGGAATATCGCAGCCAGCTGCACAAATTCAACATAACCCCACTTTTTCACTGTTGTGTGGAAATTTCTGTGCAACAACACTTTAACGCACTTTATCGCAAGTCACTGCCAATATTTTAGAACCATTGAACACTTAAGTGTAATCCATTTAACCAATTATTTAGGTTCTGACATAAATCAGCGTTACTACCATTAAACCAAAGTCACTTAACCTTATTTTCTAATATACACAACACTAACACTGCGGTGAGTTGGGTGACAAGAGTGTTCGCATAAAAGCACAATTAGCTGAAAAAATTAAAGACAAATATACACAGAGAAAAATTTGCGTGTTTTACCCTTTGGTGGCAGTCCATTATATTGCGGATAGACCCACTAGCAACATCGTCCTATCTTAATCTGAACGTCTCTTCGTGAGCTACTGCTATTAAAAAGTTAGATCCATTTTACCCTTAAGCGCAGTGCTCCTGTCACGTCGAAAGCGATGGAAAATTACATCAGGGTGGCTGATGAAGTCATAGAGTTTGAAGCTGACTTCAACAACACATCCGACTCCGAGCATACCAAATATACTATAGCTATCAAGCAAGAAGAGTTAAAGGCTAAGTGGAAAAAAGCAAAAACAGCCCATGATGAAATATTAGCTGGGGACACTCTAGAGGGGAAAAATATATCAGCTGTTAAGATAAAGCACAAAAGTGCTTACGCAGTCTACTTGCGTTGCATGTCAAACATATCAACGCAACAGGCCACATTCCACAAACCCGACCCTAAGCCCGAAGAACAGCATGAAAGGGATACAAATATCAGCCAACCCCCGTGGGACACTGATGTGTTCAAAGGAGATTACATATCCTGGCCTACTTTCAGAGACCTCTTTACAACCATATATATTTTAAATAAGCGACTCACCCCGGTAGAAAAATTGTACAACTTGATACAAAAGACCCAGGGTAAGGCTAAAGAGATAGTGCAAAAGTGCCCGCTCAGAAACTAAGGGTTCGGTAAAGCGTGGCAAAATCTGGTAGACAGATACAAAAAAAAACGCATACTAGTGAACACTCAGCTGAAAACTTTGTTCAGCTTAGATACGGTCCAAAAGGAATGTGGTACTTCAATTAAAAAGTTGCAGCGAGACATCAACAACCGTATCGCATCCTTAAAGGCACATAAAATCGATGTGTCAAATTGGGATGCGATTATAACTTATTTGTTTTCAACGAAATTACCAAAAAGCACACTAGCCTTATGGGAGCAAACGGTTCAAAATAAAAGCGAAATATTCAAGTGGGAAGACATGGTTAAACTCTTACAGAACCGTTTCCAGACATTTGAGACAGTCTCTGGTATAACTGAGGATAGCTTGGAAACCAAGAATCCGAAAACCCATAATGGTAGACAATCTATTGAAAACTCTCACAGAAAGCTTGGTGCTTTTCAGACGAGTGTAACCAAAGGTGCGTGCAAGATGTGTAAATCCACTGAGCACAAACTACAACATTGCCAACGGTTCCGCACATTGGCGGTTTCCGATAGAATCACCTTCATTAAAAACAAAAAAGGGTGTATTAACTGCCTATCCTCAGGACATACTGTGTCTAGGTGTTCAAGCTCCTACAATTGCGCCACCTGCCAGCAAAGACACAATACGCTCCTAAATATTCAGGCAACGAACACCAACCAAAACGCAAACAACAATAATAACCACCCTCGCCCATCAGCCCAAGCGCAACAGAGACCTACCTATTCCAATAACCAAAGCACTGGAAATAACAAAAGCAATGGAACTAACCACTTCAAGGCATGCTTTACAAACACAAGTAAAGGGGTTTTACTAGGTACGGCCCGCATCAATATATTCTACAACAACACCAACTTCTCCGACTTAAACGTCGCATAAACTTGCCATCTCAGCGGATGTCTGCGCACGTGTCAGGTATCACCAATGAAGTGTCAGCACAAGTAAAGGAGGCGTGTCATATACAATTGCGGTCTCAAATTGATCTGACAATAAATATCGCCACCACCGCACTTGTGCTGCCGCAACTAACTGGCAATCTACCAACATGCAAGGTGGATGCCATGGCCATGCAGGCCTTACCGAACTTAGTATTAGCTGACAAATGTTTTTTGTCAATGAGCAAGTCGACTTGCTATTAGGAGGCGACATTTATGAACAGGTGATGTTAGGGGGAATAAAGAAAGACGTGTTAGCAACACTGCTAGCCAAGGGACGGTGGTCGGCTGGATATTGAGCGGCCAAACCGAAACAATCTCACCCAGCGAGAAATATGTGTCCTTTGTCAGTGAAGTGCAATTGGACAGAGAGCTACGATCATTTTGGGAAACAGAGGAAGTCCCCAAGGACAAGGCGTACAATCATGATGACAGGTATTATGAAGAATTGTGTAAGAACACAACGATTCGAAATGATGAGGGTAAATATATTGTATCCTTGCCTTTTAAACAGGAATTTCCAAAATATAAACAATTAGGTCCCTCATTTAAAAATTGCGTGTTCACAATTTTTCCGAATGGAAACGCGTTTAGCTAAAGACCCACCATTACAGTCAGAATACAATAGGATCTTAGCAGAGTATGAAACCTTGGGGCACATGTCCCGGGTACCAACACACATCCCTGCTGAAGACTATGATGCCTATCTTTTACCACATCATGCCGCCAAAAAGGAAGAAAGCACAACAACCAAAGTAAGAGTGGTGTTCAATGCATCATCATCAACTGCAAACGGAGTCAGCCTCAACGATATCGTCCATCCGGGGCCAGTTCTATAGAATGATTTAACCATTCTCATATTAAGGTGGCGTTTCTTCAAATATGTCTTTAACAGCGACATAGAAAAAATATACAGACATATTCTGTTGCACGCTGATCACACTAAGTATCAACGTATTGTATTCCGAACAGAAAGTACGCAGCCCATACAACTATATGAGTTGAAAACGGTCACCTTGGGAGTTATCTATGCCCCGTACCTTGCAATATGAACACTGCTCCAGTTAGCGGACGATGTGGAGGACAGCCACCCTATAGCATCAGATATACTACGAAATGCAATGTACGTTGACGACGTGCTGGCAGGAGGCCACACTATTACCGACACCATTAAAGCAAGAGATCAAATAACTACAGCTCTGAGGACAGCAGGATTCTCGCTGAGGAAATGGACCGCCAACTCGAACAAACTACTTAAAGGCCTACCAAAGGCTCACCTCCTAAATGAAGATTTCCTAGACTTCGAGGCTACCAGTATGGTTAAAGCACTTGGCATTAGGTCGAACGCCCACTCAGATACCTTTTACTTCAAAACGAAACCCATAGAGGAACAGTCTAGCTTTACAAGACGGAAAATTCTGTCGGCCATAGCAAAATTATTTGACCCCTTAGGGTGGCTGGCACCATTCGTGGTTACCGCCAAAATGTTGATGCAAGGCATCTGGTTAGAGGGAACAGTATGGGAAGAAACCGGTGGATCGGTGGCAAAGTTTCATCGAAAGTTACCAGCACATAGACAAAATTCAGATCCCACGCTGAGTACACTTCTCACCAACAGCCACAGTGGAGATCCACGGATTCTGTGACGCGTCAGAAAAAGCATACGCAGCCTCCGCTTACCTGCGCGTCAATATTAATGAACAAATATTTGTAAGCCTGCTATTAGCCAAATCAAAAGTCGCGCCCCTAAAAACTATCTCCTTACCAAGACTAGAATTTTGTGGAGCAGTTCTCTTTGCAGAAACCCTAGAATCTACCAACAAGAACCTTAATTTAGGCAAACATAAAACCTTATTATGGACTGACTCAACTATCTTCTTAGCGTGGTTACGGAAACCTCCGTGTTCATGGTCAACCTTCGTGGCCCACCCTGTGACAAAGATAATAGACCAAGTTGGGAACACGGACTGGCGTTACGAGGACTCAGCGTCAAACCCTGCAAACTTAGCCAGTAGAGGGCTATTAGCGCAAGAGCTAGTAAACAATTCCTTGTGGTCGGAATGCCCATCTTGGCTGCAGCAAGATGGCAAAGAATGGCTCAACCGGGAAATAAACTACACCACAACCATGGAAGAAAAAAGGTTACAAGTGCACATAACTTCGGTTAACCGTAAAGACGAAGATATTGTAGACAGGTTTTCCGACCTTTGCCGGGCTTTAAGAGTTGTGTCCTACGTTCTACGGTTCTACAAAGAACTCATCTCAAAACATCCTTCAATGAAACATCACTGACGATTTCGCCCATTGAGATCAAAGCAACGATGTGTCGACTGATCGTCAATGCTCAACGAAACCATTATGCGGAGGAGTACAGAACACTCAAAGAAATGGGTCAATCAAGTCAAAGGGCGATTTACAATTCTTGCACCCAATTCTCGATGAGGACGAGACAATCAGAGTCGGAGGGCGGCTCGCGGCGTCCAAGGACCTCTCGTATAACGAACGCCACCCCATAGTTCTGTCCTATCATAGTGGACTGTCTCGTCTCATCACACGATTAGTCCATAAAATCTCGTTACATGGGGGAATCAGCTTATGCTGCGCCTGATCCGAACACAGTACTGGATACCCCGCGTGAAAAACATGATAAGATCAGAAATTCACAAGTGCATAGGAAACAGGCACAAACACAATTAATTGGCATTCTACCGACTAAGCGAAACACCTATACCCGGGCATTCACTAACACCGAGGTAGATTTTGCTGGCCCCTTTGAGATAAATAATTATCAAGGGCGAGGCTGTCGCGTGTCCAAGGGATATGTCTGCCTATTTGTGTGTTTCTCCTCTAAGGCATCCACTTGGAAGCGACTACCGACTGAGCACCCTGTCATTCTTGGCGACTTTTGCCAGATTCATCGCGCGATGAGGCTGCCCGAAGAATGTGTATTCCGACAACGGAACCAATTTTGTAAGGGCATAAAGAGCCCTCTGGGCGGAGTTCAAAACTTTCATTGCTGACTCACGCGCCGAGGTAGTATCAACCTGTACATACCAAAATCTAGATTGGAATTTTATTCCTGCGTCTGCTCCTCACATGGGGGGATGTGGGAAGCGGGAGTGAAAATTTTTAAATTTCACTTCAAAAGGGTAGCATCCAACCTTAAATATACCTCTGAGGAATTCTCTATCCTGCTTTGCAGGATAGAATCATGTCTCACCTCCCGCCCCTTAACGCCCGCTTCAAATCAACCGTCCGACCTAGAACCATTAACCCCGGAGCACTTTTTAATAGGGGGACACCTATTAGCACCCCCGAAGCCAGACGCGGACGAAAACTCCGCATCGATTATCAATCGATGGCAGCGATTAAAGGCCCTACACCACACCTTTTGTCGATGATGGAAGACGGAATACCTCGTAGAACTTCAAAACAGGAATAAATGGCGCCAATCTAAAGCAAACATGAAGCTTGACGATCTAGTCGTCATAAAGGAAGACAACCTGCAACCCGATGAGTGGAGGCTCGGGAGGGTTATCAACCTCTATCCGGGATCGGATAGACGAGTACGAGTAGTGGATCTCATGACGGCAAAGGGTAACGTCACAGGACCCCTCATTAAACTCGTGCTACTCCCATCCAGCGAAGAGGATCAGGGATCTAGAGAGCCGTAACCGACCCCACGACCCAGGCCCGAAACATACAACCTACGACCCCCCTCCTCTCCCTTTCAAAGATATATCTGTCTGTTGTACTGCATGCTAGTTATAAACTGGCATGCAGATAAAAGATACTTTATATCAAAAAATAGATGCATTTTAATGTGGTTATATATACTTATTTATACTTACATAATACGTTTTAAATAGGAAGTGATGTAATTGCTCATTTTGTGCTGAATATCTTGGTCGTATATCGACCGCTGACTTAAAGAATTCCCTGTGTGGGGTAACGAAGTAACAAGCTGTGTAAAAAACATAGACATGCCTTGATTTTTAGTCGTAGTAAAGTATACAAAAATTGTACACTCAGAATTTCTAATACAGTCCCAAAATCTGAAGTTAGAGACTAAAACCAATTGTTCAGGGATGGAAATATATTGGATGATAACTTTATACGAACAAGTTCTTTATTCCGTTTAAGAATAATTTTTGCTGCATACAATTCTGTAAAAAAACGTAAATTTGTCTTACAAAATTTTTGAAAAATGATTTAAGACATACCGAAACTTTAATTGTTCACCACATTTCGCGTTATGTGTTACTTTTAATCGAACATTTTATTACTAACATATTATATATGACACTACCTTGAGAAGGGATGACGGAAAATCGTTCCAATCTACATATATTTTCTGTGTCTTTCAGAACACACCCACCAAAAAAAAAATAATAATAATAATTTGGAAACCCACTCATCAAAGTGAAACAACATTTCGTGTTATGTACCTCCAAACTTTGTTTTTTTTTTTGGAGAAACAAAAATTTTTTTGGGACATGGTATCGCGCAAATATCTTTTTGTTAGGAACATTGAGGGGTAAATTGCAGCTATAGTGCATCGCCGTTACTAGTCTTACCAAATACCTCCAAAAGATATAGTCAAAACATCGAACAAAGGTATATAAATTGAGGTCGCAATGTTAAATATACATTTATTTCCACACTTCTATATAAGTCACTTATACTACCATTGTTGTACTTACTTGTACTTGTCGTGGCGCTCTCTCTTGGTCCTCCTCCGATTGACTGTAATCATATAATTGTCGTTGTTATTGTGGCTGTGGTTGATGCCGGTAAGTCAAATGTGTCTGTGCTTGTGATTCAAATTCATGTATCTATTTGCACATCGTTGCGATTGCAGGCGGCGTTTCACGCTTAAGACCTGAGAAATATGTAAAATTTAAGGTAACTGTTGTTATATATGTAATTATTAAAATAACTTCAGAGTACAAATCAAATTGTAGATCGAAATTTTTCACTCACTTTGCTTCGATGGAGCGTGCAGCAAAACGTTGTGGATTAGCGGTAGTAGCTGAGGCAGTGGCAACGCTCGTAGTGGCCTTTGGTGAAATTTTGTTCAATTGCCTACTCCCCGCCACACGTTTTTTCAATTCACGATAGATAACTTGGCCAATATAAACATCAATAGCTGCATAGAGCAATTGATTTTCATCCAGAGGAATTCTATGCCATTTACTCATTCGTATCTTTTATTTTTATCAACAGCTTTTTCCAGTATAGGTGGCCGTGGCTGGGGTAGCAAGGATATTACGTTGCTAGTCGCTGTTTCCTCTCCAGATTGGCAGTTAACTAGTGGACGCATTGATTCAATGGTTGCAATAATTTTACCTTCTAAATTATTGAGTGCTGCATTCGAAGTTGCTGATGCAGCAGGGATAGGCTTCTGTGAGGCTTTTTTTTACAATTTCTACACATTCCAATAGATTTTTGCGGGAATTCGGTTTTACTTCATTGTCGCAACCATAACTCCATATTTCAAAAGTACGTGTGTTAATTTTAAGTGCATGAGAATCCGAGTGAGGTGTATTATAATGCTGCAAAGCATGTTGATTCCTAGAACGACCGCAAAGTTGGCAACCACATTTTAGGCATATCCAGAGTGTATTATCATATTCGAAACCAGTCATGGATTCATCCATGGAGGACTCCATAACCTCAGCAGCAGGTGAGGTAGCACATTGTTTGGAACATTGCATACAATCCGCCATTAATCCACTGGACTTTAGTATTTTTCGCAATTTGGTTGGGTCGACTGACTTTTTCACATGCTGGCAAACGCCAGGCCAAACGTTGGACTTCGTAAGGGACCTTCAGAGGAATCTGTCGATGAGCCATTCTCATGCACATCTGATTGGCGTTTCTTTTTCACTATAGCTACGTAACAGCGAGATTACTGATCTTCAAATAGCATACATATATATTTGCAGACGAAAATGCTTCTATTATATTAATTGTGCCGCGATGAATACCTGCTTAATATAACGTAGATATTTTTTAATAATGTCTCCAATTTAACTAGATATCCTTTTAGACAGATTTTCGTTAAATTGTATAGTTTAATTTTCCTCGAAATGCGAGACACAAATATATACAATGTAATTTGCTAACCGCTCTAAACTCCAACGTCCGCCAGTCTGACACACTTGATTGCACCAAACAACTAAGTCAATACACTTCTCAATTAGTTCATCTGCATTCACTTCTGGACAATCACACGGCAGTTTGCGAAAGTCACTTTTTTATATTAACGCCATGCAATCAAACTTTCGGATGTTTGAGTAACGCGACCAGCGCAGCTGGCAGCCGTTTTTAAATTGGTCACTTGAAATACATAACAACAGCTCTCTTCAACGCATATTTGTATAACAGCCGATTTACCAGGTCCTTTTTGAAAGGAGACTGCCCAATCCATATCTAAAGCCATAGTAACAACGTCCATAAGCATTTGCTTTTCCACCCATTGATTTATAAAGTCCGATATATGTAAAAGTCTTCCCCATCTATGAATTCCGTCCTCACCTGAAAAGAAAAGAAAGAAAATGAAAATTAGTAATGTGTGCAAAAACTACAATTGATGCGTACCTCGTTTTTTTCATCAATGACAGGAAATTCCTTGAACACAGTACACTTTTACAATAACACAATTCACACTTACAAAAAATCCACATGTACTTTCCGAATGGTGTTGCCAGATGCTAAGGCGACGCAAAATCTGGAAAAACGTAATAACATTTTTCCCTTTCCTTCTTCTTTTTTGGGCCGTGTTTTACGGATTTGAACAAAGGTTATTAAAATGTTCCCAAAAGATGACTTAACCCTTTT
Source organism: Eurosta solidaginis (assembly GCF_040869045.1). Lineage (NCBI taxonomy): Eukaryota > Metazoa > Arthropoda > Insecta > Diptera > Tephritidae > Eurosta > Eurosta solidaginis. The sequence continues at coordinate 55,791,744 of NC_090324.1, forward strand.
TATAGCGAAAAGGGGGAATTTATAACCTGAAATAAATGATCTTCTCCAAAACATCCTATTACCACCCAAATCAAATACACCTGATTTCTTAGAGTGGGGTTAATGTATAATTTATTTATCATATTTTACAATATTTTTTTATTACACTATACAAATGTAAACTTAGAGGCGGAAATAAATAGTCAGATGTAGCGGCGTATATGGGCTGAATGCCCCAACCGACGTCCAACTCGTGGTGCTGGCTTCACAATCTATAGAAAACAAATGAAAAACAAGGGAATATCAATCAATGGTTATTTCAGATTAGGAATAAATAAAACTCACCCCTCTTTTCTTTGGCACGTACGGCATCCTCGATTGCTGCTTTAAAATGATTAATTAGCCACACAACCGAATACGTTCCACAAAAGTTATCCCCATGCGCCATCTGTCGGCAAAATACTGACAACAGGCCAAAAGCTTACCGCGTGGCTACACTTAAAGCCAAATCTGTCAGATCGCACTCGAAACGCACCGTCATAGAGAAGTAATTGCCATTTCAAACAAATCGGGTGGACATAAAGATAATTTACATAAAAATCGCGTTGTATATAAAATTTGTGTTAAAAAAAAAGAACACAAAATAAAGGCTCTTCTGCAGCTAACTGCCTAAGTAATTGTAGCTTGCTGCCAACCTTTTATCTAGGAATATCTTCTCGACACCCAACTCCCCCCAAGCATGATGAAATCCCCTCAAATTCTAAACCCTGACCGATGACAATTACCCCTTTTCAGGTCCAGTATGACCCGGTATACGACTCTACGCAGGAGGGCGGAACGCATAGCCCAGCGGTACCCGAAACCATGCCACCTGTGCGACAAGCGACATCCGATCCGGTTATGCCCGGTGTACCGAGCCAATCACCCGAGGAAAGGCAAAGAGAAGCCGCATTGGGACGGTACTGCGGCAACTGCCTCTCAGTAGCACACCCCACCACCTACTTCACGAGCAAAGGACGTTGTCATTAGTGCCAAGGGGACCATCACACCACGCTGCACCAGAGCCTCGACAATCCGGAGCCCCCGGAATTTGATACCAGGCCATGGAGCGTTCAGATGGATAGCGAAGACGAACACATCCTGTCTCTTCAAACATCGGAGATAGGAACTGACAGCGGGCACCGCGAACTAGAAGAAGGAGAGTTGAACGAAGAAGGAGCGGAATCACAGTCTTTACTCCCGGCCACCAGTAGGAAGGTGGAACCAAGGAAGTTCCGGTCCCCACTCGTACACGAACGCCGCAAAGATGGAGCGGAATCACGGACTTTCCGCCCATCAACTACACACCAACGTTATCAAAGAGCGAGGAAGCGGGGCTCAGATCGTCACAAGGGAATAGCGGAATCCCGAACTTTCCGCAGCTCGAGCCGGCGTCAACATACAAGAGGAGCGGAATCCCGGACTTTCCGCCCACGTCAAGCATACGAGTTGGAGAGAATAGGTTCGCAGGGCCGGCTGGAACGACACTCTCGACGACTGCCAGCTGCCTACAGAACGGGGCAATTCACGCCGGACATCGTAGCACTTCGGCCCTTTAGATCAATGTCGCCAACTGCCGTGATCAAAATCGAGGCGCAAGGGCGGTTGCACCTGATACGCGCACTCATCGACGCGTGCGCCCCAACTTCGATAATTTCACGCGACCTGGCTCTAGGGTTACACCTCGACGAGGAAAACTACGGATCACAACGAGGGTGCCTCTTGCGAATAAGGGCTAAACATGCGCAGAATCGTAGGCTCACGATTCACGCTACGATCGTTCCCAAGTACGCCCGTGTGAGTCCAAGCGCGAATGTCGACACCTCGGTCGCGAGACCGTATACCAATATTCAGCTCGCCGATCCAATATTTTTTGAGTCAAGTCCGGTTCGACTCGTGTTGGGAGCCGATATATATCCGGAGACGATACTTCCGGGCACATTGCCATTTACGTTTGGCCCTTTTTAGCGCAGAGCAGCAAATTTGACTGTCTCTTGTTTGAGGCATGCCGCTCCTAAATCTTCCTCAACCCTCGAACTAGCTTCATGCCATCCGAGTGGGAAGAGGTGCAAAAAATTGAACTCAACCACGTACTATTTCCTAATGTTTATTTTTTCTTTACTACAGCTCCACGATTCACGGATGGAACCGAAATTCCAATTACTGTGTCCAGTAGGAAACCGCCATGCTGATGCCCTTATTGGGACATTCATGAATTTTGTTCATTTATATTTTAGATAGTATTAAGTTGATCAGGGAAGATGGCCGCATGACTCTACCGATGTTGCTTCTAGCAAGGGGGCCGGCATGTTTAGGCCAGCTAAGCCCAAGAATGAGCACGGCCCAGCCTAATGTAAATTATCTGTGTTTGCTTCTATCTCTACCTTCGCGCACTAACACCAACGGCTACATATGTCCGTGCAGGCGTATGTGTATGTGTTGGTGCGCGACTTTCCAATCTAACTTATTTTCGTTCAAGCACCCCTCAAAACCGCTTTTCGGCGGAATTGAGGGGTGAACGCGTTTTATAAGAAAGAAACTCTTTCACTTATTTTTTGGAAGCCTCCGTGACAACTTCAGCCATTAGCCCTGTTATAGGTAAGATTTTTCATATCTTTTGTATAACTTAGCCTAAATACAGTAAGAGAAATACACATTGTGAATTAGCTTTGAAATCAAATTATTAAATTGTTAAAAACAAGAATTTAATCTGCTTTGTGTTTTTTTTTTTTTTCCTTTTTTCTCTTTTTTCACCGAGCGCAAAAAACCCCTTGGGAACTTACTAAAGAGCTATCGAAGCCCCAAGAGGGTTTTCCATGATCCAACGCCACCAGAAGGCGGCAGCAAGTTGTTGAAATGTTCGCAATACCTTCATTTACTGGTTCGGCAATAGGTTTAACACCAGCCGAACTTCCAAGCAGGAAATGGTTGGGTGTTAGCGCTTCATCTGTTTCATGCTTCAATGGTATATAAGGAAGTGGCCGCGAGTTGACTATCATTTCCAGCTCCATTAATGCTGACCGAAGAAGCTCGTCGTTTGTATTGCATTTGGGCATAATGCGATAAAGTACGCTTTTGATCGAACGTACCAGCCGCTCCCAAGCTTGGCCCATATGAGGTGATGCGGGCGGTATGAAGTGCCATTTAGTTGCTGGCGAAGTTAATGTTTTGGCCAGCTGATTTTGGTCGATTTGCGAAAATGCGTATTTAAGTTCTTTTTCCGCGCTCTTAAAATTTGTTCCATTGTCACTTCATATTTCTAACGGGGGGTCCCTGCGGTTCATGAAGTTTCTAACAGCAAGAATGCACGAGTCTGTAGGTAGCAAATGTGCAATCTCTATATGAACAGCCCGTATTGTAAGGCAGGTCAATAGAACCACGTATATTTTTTTACTGCTTCTTTTCACAGTCACCAAGAGTCGGCCAGAATATTCCACACCTGTGTAAGAAAATGGTCGGAATCGATCGGCTGTACGGCAGGTGGGCAAGGGAGCCATTCTCGGAGTTTGAGGATGCGCGTTGCGATTTTTACAATGTTGGCAGCTGCGTCGATTTGATTCACCACAATTCTAAGCTTAGGGATCCATTAATACTGGCGAACTTCATTAATGACGGGCTCTAGACAGCCATGATGATATTTTGTATGAAAATTATGTGATGATTACATGGCATCAACACAGGACCATCAATTTTTACTCTTCCATCTACTCGCAACACTTTATAGTTGTAAAGATAGGGCGAAATTTATAGATATCGCTAGTCTTCCCAATCGTCTTTCCCTTCAACAATGAAGCTACCTCATCGGCAAACACGTCCATTAGCGTTCTTTTCCAGAGTTGTTTTTGAGCTGTAACTAGGTCTTCAGAGCTCAGTGTGTCTCGTGGAACAGACCTACCACGTACTTTACTTAGCCAAGCGCGTGCGCAATCGATGGCCTCTGCAGTGGCGCAGAGGAGACGATTCCACGTTGAGAACCGTTCAGGCTCAAGTGTTGTAATTCACTGTGATTGCCAATATACTGTGGACGAAGCTCTTCGGTAATGTCGTTCGAAATCGATTTTCTTTGAATAGGCCACTCGTCTGGGTTTAGTTTCAGAAATGGAGGTCCTTTCATCCAACGGTTTTCGCTGGAAAAATCAGGATCCCCACGCCATTTTGTTGCTTCATCAGCAACATTATCTGAAGTCGGGACCCAACGCCATTCCTTCAAATTGCTCAACTCGTGGATTTCGTTAACCCGAAAAGCGACAAACTGCTTGTATCATCGAACACCAGCCTGTAGCCACGCCAAGACTGTCCTCGAGTCGGACCAAAATATGAAGGCTGTAATTGAGATGGAGTGTGATTCTTTTACGTGCTTCATGTAGGGTTTTTACGTTGTAAAAATCGAGCGTAGGGGAAAAAGGGCAGATTTTTATAATTATACGATATTTAGGTACTTTTTCTTAGATAATATTGTTTAGGAGTTTTTACTGCCGGTTTCTATTCCACATTTTAAGTTTTGCAATGAAAAGAATTTTTGTGATTGATAACAGATATGGCATCAAGGTTAGGACAAGGTACTTTTGCAATTCCTCTTTGCATTGACATTCGTTTATTTTTCCTTGCCGTTGCAGTTCGAATCAGAAAATATTTCCCTTTGTTCTTAATATTTTCACGCACTGCAAGAAGCAAGAAACATTTATTTATAGTGTCTTAATTTTTTTAACTTGTACAATCTCAGTTCTGGATTAATTTTTAAAGAAATTTTGTTTGAGTAAGTTGGTTACAAATTAATTTAATTTCTTGATTATATTGCATTTTGAAGGTTGCAGGTTAGTAGTGATGGAGTCATCAGATTCTTCTGGTGCTGATAGCCAGATTTCTTCTGCTTCTTAGGAAATCCCTTTTGAAAACATCATAGGTTTGTAGAAAGAAATAACCCATGAAATCTTGATTTTAACCCAATATATGTATATCATTATAAAGGTATGTGCAGTGGCGGTGCGAATGTGATGGTGGTCACGCGTAACTCATTTGCTTCTCGATTATTGGACCAACTTCCAGAAACGCTTGTCCTTAAATGTATTAGCCAATCGTCTGCTACTATTGCTAATAAAGCATGTTTACAGTTGCCAATACCCCGGAGGAATTGTAACGACAAGTTGCAAATTACGTTTCGGGAAGTGCAAAGCGCTGCGCGATATTAGAGGAATATCAGTCCATGTTAAATGAAGAGCGAAAAAAAATTTTACGGCCCAGTACTACTAGATGGTTGTCAAACCAAAAATGTATTGTTCGGATTTTAGGAAATTGGGATGTACTTGTACAATATTTCACTTATGTGTTCAGAACCAATTGAAATCAGCAGAATTTATATTAGGAGAGCTTGAAAATATATGTAACAAAGCATATTTGTTTTTCTTGAAATATGTACTTGAATATTTTAATTTTCTCAATGCCCTTTTTCAAACAAAGAAGCCTTTAGTAATGAGCTCCATACAGAGTCTGTCAAAATATTTTTTAAAACTGTATTAAAAAGTCGGAGTTCCGAGTGAACTTTATGGTTAGTTCACCGCATATAAGCTACCTATTGAAGAAGTGTATCTTGGGCAAGAGTGCAACGAGTTTGTTGCTCAAATGCCTTTGACTTGCGGTAATAAAATTTATTCAGATGGTCTTAAATTTTATATAACCGCAATAGAAGAAATCCAAGAAAGGTTACCCCTTAGTGAGAGTTCCATATTTCGAGGAATGGGTTTTATAAATGCGAAGATTGCTTTGGGATCCGATTCTTTAAAATCCAATTTTACCTTTGAAAATTAGCACACAAACTGTAATTAAAGTTAACAGAACTTAAATTAGAGGTTGAAGTGCTAAAATGTTTAGATGTTGAGGAGTTTTGGCAAAAATTGAATAAAGAACAAAATGTTAAAGAAGATTTACTGTTTCCAAATTTGTCAAAAATAGCAAATTAGGTACTGAGCTTACCTCATGCAAACGCTGATGCTGAAAGAATATTTTCTATTATAACTGATGTACGCACAAAAAAAAAAAAAGAAATAAGCTTAGAGAAAAAGCATAAAATCCATGTGTCTAATAAGATCGTATTTAAAAGATAAAAACTTGAATTGTATTACTTACAAATGTTATGCCGTGCATTATGAATGCATGCGTTTACCCCAGCGGGTAAGGGGGTCAGAATATACCCGCGGTAGGTATGCCTGTCGTAAGAGGCGACTAAAATACCAGTTTCAAGGGGTGTGTAGCACAACCCCAGCTTCTCCACCCAATTTTCAACCTCACCTATCCGCGGCGAATCCTGTTTCACTAAAAGACGAGGCTCTGGCGACCCAAAGCTCCTCATGGAAGTTGGGGGTGGGGAGGGAGGGGATGGCCTGAAGGTTTAATGTGGCCACATAAATCGTTCCCGAGATAGTCGGGCTAGCACCTTAATGGTGCTGTGGTACCGGAGCGTACCGGATCTGTATCCGGCAAAGGAGCATCACATCTATAACACGTCCCAAAGCCTTCGGGGAGCAACCTTATCGCTACAACAACAATAAAAATGCATGCGGTTCTTATATGTTTGAGTGTATTAACGGATTGACAATAAAGTACGCATGTATCATTAACTCATTACTTATGTACATATATTTTCTTTTTAATGAAATTGTAAGTAGAAAATTTAAGATTGTAAGTACACATTTTTCGAGTGTAGGGGAAAGTAGGGACTTTTTTCAGCGAATGTAGGTATATATGAAAAAATTTTCTAGCATCACTGCTGTAGACCCGAGATAGCTTACAGAATAGCAAATTGTCACAAAAATGTGTTTCACACCAAGTTGTATCTAATAGTGACCGAAACGGCTTACTGAATTCGCTATTTGATTGCTTCCCAGCGAACTGAATATATGTGTATTTATGCAATTCGCTGGCATATGCACATGAGTACATTTTGTACAAAATAATAGAACGGAAATTCTATTTTGCTCGCTTCAGGAGCGTTTGTTCTTTATTGATCAAAAATGACTTAAAGACTCCCTAGTTTACAGCAATTTTCTTATTTATACTAGAATTGTGCCTGCGCTGCAACTGCACATGCCCTATTTTCCCTATGTGCTGGAAATATTGGAAAGTATTTCCTATGTAAATAATTTTGTCGTTGCAGTTTTTGGTGCGACCTATATTCGCATAATGCTGGCTCGCCATGTTACCGTATGGCCGGTTAAGGTTTGGATGTATGTGATATGTCAACATATGGATTGGCGGCGTGCCGCTTTGAAATGCTTGAGTGGCCAAATTCTCAAGTGACATACTTTTCGACTGTTGCTTAATCGTTTTTGGACAAAAACGCTTAGGCTTGCATTCGTAATTTATTAAGTGCGATCGGACTTGGGTTAGCGATCATATTGCGCAAAGTGTTTTTGGGAATTTTATTTGGGTTGGCCGAAATATGAGTAGTAGTATTTCGGCAAAACAATTTAAGAATTTTTTATCAGCTATTTGTTTAGCTGCAAACAATTTATGAGACTAATTTATGGTATGGGTAACTAGCTTGTGCTAAGCGGACAACGTGGGTGGTATCAGTTACTTAACAAATTGTAAGTGATAAAAATTGATAATTTATTGAATGGGATCGGCTAACTCGTGGTAGACGATCCCCTTGTGGACGACGTGGGTGGTATTAACTTGTTCCGAGTTAACTCTTCCCCTCTTAAGTCGGGTGTCCTCAATCGACATTTGAATTTTTATAAGTTTTAATGAATTACAGGGGTTTTAGTTGCAAAAACGGACCACTTGATATATTTGTAATTTTTTGTGTTGGTAATTGCAGTTCAGGCGCAAGATAAAATTTACTCTTATGTTTATAAATGCATATTAGTATTGAAATTGATATAATAATAATGAATATAATTAATAAGTCTGTACTTAAGCTAATTATGTGTACATTTTTATTTTGGTTGGAGAGTAATTCTATATATTCCTCCTGTTTGATTTGTTTCAAATATAAATTCTCTAATTTCAATTCTGCATTTGTTTCATTTAAGGTTTCCTTTATTTTTGTTATTCTATTTGGTAATACAAACGTGTCGTACATTTTAATTTTGCTGTTTTCATAAGTATTATTTGCAATTTCTATTTTACAATTTTCGAATTTGATTAAAAATGTTCCTGTTTGTTTAATCTTTAATTTATTGCAATCATGTTTAATGTTAAAGTTTGAATTCTTTAGTATTAGGATTCCTGGCAATATTTCTACAATATTTTTTCCAATGAAAGGTTTTAGTTTACAGTCGGCTTCTTTAAATTTTAGAATATCCAGAATACATTGATTTTCTATTATTTTCAAATTCTTTTCCATATTATTTTTAACAATCTTGTTAAATGCATTATTATTTTCGTTTAACAATATTTCGAAATCGTCTAATACTATTGACAAATTATTACTATTTGGGATAGGTTCAAATTTTATTTTGGAAAGAGTGTTAGAGGAAAATTGTGGAAATGAAGAACTTTATTGTACTGGCTTATGGTTTTCTGCTCTCCAACCTTAACGGGTATATATCCGTGGTTGTTCGTTAAGTCTTGGACGTCAATTTGTTGTGCCGCTGTCAGGGCAACCATTAATGATAAAAGCTGCATAACCATAGTCATTTTCCAATTTATTTTTTTTTGACGGTGGATTCTAATTGGGAAAAATATTAACTCTGTTTAATATTATTTTTATGCACTATTCTTCCTGATTGTGTTTTAATTGTGGTGTTGTAATCTTGTGCCACTATTTCTTTCCTATATCTAGGGGTTAACTTATTTCCTAATCTTTTATTTATTTTAACATAAATTTTTTCCCTATACTATACTGCCTTAATGGTGTTCTATCCTTATTATGGTATGCAAGATCTGCAGTTTGCTTCTCCTTAAGTTTATTTGCTGTTTCTAATCTATATTTTTCTAACAGTAGCGGGTTTGTAGTGACCCGTGTACCAAAGTATACTTCTATTGGCTTTTTCCCTGTAGCGGAATGCACTGTATAATTGTATTCTTTGACTGATCTTTCTAATAATTCATTGAAAGTTTTATGCGTTTTTTCGCATTGGAGGCATCGCATTATTTCCTGTAGGGTAGAGTGAAATCGTTCCACCTGCCCATTTGAGCAGCTTGTGTACGGTGCTGTTCGGTAAATTTCTATGCCAAACTCGTTTTCCATCATAAAATTTATTTCTTCTGATTTAAATGATCTCTCATTATCCATGACTATCGTCTCTGGTACGAGTGAAAAAAGAATGTCCCTCAATGGTTGTTTTATATCTTCGGTGGCTCTAGATTTAATAAGCTTTGCAATTGCATATTTAGAAAACTTATCTACTGCGGTTAAGATTAACTGCTTTCCAATATGAAGTATATCAATATGTACTATTTGACCTGGGAATGTAGGAATAGGTGTTGATTGGATTCGCGGCTTTGCCGGGTGTCGGTCATATTTATTTTCTTTGCAAGTCCCGCAATTTTTTATAATTTTTTTGATTTTCGATGCCATACCTGGAAAATAATACTTTCCTAAAATTTGAGTTTTATTTTCTTTAGAATTTCTGTGAGCTCTCTTATGCTCTTTTATTATTATCTCCTGTTGCCTATGGTCATCAGGTATGTCCTCCACCATTTTTTGGGTGAACCTTATTTTATATTTGCTAAAATGTAGTGGGTAAAGCGTCTGTATTTTTCCCATGACGAACTGTTCAGTTTTGATACAATTAATGACTGAAGGGTTTAAATATTTTTTCAAGATTGATAACAAAATCTGTTCCGAATATTCGGAATGAGATATCACATGGCGGTGATATGTAGGAAACAAGATTTTAAATTCGTAAGATGGCCTACTATCAATATTTAAAAAAATTTGATTTTTGAAGGCATTTATCGGTCCTTCGACGCTGTAAATTAAATTGTGTGATGAGCTGTCATCTGATCTGGATGCTACCGATAGGCTGTTAACTTGTGATTGTTCGACAGGTATTCTTGATAGAGCATCAGCGACAACATTCTGTTTACCAGGTTTGTAACACAATTCGTACGTATACTCCTCTAATGCTGCTTTCCACCTTTTCATTTTTGCATTGTTGTTCTTATTGCTCAATGCGTATGTGAGCGGTTGGTGATCAGTGAATATTTGTATTCTAGCTGATCCATAGAGGTAATTTCTAAGTGAGTTCAAGGCCCATATTATAGCCAACATTTCCTTTTCATTAGCCGCATAATGCTCTTCGGCTTTATTTAATGTTCTTGAAATGAATGCTATAGGCTTTGACTCTTGTGACAGGACTGCTCCGATTGCGTAGTTGGAAGCATCCGTAGTCAGCTCAAACTTTTTATTGTAATCGGGGTATGCAAGAATGACATCCCTGGAGATAAGTGAATTTTTCACCTTATTAAAAGCTTTTATTGCTTCCTTATCTAAATTTACTTTAATTTTTGAGGATTTATTTTTTGATATCCTGCCTTCTTCCCCTCTTAAAAGAGTTGTTAGGGGTTTTGCTAGTTTAGCGTAATCTTTTATAAACTTCCTGTAGTACCCGGACATTCCGAGGAAACTACGAAGTTCCTTTATGGTTTTTGGTTGTGGGAAATTCGCTATCGCTTCCACTTTTACAGGGTTGGTTTTTACGCCATCCGCGGATATTACGAATCCCAAAAATTCAACCTCTTTTTTGAAAAAATGACACTTGTCTAATTGAACTTTCATGTTTGCCTCTTGCAACGTTTTAAAAATTTTTTTAATATGTTCAATATGCTCTTTTTCTGTTTTGCTGAAAATTATTATATCATCAATATAAACATAAGCATATTTTCCTATGTGTTCATGCAAAATGTCATCAAGCGCTCGCTGAAAAATGGAAGGTGCATTTTTCAACCCAAATGGCAACCGAGTAAATTCGTATTTACCATTATTTACCGAAAATGCGGTTTTCTCAATATCAGAATCCTTTAGAGGAATTTGATGAAATCCGCTTTTCAGATCTAATACCGAAAAAAATTTGTTTTCCCCTAAATTTGAAATTACTTCAGAAATTTCAGGTATTGGGTATCTATCTGCTGTTGTGACTGAATTCAGCTTCCGATAGTCTATAACCATTCGATATTGTTTATTTCCCTCTGAGTCCGCCTTTTTCGGAACAATCCATATCGGTGAATTGTAGGGTGACCTTGATGGTCTTATGATTCCATCCGCTATCAATTTTTTGACCTGGCTCTCTACTTCCGGTTTGAGAGAAGCTGGGAATGGGTAAAATTTAGAGTAAATAGGTGTATCTGTTACTGTCCGTATTTCTCCGACGACTTTTGTCGTATATGTTAATTTCTCATCCGGTTCTGAGAATAACCTTGGGAATGCATGAATTATTTCGTTCATATCCCTTCTTTGTTGTGACGATAAATGTTCGTCCTTTATTTGTATGGCGTTTACCGCCTTTGAGGGGAGCTGTTTAAGTTTGATCCTTTTCTCGTTATTCAATATCAATATATTGTCCTTGGTATGGATCACAGCATCCATATCTCTTAATGTATCGTTTCCTAAAATTCCATCAAATGTTTTTAAGGATGGCATCAGGAAAAATTTTAGCTCCTTATCAATATTAAATAATTTCAATAGGGTATGCTCTTCAATTTTTATGTCCCCTACGACTGATTTGGCGTGGAATGGGACTTTGTTTTTTATTCGTTTCTTTGCTAAATGTGGTTTTAAATAATTTTTACTGGAGCCTGTGTCCACTAAAAATCTTAGTATTTTCCCTCTCTCCGCTCTAACCTCAAAGTAAGGGAGCGAAGAGCTCATTAGGCTAAAAAATGAACGTCTGATTGTTCATCTTCTTCATACTTCCTCTCTTCTTGTTCCGATATGTGAAAAGTTCTTTGTGACTTTTCCCTTTGAGTTGTGGGATTTTCTGCAGGTCTCTTTCCTTGGTACTGGTTCTGTGTGGGTTTATACATGTAGTTTATTCTACGTGAATGTGTGCTTTGGTCCACATCCATAGGCTCTGGTTTGGGTTGAGGCTTGGGTGGCCTTGGCGGCGCACTAGCGTTAGCATTTACCTGATTGGTTTGCCATGCCTGGTGGCTTGTTTGGGGGTTATACGCTAATTGTGGGTAAAAATGCTGTGCTCTTTGATGTGATGAGTAATTTTTTGTTGGTTTTTGGTATCCTTGGTATGAATGCCTCATGCCGTTGGCGTGGTTCGTCCTGAAATTCTGGTTGTCTAATTTCTGACATAAATGGAGGGCCTGAGGTAAATCGACTGGTTCCTTCATACCTAGTAATCTTGGCAAGTATCCATTTAATCCTCGAATAAATGTATCTAATGCTTTGTTCCTATATGATTCTGTGAGCATTCGCTGCGTTTCGCTACTCATACCTTCATAACCCAATTTGTTTAGAATGAGAGATAGGTGTTTATACACTTGTTGATAGAATACGTCTATCGATTTATCACCTTGTACGAGTGTGGTCATTTGATATTCCAAGGATGATAGGTCTCGTCTATCTGCGTAGTGCATAGCGAGACACTTCGTAATTGCTCCCCAATTCAGAGGGGTATTATAAGATTCTAATGCCGCATCGGCATTTCCTATTATTTTATTTCTTATTATACTAAGGATGCCATAGTATTTTGGTGTACCCCTTAGTGGTTCGTATAAATTCAAAATACGATCGACACTTTTCTTCCAGGAGTTGAATTCTCCTGGGCGACCTGAGAAATCTTTTAGACATTTGACCACGTCTGGTATTTTGTCTAATTCTCCTAGGTTTCCTCTTTGTCCTTCTACAATGTCTTGGTCTACCGCTGTAGCCAAGCCAGAATTTGGGTTTAGAATATTTTGGACTACCTGTGGTCCTTGTTGCGTCAAGACGTTAGTCGCAATTTCAGATATGAGATCCCTCAGTTCCGTTATATTTAACTGTTCATTGTGATTATTGATTTGGGGGGCTGTAGGGTTTTGATTTTGTGAAAGGATCGAAGGTCTAACTAAATTGTTGGGGTTGGCCATGTTGAAAGTTATGCCGTTTGTCCCTTTTAGGAATTTTCTATTCTACTTTAAAAAAAAATTAGTTATGTTTTCGATAACTTTTATTCTCTATATAACTTTTTAGCAACTTCTATCGTTTGCCTGGTTTCAGATACTAGGGTATCTGGGTTATCGTAGTCTTCTGCTGTGGCTACTTTATTCAAGTTAAATTTCCTTTATTTACTTTTAAGCGGTGATATTTAATTTTTCCTCACACACTATTTTTTCCAAACAAATTTTCCTTCCCTTTCTTTGTTAAATATTTTTCTCCTTTTATTGGATTTTAGGCAAAATAATTTATTATTAATTAATTTTTCCTCAAAGATTTTCCTTTCTAGGCTAAATATGTCTTAATTTTTAAGCTTAGGTTAAAAAAATTGTTTTTATATCTATGCTCACTGTTGGTAGTTGCAATTTTTTAGCGTTGCTACTTGCCTTCTCTTGTTCTGGAGCTGTGGGGTTTTTTTCCTCTCTTCTCACGTTTCTTATTCCACTTCCACTGCGCGCTTGGCCTTCTCTTGCTCTGGGGCAGTATGGTTTTTTTCTTTTCGTCTCACGTTTCTTATTCCACTTCCCCTGCGCGCCTGGTCTGCTGAGAACATTTTTTAATGTTATTTTTTATTTCCTTTTTTTTTCACGAATGTTTTTTTTTTCAACTATTTTCCTATGCCGCGGGCTGGTACGTTATACCACCGGTTTGCTTTGGCTACTACGGGGCCCACTGCTATAGTCGCGAATATTAATGTATGTCGCGGGTCCTCTTTTTGTTTTTTCTCGGACTTTCACTTTTTTAGTTTATCAGCTTTTTTTTTTTTCGCGAGTCCTTACTCTTTATTTTTAGGACTTTCACATGCGATTTTTCTCACTGACGTCGTTTTTCCGCGAGTCCTTACTTTGTATTTTCAGGACTTTCACACGCGTAATTTTATCGCGAGTCCTTACTTTTCAGGACTTTCACACGCGATTTCCCGGGAGACTTTTTTTTCCGCGAGTCCTTACTTTGTATTTTCAGGACTTTCACACGCGTATTTTTATCGCGAGTCCTTACTTTGTATTTTCAGGACTTTACACGCGATTTCCCGGGAGAATTTTTTGTCTCGGGCGCCAAATAATAGAACGGAAATTCTATTTTGCTCGCTTCAGGAGCGTTTGTTCTTTATTGATCAAAAATGACTTAAAGACTCCCTAGTTTACAGCAATTTTCTTATTTATACTAGAATTGTGCCTGCGCTGCAACTGCACATGCCCTATTTTCCCTATGTGCTGGAAATATTGGAAAGTATTTCCTATGTAAATAATTTTGTCGTTGCCGTTTTTGGTGCGACCTATATTCGCATAATGCTGGCTCGCCATGTTACCGTATGGCCGGTTAAGGTTTGGATGTATGTGATATGTCAACATATGGATTGGCGGCGTGCCGCTTTGAAATGCTTGAGTGGCCAAATTCTCAAGTGACATACTTTTCGACTGTTGCTTAATCGTTTTTGGACAAAAACGCTTAGGCTTGCATTCGTAATTTATTAAGTGCGATCGGACTTGGGTTAGCGATCATATTGCGCAAAGTGTTTTTGGGAATTTTATTTGGGTTGGCCGAAATATGAGTAGTAGTATTTCGGCAAAACAATTTAAGAATTTTTTATCAGCTATTTGTTTAGCTGCAAACAATTTATGAGACTAATTTATGGTATGGGTAACTAGCTTGTGCTAAGCGGACAACGTGGGTGGTATCAGTTACTTAACAAATTGTAAGTGATAAAAATTGATAATTTATTGAATGGGATCGGCTAACTCGTGGTAGACGATCCCCTTGTGGACGACGTGGGTGGTATTAACTTGTTCCGAGTTAACTTACATTTAGTATGTAAGTATTAGTGTAAATGTGTATTGTAGTACGTAAGAATTGTTTAGTGTTTAGGGGGTGGCGGTATAAATTTACCTGCTGCTTCTGGATGTACGTGGATGCAATGGCTATTGATTCGGCAGTCGCTTGACATGGCGGTAATGGCGCTTTGATGGTGGCGATATGGCGGTGGTGTGGTTGTAGATGGTGGTGGCGGTAGTAGTAGACCCTTTGTGGATACTATAAAGCTTATCTACTTCTGCGGAGTGGTGGTGGCCGAGCTCAACCTGCTCCAGTGCTACTGTAGATATTTGCAAGCGATATAAATAGTAGTTTATACGGAAATTTTCGAATGAAAATACACTTCTTCACAAAATTTCAGTTCGTTACTACTGGACAATTATATTATTATGACTTGAACTTTTGAGTTACCAAACAAAAAGCACCTTGAAAAACTGGAGAATTGTTTTCTTTTATTCCAAGGGTTTTACAAATTTTCAGAGGGTTTTTCACAAAATTTCAGAGGGTTTTAAAAATTTTAATGTCACACCGGTATGGATAAATTTCAAGTAATAATAATGAAAAAATGTCAAAACAATATATGTATGTACACACTCATATCTGTCAACCCATGGTTGGGATTGCCAGAGAGGTGCAGTATAACCAACTGATATACTGCGCACAATTTTATGAGTGCTTAGTGAGTCATGAGTACAACTCGGGAAAATAATTCGCGTACTTAAATTTAATACAAAATATGTAATAAATTACATATTTGAGCACATAACTAATTCAATATACGTAAGACGTACATATGGAGATCCTTTTTCTAAAATTCAACTTGCAATTTAAAATTCAATATTCTTAAGCCTAATTTGTAAATATAGGAGTTGGTTGTTAAAGCCTGTCGCTCAAACATCGTCCCCGCCCTAGGCGCGTTCAGCGGCTAGAGCCTCTTGCAGCTCTTGAAGAGTCCGTAACGCATCCCTTACAAGGAGGTCTGATACGTTTCCCCTGAAGGTGGCAGTCTGCAGTCCTTGAGCAGTGCACCGAACGGTGCGTCGAGCGGCAGTGGATGCTGGCGGTGGTGCGTCGGTAGCTGGGCGAGACCGAGAGGTAACTGGGCGAGAAGGGGGTGGCACGGTGGGGGCAGAGGATACCTGAGGTGGTACTACATGGCGACCAGACCGGGGTGCTTGGGTATGACGTGGAAAGCTCGGGGTTGCATCCCGTCGATTCAGCAGGGAGTGATGTCGTAAGCCGCAAGTTCGGCAGCGATCATGCGAGCTGCATTCATCTGTGGCGTGCGGTAGCGCCAAACAATTTAAGCAAAACTTATGCGCCCTCGCGAGTATCCATCGTTGTGGCGGCTTCATCTTCTTGAATATACTGCAATCTCTGCGTGTACATTCGCGGCATCGTCTGTAATCGATTTGAAGCGGGGACTGCGTGCGACAACTTCTGACCGCAAAGAATGTCGGGGTGCCGGTTGCAGAGCGCGATCCATGACAATCTGAAATGACAGTTGTACAAATATTTTAGGGGAGAGAACTGCAAAATGAAGGGGGTCTCAGATTGATTGACTTTAGGAAGTATGATATTGTTGCGACGGGAATGCTGTGGGAGTGTAAGAGGTAGTTCAGTGGTAACTTGGTGGGTGTTCCGTGCTTGCCCTATTTAGGTTTTCGCTATGAGGGAGGAAACATAATTTTGCAAGTGGGCGTTTGAGAGTGCCGATTTGAGTGCGAACGTCGACAACGCGAATATGGCCGTCTGGCCCTGGGTATAATTTCTAAATGCGTCCTAGACGCCACTCTGTCGGGGGGAGTGAGTCGTCTTGAATACAAACGCATTCACCGACTTTTGGGCTCAGTTTGTGGATTTTTCAACTTATGCCTTTTCTGGAGATCTTTTAGGTAATGTTCTTTACATCTTTTGCTAAACCGATGATGGGTGCTTTTTACCCTTTCCCAACGGTTCATAAGGAACAAATCTGCATGATCCAGGTAACATTTTTTTTAGCAATTTGGTAAGAAATATTTTGTTAAAGAGACAAAATTGCGTGTTCTTAACACAGCTACAGTTATTAACTAAATGTTCAAATGTTAGTGTGCTGTTTTGGCAAAGTTGACATAAAGGCAGTGGTACCTCCTCCATGATATGTTTGTGCGTTAGTCGTGTATGACCAAGTCTTAGACGTGTATATTTTATCAGATATTTTCTGGAAAAGTTATTTGGATACCTTGTTGCAACTCCCTCTTCATTTACGTTCTTGTACCAGTGTATGTAATTTTTCCATTGATATCATTTAATTGCAGCATAGTGGTGTTTTACTAACCTCAGTATGGCGTTTTTTGTTGGTGGTTTTTTGGGTGATAATAGGTGCAGTAGTCGCAAATTTGGCCGCTGCGCCTGCTAGTTCGATACCCACATGCCTTGGAATCCAAATTATTTTTTATCTTGGTAGGGTATTGGATTAACACATTTCTGATTTTCTGGATGGTCTCATTTTTATGCTGTATATTAAGCAATGCTGTCATAGAGGTGTTCGAGATGTTTCACGTGTGTTGAAACGTATACTTATTATTAAAAACTAGGCCTAATATTTTAAGTGAGGTGACATTCTCTATTCGCTTATTATCTATAACGACACGCTCAATCTACATCTAGTTTTTTCGCATACATGTAAAAGATTCGTTTTCTGAAATGGAATCCTTGATCCAGGGTAACTGCACCAGTTCAAGATTTCTTGCAATAGTGCATTTAATCTGTTCTTAAATTCTTCTTCGTTCTCAATTTTCGCTAGCAGATAAAAGTCATCTGCGTAAATACAATAGTTAAAGCAAGGGTACCCAAGCATTATTTTGTTAATGTGTTCTGTGCCAATTTGAAATAGTATAACTGACAATGGCGACCCTTGGGGTATTCCATTTTCAAGCGGATAAGTTTTCAAATGTATACCGTTGATCCTAATACGAAACTATAATTAAGTATTCTTGGCCCCACTCTCCATTCCATTAGCTGATTGAGAATTGCGTGTTTGCCAACCCGGTCATATGCTCTTTCAAAATCAACTGATACGTGATGTCTCCTGGATTTGGCTTGTGAAATCTAGTTATCAATATACATAAGTGTATCTAAAGTACTTTTCCCTGCCTTAAATGCCATTTTGTGTGGGCTTATAAGTTTTCATTTCGGTTGAAACCAAAGCAGCCGTCTTCAGATTGCGCAAGCTAGAGAGATCCCCATTCCACCAGTATGTAGTATTTCTCTTATAGGATTTAGTAATATGGGTCATGGATTCATTTGCTGCTACAGTAGCTAGTGTGTGAAATACAGCTGCACTTTTATTTACATTCGAAGATATTACAAATTTTTCACCAAGACTTACAAGCTTATTTTGGAACTTGACCCAGTCAGCTTTATCAGTATTAAAAGGACTGATTATACTAACCACTCCATTTGAGTTACACTTTTCCCTCATTTTTGAAAATTCGATGTAGATAGGGTCAGTTTCCCAAGAGAAAAATGGGCGGAGATTTGTGGGTACAATTGAGAGATCTATATGGGTATACGTAGACCTTGTCGAAAAATGGGTAGGAGATCCATCATTTAATGTACACATATTCCAGTTTAGCAGAAATTTTTCCACAATAGTCCCTCTTCCGTCTGTTCGAGTAGATCCCCATTGTTTTTTTTGGGCATTAAAATCAGCCAGAATAATAGTGTTACACTGATTATTCCCACATATAATTTGTAACACGTTAGAGGGTATATTTTCCCCAGGGGTTATATAAATAGAGCACACTGCAATTTTGATTTCCGCAGTTATTATCGCTGTCACCGCGCATATATTAGGGCGTAGTGGTAGAAAAGAGTGTTCTAAGGTTTTCTTGATAAATAAGGCAGTACTAACTCTTTCCATATGTTTGTGTTGGTGTATTACATAGAGAATTTGTATAATTGTTAAGATTAATAAAAATGGTGGGAAAGATGTGTTTATTGAAGAGCTATTGTTAGGGCAAAAGACGTAGACGAAATTCTAAAAACTTTCAACGAGCAACACAAAAAATTAAAATTTACACTAGAAAAAGAAAAACATCACAAATTAGCTTTTCTGGACTTGGAAATTCACAACATCGGGAACAAAGTAAAAACGGATTGGTACAAAAAAGCCGTGGCATCATCTAGAATGATCAATTACCAATCAAACCACCCATGGAATCAAAAAAGAAATACAGTAATCAACTTTATTAACAAAGTTTACTCCTTGAGTGACCAGGAGTTCATGGAGGAGAACAAGAAAACGATTCAGATCATACTTGAAAAAAATGGATATCCATATAAAATAATACACGGTCTAATACGCACGGCGAGAAACAAAACTAAACAAAAAACGAGCAACAATACGTCAACACCAAATGAAGAAAACAATAGAAAAATATACACAGGCGTCACATACATACCAAAACTAACTGACAACAATACATTACATAAAATGATTAAAGCCAACAACATAAGCTATGCACACAAACCAAATCACACAATCCGAAACATATACACGAAAACCAAAGACAAAATCAAAAAGGAGCAACTACACAACGTAATCTACGAAATACCATGTGGGGGAGGAAAAGAGGGGGAATTTTGCGGGAAGGTATACATAGGACAAACAAAAAGATCGGTCAACACGAGAATAAATGAACACAGGTTAGACGCAAAAAACAACAAAAACACCACAGCTTTAGCGCAGCACCTGACGGATTGCAAGCACACAGCTGATTTCGATAATGTAAAGATTTTGGACGTGGAAAACAGAATAAGAAGAAGGTTGACGTTAGAAGGGCTGCGCATACAACAAAACATATCGAAAGTTGTAAATTATCGAGAAGATGTAGACAGCATAAATGGCGCGTATGCAAGCGCCATCACATTAAATGTTTAGCTTTTGAGAGGGAATGATGTACCAGTGTTTTTATAATGTGTGGTTATTATCTACTGATGTAATGATATTATATTTAAATTTCATACAAAATTTGTGCATTAAGTAACAAAAAGATGTAAGTCCAATATGTTCAAAACTGTGTATCGTCTTATGACTAAGCTAATTTCCAACAATTTATATGTTTTTCGTTTTTGTGTAATAAATAGAAATCCCTGAGGAAGGCGCAATACAGCGTCGAAACGCGTAGGATGAAGAAGTAAACATTTGTTTTATTTTAAAGGAAAGCCGGCCAGAAAGCTCGAAAAAAGTATTATCAGGCAGAATGCCTAACTTTTACGCATCTGAGTGCGATCCCCCTGATGCAACTCTGCAATTCGATACTCGAAACTGAATTTAACTTATAGCCACCCACACCATCACCGTCCTATGCATGCGCATGCACGTGTGTTTTGTCAGCACTTTTGCACATGAATGTTTATGTGTGGGCGACTTTCCCCTCCGAAAACGGATTTTGCGGGCCAACGGTTGTCGCCTTCGATGCAACCGGCCTCTTGGATTTTAGCCGCCAACCAGCTCACATCTGCTGCAAGCGATCTCTGCCGTTCTTCCACAATTTCTTAACGTAATATTGTATCCAAATTATTCATATTTACTCAATAAAGTTCACCCATTACAAAGAGAAATTCTCGTCTTTCTCTTATTTTATTCCCGCATACACCCATTCATTGAGATCGACCCGGTGGGCCCACCTCTCGCAAGGATCAGACGCACCCGGGCTGAACATTTGGTCTTATGGAATTTGAAATACAGCACCTAAATTACAGCCCACAACATAAGATCATAGCTGACTGCACCAAAATTGCAGAAATTGCCATAAAAAGCTATCCGGAGAAGTTTGAACGTTTATTATTTCACAACAGCGTCAAAACACTGAGCAAGCGACAGCCAGCGGAAGCCACAGCAGCACACAAGCTATTTGCCACGCCAAACCAGCGCATCACCAAACAAAAGTAAGTGCAATATTTCTTGCCATAATTTGTTTGGTTATAATAAAAATAAACAAAATCGTGTAAAAGATCTTTATTCTAAGTGCCACACGCGTAGTAATTGTGTTTCAACCGCGAAAAGTGTAAAAAGTTTTAGTTTCAAAAAGAAAAAATAAGTGAAAACGCGAAACATCTTTTTTTTAGTCCTTGTGACTATCTGCTCTGTCCCCCCACCAGCGGTAAGGCTCTCCGGACACAGCAAAAGGAAGAGGTTAACATAACCTCACCTTCATATAAAAAACTTTCACGCAATTTCGATTGCGGCAATTTTGCATTTTTCCTCTGTGTCACTTTAATTTGCACTAATCCAATAAATTTTTATCACACAATCGCTTTTTGCACAAGATTTTTTTTTAATTTTTACACCTTTCGTTGAGTTTATATCAACGCGCGCACTTATTTTTATAATAAAATTGAACGTTCAAGTGGCGAGTGGCCCCCCTTTACTTCACACAGCACACATTGGTGTTGCTCCCCCCTGCTCTCTGTTTACGGCACAAAAATAATCTGCAAAGTCAGAAAATTAAACAATTTCAAAGCAATAAATAAAACTTTGCGTAATTTAATAGTTGTTGGTTGGGTTAGTCGCTGAGGTTTTTTCAGATTTATAACCCCGTTTTAATTCAATAATAATTCAATATAATCGAGTTCGAGGCCAACTTCAATGACATAAGTGCGGCTCTGCACACAGTACACACGCTGGCAATACAGCAAAAAGAGTTGCAAGCTAAGTGGGAAAAAGCAGAGACCGCCCTCGAGGAGTTACTTGACTCTGACACGCTAGACGCAAAGAAAATTGCAGCAGTCAAGGTCAAGCATAAAGCGGAATATGCCCTATTCCTGCGATGCATGTCGAACATGGCTGAACTTCAAGCCAAACTGAAGCAGGAAAGAGATAGCGAGGTTCGACCTGAAGGAGATCGTGCGCGTGAACACAGTATCCGACTGCCAGCTTGCGATACTGAGGTATTCAAGGGCGACGTTTCGTGACCTGTTCACGGCCATCTACAATCGCCTAAGCCCAGTAGAAAAGTTGTTCCACCTTAACCAAAAAACTCAAGGTGAGGCAAAGGACATCGTAAAGAATTGTCCCTTGACAATTGAAGGCTTCGAAAAAGCCTGGAAAAACCTATGTCAGAGATACGAGAATAAACGGATTCTCGCAAACTCACAACTACAAATTTTATTTAATCTGAAAAAGATAGATAGTGAGTGCGGCATCTCAATTAAAAATTTACAGCGCGACATAAATAATTGTTTGGCATCCTTAAAAACCCATAAGATAGATGTTTGACCCCGGTAGAAAGGATTAAATTCGTTAAATCCACAAATAGCTGCCTGAACTGTTTATCCTCAGGACTCACAGTGACGAGGTGCACCAGTTCGTACAACTGCTCCAAATGTCACTCTTGTCGCCACACGCTCCTGCATGCGGACACACTTCAGCTACAGGCGGTGCGCAATCGTTTCAAAGATGCGGATAGTACCCCATCAACTTGGGCACAGGCACGGAAAAGACAGGAGTCGGGACAACCACCTTCCTCTACGAACCAGAATGTCAAATCCTCCCATGCCAATTCCAGCACAGGTGTGCTATTAGGAACTGCTCGCGTACACATCCACCATAATGGTACCGACTTCTCCGCGCGGGCATTAATGAATGTTCCTTTATAACTGAAAGACAGAAACGCAGAATCAATTTGCCAGCGAGAAAAATGCACGCCCAAATTTCAGGCATCACAAATGCGGTGTCAGCTCAGGTGAAGGAAGCATCCAACATCGAATTACGTTCACCAGTAGATCCCTGCTTCAACCTGAATACAACCGTTCTAGTTCTAGCCAAACTCTCTGGGAATCTACCAACCTGCCACATCAATGCCATGACGATGCAGGCATTCCCAGACTTGGTTTTGGCAGACAAAATGTTCTACGTCAACGAAGACGTAGACCTCATGCTTGGCGGAGACATATATCCCCAAATCATATTAAGTGGCCTTAAGAAAAACGTCCTTAACACCCTTCTGCCCCAAACGACAGTGTTCGGTTGGATATTAACCGGTCGTATCGAAGCACCGAATCCAACGAAGATCATCATGTCCTTCTACAACGAGGTTGCGTTGGACAATCAACTGAAAGCTTTCTGGGAGGTAGAAAATATGCCCAAAATTAAAATATTAAACGAAGAGGAGAGGTATTGCGAAAAGTTATTTAAAGAAACAAAGAAACGTGATGAAGATGGAAGACACACCGTGTCACTACCATTCAGGCAGGATTACCCCATTAATATTAATTTAGGGCCATCCCTGAAACGAGCATGCTCTCAATCCTTCCGGAATGAGTGGTGGCTAATAAAAAACCCAGACTAAGGTAAATATTATGTTCGAGTGTTGTCAGAATATGAAACGCCCGGACATATGAGAAAAATTGAAAAGAATATCCCATCCGACGATTCGGATAATTATTTCCTGCCCCACCACGCCTTTATTAAAGCAGAAAGTAACAATACAAAGGTACGCGTAGTATTTAATGCCTCGAGCCCTACGGCCAAAGGTATTAGCTTAAACGATATTCTCCTCCCAGGCTCAGTTCTACAAGCCGATCTACCCATCCTTATCTTACGATGGAGACTATACCGTTTCGTCCTCAACAGCGACATCGAGAAGATGTATCGACAAATTTGGGTGAACGAAAAGCACACCAAATTTCAACGCATTGTGTACCGCACTTCCCCTTTACGAATTAAAGACGGTTACCTTCGGAGTGAACTGCGCTCCATATCTCGCGATAAGAACGCTCCTACAACTGGCAGACGACGTATTAAATTCACACCCTACAGGGGCTAGCATACTGCGAGAATACATGTATGTAGATGGCGTGTTAGCGGTTGGACATTCGATAACATTGACCATTAAAGCCAGAGATGAAATTCGTCAACTCCCACAATCAGCGGGCTTTGCACTTCGCAAATGGACATCCAATTCAGAGGACATTCTAAGGGACATCACAAAGTAGACCTGCTCAGAGAAAACTTCCTGGAATTCGAAGATACAAGTTCAGTGAAAGCATTAGGCATTCGATGGAATGCCCACTTAGATTTATTTTATTTTAAAGCAGGGACGCTGGACAACCCGGAAAACATTACGAAGAGAGCGATACTATCAGCAATCGCCAAACTTTTCGATCCCTTAAGATGGCTGGCACCAATGGTCATTGTGATATAACATTTGTCTTTTTGTATCAGCATCGTAGAGGAAATTGGACCAATTGGGATCGGTTTGCATACATTCCAATTCGAAGAGTTCGCGGAGGCACAATTTCAATATAGAATTTGATAACGATGGTCGGAGCGTAAACCGAAACATTTATCCACAGGCACACCTGGGATCGGTTTGCACACATTCCAATTCGAAAAGTTCTCGGAAGCACAATTTCTATACAGAATTTGATAACGATGGTCATTGCGTAAACCGAAACATTTATCCACAGGCACACCTGGCACCAAGCAGACTACTTGTGGTCAATGCCTTGATGACTAAAGGCACATAGTACTCTGGGTAGAGTGGAATCATTTGCTGAAAAGTGTCCGTGGAAAAATATCACATACTTTAGTAATCCTACTAAATTATCAGTATCACTTTCAGTCCCTTGTGCCACAAAAGGATACTGAATTTTTTATAACCACTTCCATGCTAATTTTCAATGTAGCGCGATGTACTGTTACGTGCTGAGTGTTTGGATGGCGAGGAGCGGCGGCAAGCAGGTATGCTTGTGGGCCCAGGCTAGCTCGTCGTCTTGGGCGGGGCATTTCACCACCGTCCTCACCCACAGCCACAAGGACAAAAAGAGGGTTCATACCTGCATGTGTATAGAAAGGAGAGCAAAAGCTGAAAAATATAGATATAAACGTGAGGGGCAAATTTATAGAGAGGAAAGCATAAGGGGCAGAAAACATGAAGGTCTGTCCTGTCAGGTGGAGTCTACCCTCCCTCTGCAGTGCAACTTGCACCGCACCGTGGGCACTGTGCTGACTCCTGTTTACTTACAGTGCCCCCAAACCTGACATTAGTTGTCCGTCGGTCACTCAGTCATTTTCCTAATACCCACCTTCACCTAACCTTGCCACGCACAAGCGCGACACCAACACCAAAAATTATGAATTTAGCCCTGCATTGTTGTAAATCCCATGTTTTCAGCCATTCATTTCAAAATTTATTTGACAATTCGTTATCTCTTACGTCGACGCCCTATCTAGTCTATCGGATGTAAACCAAATTTATTAGCAGAAATGAAAAAAAAAACGCTTAAAAATTAAATTTTAAAAGAAACAAAATAGAATAATAACAATATACGATTTAAATTCAGTTAAATTTCAAAAGCGATAAACTAAAATAAGAATACACGATTTAAATTCTATTCAATTTAACAAACTTGTTTGAAGAGGAACAAAAAGATATAAATAAAAAGGGAAAGCAAGGGGTGGTGTACCTTACAGCCATAAAAGTAAGTATCTCTGAGCCACCCTAATGTATCCTACTAAAACCTATCTTAAAATCAAAAATCGTCGAGTTCAAATAAATCTCTTTAAAGTAGTGTAATCCAAAACGAGGGCGAAAAAAACAATGCCAAACCCTAATCCCTGACCTACAATGCACAAGCAGTTTCCAAAAGCAATTTTATGTAAAGTAAAAGTAGGTCATCAAAAGAAAACCAAAAAAAAAATGTATGCAAGTATATAAAAAGAATGTATGTAAGCAGGAATTCGAGTGTGGACATATGTATATATGTTTGTCACAAAGTATGGTTCGCGCGTTACTTTGCAAATTCCTTCTATATTTTTTTTTTTTTTTAAAGCTTGGAATTTCAACATACGTATTCACTCATTCAAGATGCACTCACCAATCTCACGTTCTCCAACGGCGCCGCTGCAGTTGAGTGGATTTGCTGAAAACGCTGAAATACTCCTTGCATGCATACAAGTCTACAGGCCACGCCCGCGTTAGCCACCCGCAATCACTCAGCCAAGATCACTCGCTAGTGATCTTTCGTAATGAGTGCTTTGGTGGATAATAACGGGGTATATTAGCGGGAATAAAAATAAAAAAATTATTTTTTTTTCAAAAATCAAAAAAACCATAAAAAAATTTGAAAACTCAAAGTTCAACAATTCTGAGTTACGACTACCATGCATAGCCAAAAGAAAGAAACACGTGAGAAAAATATGTATCTGGTCAGGAAAGATCAAAAAAAAAGGGAAACGAAAATGGAATGTCACACCAAAAAACTAAAAAAAAAGAATGAAAGGAATAAACGAATGAAAAAATTAAAATGGGAGCTAGAGTGCCACCACTAGGAAGTATGGTGTTAAAGTGAATCCCAAATAGATGTCTGACCCCTGAAACTAAATAACCCCTGTTGTCCGTTTTCTACTAAAAGTATGCTCCTTGCGACAATATAAAAGAGATATAAATAAACGTAGTAATAAAAAATACAATACACAAAAATAATATGGTGACAATATACAACGCCGGGACCGTTCCTCTCTCCACCTGTGCTTGTTGTAGTTTATAAGGCCAAAATACGTAAATGTTGCTGCCAAATATATTGTGATGGTTGCTACCGTTTTTCTTTATTTGTTGTGTTAGCTCCCAAGGATTTTAGTTACCTGTGGTGCCGTTTCCGTTGTTGTTGTATTGCGCGCCAATACATAACGACTTAGTGTGGTGCTTGTGGGTATTGTTGTTGCGACCCAATGCCGCTGGTGGAAAATGCTCCTCCTCGATATTGCCAAGTTTTTGTGTTTTCACTGTGGTTGTAGTGGTGCGCCGCTAAATAAAATTATAGTGTAGTGCTTTTGGATGTGTAATAATAGTTGTTGGGCGGAACGTCGCCGATATAAAGTATTTGACGTTGGGCGGTGCACCGCCAATCTCACAAAAATAGTGTTGTTGTCGCCGAGCGGTATGGCGCCAATATAATGTAGTTTCTGTTGAACGGTGTTTCGCCACCAAACTGAAAATGTAGTGTAGTGCGTGGTAGTTGTTGCCGGGTAGTATATCGCTAAAATTGCCGTGCCTAGTGGTGCTTTCCACCAGTGAGTGCCCTGTTAAGATACGGAAAGAAGGTTATTCCTGTAAAATCGCTAGCATTACAAATTGGTGGGGATAATGATATTTGCTGTCTGCACGATTTTATGCTCACCGACATACATATGTCTGTATGCAGGCGTGCATACGTGCATGCAAGCTTGCTTTTGGCTTGCTTGGAAAATTGGCTATATAGAAGCCAACTTCCCAGTGGGTATGCCAAGTTGAAGAAAAAACAAATCCAAAGCCAAAGGAGACTTACCTGGTTTTTAGTTGTTGCGACACACGTTGTAGTTTATTTCATTTCTGCTGCAATGGTCAGGATCGGGTGCTAGGTGGCAAACCAGATGTTTGGTTTTACACTTTTCGTCGCGCACTACTCAAAAAAAACTTTAGCTGGCCAAACGATTTATAAAACAGGCTTTAACTTCGGTTAGAGGCGCGCACTAAAAATTTGGTGTAATTAAAATATTTTTAAGTTTTTGATACTTTGCACTTACACGCACTGGCACTGATAAAATGATCCTTTGGCCCGTTGGCTCATTTTTCCCCTTCTTATAGCCACCGCCGTGGTAAGGAACGTTACCCAGAAATGGAAAATTTTTACCATTACATGCCAAACTTTCTTTTCGGCTTTCCGTATTTTCGATCTATACAATCATGCACTCATACATTCTCACGCTTACCGCTCCATAAAACGAACACCTACACAGATACATTAGGTTCGCGCCTTGACCGCTCGCACTGATGCATTCACACGCTCATAGCCAGGCACACATACACATCCACATACATAATACAAACACCTTCTTAAGAAATGGGTTCGGCTCCGTAATCGACATAACGTTTGTCAGCGCCAATCTCTACCTGTTGGCTGAGTGGAAAATCAGTGATTGCTATACCCAAAGCGATCACTCAGCGATTGTGGTGGACATCAACCTCGAGGGGGGAGGGCGGCCCACTATACAGCCACCCCTAAAAAACAGAGGTTGGAATATCAATACTTTCGACCCCGACATATTCAAGTTAATGTTGACAACAGTCGAACATAGAGGAAGTGCTAACGACATGTCGAATAAATTAATGGCGGATATTAGAGCAGCATGCGATGCGTCAATGGCTAGAAAGACCAAGCGCAAACAACATTGTTCCACATTTTGGTGGAACGAGCGCATACACTCCCTTAGGAGAGAGTGTATTCAGGCTAGGAGGCGCTATCAACGAGCCAGAGGGAGACCGGAATTTCTAGAGTGAAGAGCTACCTACAAAAGAGCGCGACTCGCACTTAAGAGAGCAATAAAAGATAGTAAGCGCGAATGCTTTCTCAAGCTTTGCGATGACGTCGAGAATGACCCTTGGGGCACAGCTTATAAATTGGTTTTTGAAGAAATTGAAACACAAAGGAGAGGCGATGCCAACATGCCCCTCTTTTCTCAGAAACGTGGTAGATACTTTATTTCCCACGCAAAGGGAGCTAGTGTCTCCCCCATCAGGCGCCGTACTATACTCATTTGACGAGGTTACCGTCGTCGGGGTCCTTCAAGTGGTGAATAGACTGCAAGACCGCAAGTCTCCTGGCCCGGACCGGGTACCACACAGAGCACTCAAACTAGCTTTCACTTATAATACGCCAACATTTGCGAAATATTTAATGCATGCTTGGCTGAGGGGACATTTCCTACAATATGGAAACGACAAAAGCTGGTACTGCTGCCAAAGCCTGGTAAAAATATGGCGGAACCATCTAGCTACAGGCCCAATTGCCTGCTCGACTCCGCCGGTAAAATTCTTGAGCGAGTCCTCTATAATCGACTCGAAAAAGAAATTGAAGGTATGGGTGGTATTTCCGATAACCAGTTTGGGTTTAGGAAAGGAAGATCTACCATTGAAGCTGCGAACATGGCGAAGGAAGTGGCCCAAGAAGCCACAAGTGGCACTCGATGGTTGGAAAGCTCTAAGGAATATTGCCTTATCGTTACTTTAGATGTGAAAAATGCCTTCAACACTGCCAGACACGCTGGACCAGATAGGCATATCCCTTTACCTGCGTAGGATCATACGCTGCTACTTTGAAGGTAGAGTGCTGGAATATGAAACGGCTGCTGGAGTAGAAAAGCTTCACGTCACAGGCGGTGTTCCTCAAGGCTCCGCGCTCGGTCCACTGCTTTGGAATATTATGTACGACGGAGTATTTCGACTCAAGGTACCCAATGGGGTGAAAATTATCGGCTTCGCGGACGATATCGCATTGGTAATCACCGCCAAGCACCTAGGCGAAATATGCGCCAAATCTAATACAAGCATAGCGATGGTTCAATCGTGGCTTACGAAAAATGGACTGCAGCTGGCGGAACAAAAAACAGAGGCTGTACTCATATCAAGTAGGAAAAGGGTGGAGCAGGTAACTATAAGAATCGGCCGCCATGACATCGACACGCTGCCTGCAATAAAATACTTGGGCGTTGTGATAGACAGGAGGTTGTCATTCAAATCCCACTTAGAGTATGCCAATGGAAAGGTAGCAAAAACCGTAGCAGCATTATCTAGGATAATGATAAATGCAAGAGGACCAAAGCAACGACGGCGTCAACTTCTGGCTGGCGTTGTAAAAAGCCAAATACTTTACGGGGCTCCTGTTTGGCATCAGGCCACGGAGAATAAATCATACTTCCGCGGGGTAAAGTCGACTTACCGCCTGTGTGCACTACGCATCTGTAGAGCCTTTAAAACTGTCTCTGACGACGCAGCACTAATCATCGCAGGAATGTGTCCTATAGACATATTAGCAAAAGAAGCAGCGACGATTTATCGGGATCAAAGCTCAAGTAACGGAGCACGAGAGCGAAGTGTGCAGAACTGGCAGCTCAGCTGGAATGCCTCAACAAATGGTCGTTGGACACACCGATGTATCCCAGATATTAATATATGGATATCTAGAAAGCACGGCGAGGTGGATTTCTACCTCTCACAGTTTCTGAGTGGTCACGGATGCTTTAAGGAATATTTTCACCGATTCAATCACGAGCCTAACAACATATGCGATCACTGCGGCGGCGATACAGTAGAAGATGTTTACCATATATTTTTCGAGTGTCCTAGGTTCTATAGCTCGAGATGCAAACTGTGCAGAATATTTGGAGAGGATTACACTCCTGAAACAATTGTTGGATGCATGCTACAAAGCAAGGTAAAATGGTCAGCGGCGTGCGATGTAATAGCGGAAATAATGAAGTGTCTACGAAGTCTTGAAAGGCTACGGCGCAGCAACGAACATTGAACAGTCGAGTTGTGTGGGTGGATAACAAATTGCTAAGGTGGAGGGATCGAGCTGAGCACGTATTGAATGAAAGGCCTCCGTACAATTAGCGGCGTGAGAATGATAACATAAGAAAATACCGTAATATATGTAGGTAAATGTAATAGCAAACCAGGCGACGGATTGGAGACAAGGCCTCTTCAACCGTTCGAATACTGCGCCAGGTGAAGGTATAAAGCACGGATTGGAGACACGGCCTCTTCAACCGTGCGACCAAAAGCAGTCAACATACACGCAACAACAAACCTACGGATTGGAGACAAGGCCTCTCCAACCGTAGAAACAACGAGTATGATGGTAAACGTCTCACATGCAATCAGAGTTTATACTCGGATTGGAGAGAAGACCTCTCCAACCGGTGGAAGTACGAGGAAAGTATTGTGGAAAAAAAAAAAAATTCCTATTTATACATATATAATTTATTTACACATAGATACATATGTAAAAAACAAAACCCTACAATACAAGTAGTCGAACGCACAAGCATGCCACAAGCACTATATGCACAGTGTTTAAGGTAGGCTTGCAAATATTCGTAGAAGTGGTATGCGTCAAGCACATTCAGGTAGTAAGCAGGGCGTGTCAGTCCCAGCGTTAACCATACCGCGGCACTATCTAAGTACAGCAACGTGACCCCGACAGACGTAGAGCTTAGTGCTCAACCTACCTCCCGACGGAATACTTGACGGTAGTACCGGGGGGTAAATGGTACTCAGACGGTAGGAGGTTTAGTGCGGTTAAAGTCCCACACTGACTATGAGGCTTTCGATGCTTCCTCCTCGTAAAACAAAAAAAAAAAAAAAAACATACATAATACAGAAAAAACAAACACATAGGTGCATGGAATTCGTCAATGTTGCTAGGTTGTTAGTAACATAGTGACTGCTGCTAACAACCTGATGCCAACACGCAACATCTTATTTCCGCTGCAACATTGTGTCTACTGTAGGTACAATGTTGACTGTTGTCAATACGTGATGTCATTAGATTAGTGGCAACATTGCGGCTAAGGCACGGAATTGGACACAAAACACATAACCACATAGACACATATACACGCTGCCACTCACTCAAGCCAGTATGGAGACAGGCTGTCGTTACAGTACCTGACCAATCGATACTGCCGCAATTGGTCTTCCATGGAAATTTCTCAAAAGATTATACCAATCGGCACCCAGTTGTGTAATTATAACACGCTCGAAAGCTGTCTGAAGTTGTCGGGGAGATTGCTGCGCGCATATTTTTTTATATAGGAAACAAATTTAATTAATAGGGTCAAATAATGTTTTAATGATGTGCTGCTTTCGCTGGCAGTTAGCGTACGGCCAGTGCTAGCCTTTATATTTGTTTGATTCTTGCTACTACATAAACTCTAAGTGAAAATTCGATCAAATTTCGCTGTGACTGTCAATTGCTGGTTTTGTAATCAAAACATTCGGAGTACCGTATTTGGAATCCAATAGCTGAATGTACCCACATTGTGCACAATACAAGGTTTTACTAAAGCTGGCGATTATAATCGTGATATGTTTCAACAATTCAATTGCAGTAATAAGTCTGTTGGTATAGCGAGATTGGATCAGTCCTGAACGGCGCGTGACATATCAGTGTCTGCGATGATCGCAACTAAAAGTAACGGCCTCTGCCATGAATGAAATAAGACACAGCGTTCAAAAGTGGAAAGGTTGGCTCAATTCGAACTTAAAAGTGAATCGCGATTGGATGTAGAGCATCAGTGATATAAATCTAAACTAGACTAGCAATACTGCTTGTGTGGCACTTGCGAACGCCATTTACGTAAAGTACTACATGTAAAGAAGAAAATGGTGCTTGGCTCCAAAAATTTCTTGATTTCATTATCAAATGTTCTGAGACGTTAAAACAAGCACATTTCAATCATATTCGTCAAGTGCAACGTCAACTTTGAAAACATCGTCTCTGCTTGCACATCACCATACTCACTATAATTAATTTAATTTGCTTATGATATATGCTGCCAGAACGGAAAAGAGAGCATATACATAACTACTGTTCAGGGCTCGTGTTTTTACTAGGTACATATCAGAAGTTAGCACCTATCCATTATTGGAAAAACTAAAATTATTCATACTCACAATTTTCATGATGCCTTTGTATTCATTGGGATTGAAATTTCCACAAATTACACGCAGCAACTGTAGATAATTTAGAGACTCACCTCGGTAATCGCCGATTTGAGGTGGAATGATTGGCTATCCGCTGACTCGATCACGCTTACGCCTTTTCCTCGTGGAGGCTTCTTACCAAACTGTGGATGACCTTTCTTCACACCAGATTCAAATGAGATTAGACAAATACGTGTACGTGTAGACCAAGAATTCCAACTGCAAATGCTTGGTAGTTACAGGTGCTTGGACTATGTATTGAACAGCTGATGTTGGTCAGATAATTTTCGGCAGTTCCGGCGTAGTAGTGCACACTAGGAGGAAGTTTTCAAACACGAGAATGTGGTGCCCAAATTGATAACACCTTTCTTGGAATAGGTTATGGTTTATTCTTTATTTCCCTGAGGGGGATTTTAACAACTGCGGTTGAACGCAATACTGTGGTTGTACGATATGAAATACCCGTACTGATGCGCGATTATCGCAAAGTTTATATGGCAAGATTCACGTTTTTTGGTAATATACAATTGACGCGAGCATAAAATGGATATAACAATACAATACCGTATGTAAATTGGATGTTCCTCGCACAGTGTTGCTTGGTAGAAAAGGTGATGATTTTCCAGGAAAACGATGGTTCGCACGATAGCACAAATCGCAATCTTTCAACAGCACTTTGATTTCCAAAAAAAACTCTGCAACCGGGATATTCGTATTTAGATAATTTGCGCGAAACAAAACTTTATTTAGGAGAACGTGTCTTTTTCAGGCAAAGATGACAACAATTATATGAAAAATTTACAAGACCAAAAGGTGGTTGTTTTCTGACAGATGGCGATCATGCCAGATCGCCATCCTTTCCTTGCGGCGAATTTGATTTGGTGGATTTTGCGCGGTGGAGGCTGCCACACGGCCATGAGCACTCCCAATAGGGAATTTAAGGGTAAATGCCATGTATTGATTTTGGGGGTAATTCAATATGAAAAAAATACAATTCAAGAGATCGAATACAATACACGGTACGGGTTATATATAATTCATAGCTATACGTATGTACAAGAGGGTGATGGGACGGGTGACAGCCTACGCCGCGCAAACATCCTGGCCCGCCTAGGCGTACTAAGCGCCTAACGTGTGCTGCAGCTCGGTCAGAGCTCGAACTGCTTCCTTGATGAGGATTTTGCCCACTTTGGTTTTGTACGTGGCAGTTCGTAAACCGGTAGCGGTGCACCGGATGGTGCGGTCTGACACGGTCGGTGGGCGCTGGTTACGCCGGGAACGGGGTGTGGGCGATGCTGCTGCCGGTTGTTGTTGATGAGTGCTGCGTTTTGGTGGTTCGCGGCGGCGCGACTGACGATGATGGCGCCCCGGCTGCGGGGGTTGGCGACTCCCTGTTTCGCGGTGGAGTAGTGTGTGGTGATGGAGCCCACATACGTGACAGCGCTCGCGGGACGTACACACGCTCGTGTGATGGGACAATGCCAGGCAGTTGGTGCAGTATTTGTGCGCCCTGGCAATCATGGCGCGTTGTTGGGGTTCCATGGCCGTAAACAGTGGGCAAGTCGAGAGCGCGTGGTGCCGCATACACAAACGGCATCGTCGATAGTCGGCGACGGCATCGGCATTTCGTGGTGAGATCGTTGGCACTGTCACTTGGGACGCCAAGGAGCGACGCGGTGTAGGAACCGGGGCACGTTGACGATTCATCTGTTGAAAAAAGGAGTATATGAATGTGTGTTGTATATTGAGGAGAACATCAAGGTAGGGACTGCCTGTGAGAGTTGCGGTATGATTCAGTTTGTTCTGAGATGGTATCGATAGTTAAGCTTAGTGGACTGTAGTTGGTTGGGGAGATGGTAAAGAACCGTGGGGTTCTGAGTCGAATTCCGCTGGTGGCAGGAAACACAATTTTGTGATAGGCCTGGTGAGCACACCATTTTGCGTGCGTACGTCGACTACTCGGATATGGCCGTCTCTTCCTATATGGGTGTCTTCCACGCGTCCTAGGCGCCATTCGGTGGGGGGTAGGTTGTCTTCCTTAATGACGACTAGATCGCCGATTTTAGGGGGAGGTTGAGCGGTTTGCCATCGATAACGCTTATGTAACTCCATGAGATAGTCATTCTTCCAGCGTTTGCTGAATTGGTGATGTAAGACTTTCAACCGGTCCCACCGGTTGATCATAGAGAGGTGTTCATAGTTCGGCTCGGGGATGGCGAGGAGGGGTGCGCCTCGGAGAAAGTGGCCAGGTGTGAGGGCGGTGAGATCCGCTGGGTCCTGGGAAAGCGGGGAGATAGGGCGAGAATTGAGAACGGCCTCGATACGAATTAATAGGGTTGAGAATTCCTCAAAGGTGAAGCTATGTGTTCCGGCAACCCTTTTAAAATGGGTTTTAAAGCTTTTGACGGCAGATTCCCATAATCCGCCCATGTGGGGTGCGCCGGGGGGTATAAATTTCCAATCGATGCCTTGTGGCGCATACTTTTGGACAATATCTGTCGAGACTTCGTTGAGGAAGGCGACGAACTCTGCTTCGGTAGCTCGCTTAGCACCAATGAATGTTGTGCCGTTGTCGCTCATCATTTGCTTCGGGTACCCTCGACGCCCTACAAACCGGGCGAAGGCAGCGAGAAAAGCCTTACTAGTGAGATCCGAACACAATTCCAGGTGGATCGCCTTGGTAGTGAAGCAAACGAAAACGGCCACATAACCTTTTACGAGGGTTGGAGATCGGAGCATCGAAGCTTTGATGTGAAACGGGCCGGCGAAGTCTACGCCAGTAGTAGTGAAGGGGGGCGCGAAAGTGCATCGTTGGGGGGGTAAAGCTGCCATTATTTGGGATTGCGTTTGTCGCTTATGAATGGTGCAGACTTTACATTGGAATATACATTTTTTCAGCTGAGGTTTGAGTCGGGGGGTATAGAATTCCTGCCTCATAGCTTGTTGCAGGAGGCGGAGGTCCGCATGGAGGAAGCTCTCGTGTAGAAACCTTATATAAAGGGTAGTAAATCTAGCCTTTTCGGGGAGAATGATGGGATGACACTCATTGTAGGTCATGTCGGCATTTACTAATCTTCCGTTGGCCCGGAGAATCCCGTTTGTATCCAGGAAGGGGTCAAGTGCCAGTAGGGGACTTCGCTTTCCGATTGGTTTTGAATTTTCGAGAGAGGCTTTTTCGGAAGCGAAGAATCTCGACTGAGTCAAGCTCAGCAGACGGGTTTTCGCGCGCATGACGTCGGCGTAAGAGAGGGCGGGATCGTTAGGGGTATGATTGCCTCCGACAGCATTTCTCAGCCGAGTTACAAACTTCAACATATACGCTGTTACGCGTAGGGCGCGGGGATAGGAGGAGGACCGTTCCAAGAAGTCTTCCGACTCTTCCGCTGCATGCAGTGATTCGACTCGGCGAAGTTCGGGGGGTACAATATTCCTGGCCGTTGGTGTTGGCCAGTCCTCGGGGGGTCGGGAAAGCCACTCTGGGCCATTCCACCATAGCGATGAGCTAGCTAGCTCGAGTGGGGTGCATCCTCTGGTGCCCATATCTGCGGGATTATCCTTGCTGCGTACATGTCGCCAAGTGGCATTGCCGATGAGGTCGATGATCTACGCAGTTCGATTGGAGACATAGGTTTTCCAGGAATGAGGTGGTTTCTCAAGCCAGGCTAAAACGATTTCAGAGTCAGACCACAGGGTTAACTTTCGCTGATTGAGGCCGAGATGGGATTGGACAACTGCGACTAACTTGGCTAATAAGACCGCGCCGCATAACTCTAGTCGTGGCAAACTTACGGTTTTTAGGGGGGCCACTTTCCCTTTAGAGACTAAAAGGTGAGAGAATACTTGAGTTCCTACGGTGGTTCTTACGTAGAGTGTCGCGCAATAAGCCTTTTCCGAAGCGTCGCAGAAGCCATGGAGCTCAACTGGTTTATCGGGGTGGTAATTTGTCCAGCGTGGTATTTGAATATCCGAGATCGTTGGGAGATTGTCGGCGAACTGCGCCCACTTGATGAGACGGAGGGGTTTCACAGGCTCATCCCAGTCAGTCCCGTCTAGCCATAGCTCTTGCATCAAGACTTTTGCTTGGATCATAATTGGCGTTAGCCACCCTGCGGGATCGAAAAGTTTCGCAATGGAGGAGAGGATTTGCCGCTTCGTGGCTGCAGTGGATGCCGGATTTGAGTCGACGGTATACGAGAATGTATCCGTTAGGGCGTTCCACTGGATGCCCAGGGTCTTGGCTGTGCTAGTCTTTTCGAACTCGAGAAAGTTTGTTTCCAGCAGATCAGTTTTCGATATTTTTTGGAGGATGTTGGGATGGTTTGCCGTGATCTTTTTTAGGGGAAAGCCGGCTGAATTGAGAGCATCTATAGTCTCTGTTAGGGATTGCTCGGCTGATTGAAGATCATGACTGCCAGATAAAATATCGTCAACATACGTCTCGGATTTTAGTATTGGGGCTGCGCGTGGATGGGAATCGGCTATGTCTTTCGCCAGCTCGTGTAGAGTGCGAATAGCCATGAAAGGCGCGCAGTTAACCCCGAAGGTGACCGTTTTTAACTTGTAGTCCTTTATTGGACTGTGTTCGGGGGTTCGGAATATTATCCGTTGGTAGTCTCGGTCATCGGGGTGCAAGAGAATTTGGCGGTACATTTTCTCGACATCGCCATTAAACACATATTTATATGTTCGCCATTTCAGCAACATAAGTCGGAGATCGGGTTGGAGGGTTGGTCCGGTACATAAAACATCGTTGAGGGAGTGACCGGAACCCGACTTTTTGGAGGCGTTGAACACAACTCTGACTTTTGTTGTCTTTTTGTCTGGCCTTACGACTGCATGGTGAGGGAGATAGAATGAGCAGTATTTACCCAGGGATTCTATTTCGTTGGGACTGCATTCTTCCATGTGGCCTAGGGACAGATATTCTTCGAGTACCTGGTCGTACTGCTGCTTGAGATCGCCCTTTTTTGAGAGGGAACGTTCCATGCCGTGGAACTGTCGTAGGGCTGCAGTACGGGACTGACCTAGGTCGACATCGTTCGGGAATGTTGGTTTAAAGGGGAGCCGAACCATATATCGACCGTCATCCATGCGAGTGGTTGTGCTTTGATAAAAGTCTTCGCACATTTTATCTTCTGGGGTTTCCGCTCGCACTCTGGGTATTTCTTCGATTTCCCAGAATTGCCTTAGCTGTTCATTCAGCTGGACATTCGTCACTTCCCACGCTTGAGAGGAGTGTGATCCGACCTTTTCGGGGGTTTGGCCACTTATTATCCAGCCAAATATCGTGTTTTGTGCTAGCAGTGTGGGCGAGATCTTTTCTATGCCATTTAGCATTATTTGTGGGATAAGATCACTGCCTAATACCAGATCAATTTGGGAGGGGTTGTGAGTGTTCTGGTCTGCTAGCTTGAGATGGGACCATTTGCGCATTTGGCCATTATTTGGGATTGCGTTTGTCGCTTATGAATGGTGCAGACTTTACAGATATATTAATATGGGGTCCCAACTGTCTGTCGAGACTTGTTGGGTTGCTAATATCTGGAGGCAGTTATTAACGGAGGATTGCAATCGCTGGATGTCTTCG
The DNA here is from genome assembly GCF_040869045.1 of Eurosta solidaginis. NCBI lineage: Eukaryota > Metazoa > Arthropoda > Insecta > Diptera > Tephritidae > Eurosta > Eurosta solidaginis. The sequence goes on from NC_090324.1 coordinate 55,829,764, forward strand.
CTGTTTTCAGTCGGAATGGGCTTGAGGGTCATGAGGGCTTTGATTTGGTTGTCGACCAGGACTCTTTTATTTTCATAACGGGATTTAAGAGCTTCCCAAGCCAGAGCAAAGTTGTCATCACTCAGTGGAAATTGTTTTACTATCTGGCCGGCTTTTCCTTGGGTTTTGTACCTGAGGTGGTACAGTTTTTTGGGCGCTCGAGAGTTTGGGGTGGTTGATATAGACCGCCGTGAACATGTCACGGAAGGACGGCCATTGATCATAACTGCCGTAAAATACTTCGGTGTCACAGGCGGGTACCTTGAGGTGCATCCCGGAACTTTCTTGGGGAGTGGTAGTTGTAGTGGGGACGGGATTGCTTAGTACCCTTAGCTGGAGCTGATCGCCTATTCTTGCCTTTGTGTCTTCATATGCTATAAGACAGGCGCGGTATTTATTGAAGGCTGAGGCCTTAAAGTCGACGGGAAGATCGTTGTCGTCAGATTCCACGACAGCGTCATATGCGCTCTGTAGCCTTTCCCAGAACACATCAATATTTTTGTCTTTTATCTTTAGGGATGCCTCGGTGTTATCTTGGATCTCGGTTGTGCCGAACCGAGCGCAGTAATCAGTAAAGAGATCCGTTTCGGATATAAATTTATTTTCGACCACGGTAGCCATTCTAAAAAAGGACTTGCTTAGTTTTACTTTAGCTATTTTGGGACTGCCTGGTGTTTATTTATGAGGGAATACCAAAGGCAGAAGCCTTCCTATCGGTCAAGAGTGGGTAAGTTAGGACCAGTTAGATTAATTGGGAGTAGTCGGAGACCAGTTGGGATTACCTGCAGAATTTGCTGCTGGGTATTTCAGACTATGTGAAAGTGGCCGAATTTTTTGCTGGGTATCGTCAACAATGTAAATGTGGAGATATGTATATAATTTATACCGCAAGGGACACAAGTTAACTTTGTAAGAGTATGAGTGGGATATGCCGGTTTGTAATACACCGCTTTTATGAACGTTTGTATATGGTGGTGGGAATATACATATATATTTTATGGCGGGAAAATTGTATTTTTGGCGGGAAAATTGTATATAATTGGGAGCCGCCAAAAATTTTTTGGGAGGGATATATTTTAATATATGTATATTATTTTAAAAGGGGCTGGTTTCGTCAATGGCGACGAAGGACCATTAGATAATTTAGAGACTCACCTCGGTAATCGCCGATTTGAGGTGGAATGATTGGCTATCCGCTGACTCGATCACGCTTACGCCTTTTCCTCGTGGAGGCTTCTTACCAAACTGTGGATGACCTTTCTTCACACCAGATTCAAATGAGATTAGACAAATACGTGTACGTGTAGACCAAGAATTCCAACTGCAAATGCTTGGTAGTTACAGGTGCTTGGACTATGTATTGAACAGCTGATGTTGGTCAGATAATTTTCGGCAGTTCCGGCGTAGTAGTGCACACTAGGAGGAAGTTCTCAAACACGAGAATGTGGTGCCCAAATTGATAACACCTTTCTTGGAATAGGTTATGGTTTATTCTTTATTTCCCTGAGGGGGATTTTAACAACTGCGGTTGAACGCAATACTGTGGTTGTACGATATGAAATACCCGTACTGATGCGCGATTATCGCAAAGTTTATATGGCAAGATTCACGTTTTTTGGTAATATACAATTGACGCGAGCATAAAATGGATATAACAATACAATACCGTATGTAAATTGGATGTTCCTCGCACAGTGTTGCTTGGTAGAAAAGGTGATGATTTTCCAGGAAAACGATGGTTCGCACGATAGCACAAATCGCAATCTTTCAACAGCACTTTGATTTCCAAAAAAAACTCTGCAACCGGGATATTCGTATTTAGATAATTTGCGCGAAACAAAACTTTATTTAGGAGAACGTGTCTTTTTCAGGCAAAGATGACAACAATTATATGAAAAATTTACAAGACCAAAAGGTGGTTGTTTTCTGACAGATGGCGATCATGCCAGATCGCCATCCTTTCCTTGCGGCGAATTTGATTTGGTGGATTTTGCGCGGTGGAGGCTGCCACACGGCCATGAGCATTCCCAATAGGGAATTTAAGGGTAAATGCCATGTATTGATTTTGGGGGTAATTCAATATGAAAAAAATACAATTCAAGAGATCGAATACAATACACGGTACGGGTTATATATAATTCATAGCTATACGTATGTACAAGAGGGTGATGGGACGGGTGACAGCCTACGCCGCGCAAACAAACTGTGCTATACGTACTCGTTTATCATAAGTTTTCATAAAATCTATTCTGATGACCATCTAAGCGATGATGATACATCGCATGTTGAGTCAGCATTTCAATTGCAGTGATGCTAGCACCGTACGGTACACCTCGATACGTGGAGAAGAAGATACATCTCTTCAAAAATCGAGGCTTTATAAGTCTCCAGTGACTTATTCAACCTACTCTTTAAACAATATGCCACCACACAATTTTCACCCAATTACAGCTTTAAATCACGCTACTTTGATCCTAAAATTCGCATTCAAAGCAAACGGAATATGCTCTCTCTGTTGGAGGAGTTTTTCATACTGACAACACCTTTTGCACGTCCACCATATTTCGCATCAAATTTAGAGTGGAATAGCAGTCATTATCAACGTCCACGTTCCACAATGTTTGGTCACAGTGACACAATGGAAATGTTAGTGCCATTGCCTCGCTACTGCGCATCTCATTCAATGGCGAGCTTTATAATCGGCATTTACCTAATCAAAACAACACAACTGCGTTTGCAACTTTCCTGCAATATGTGTTGCAATTTTTTAATTCTTCCGTAGGTTGTGCGGCAATTTGTTGCATATGAGTTGCGCTCTGTTGAAGATTACTCGGTAAAATTTCACGTAAACTTGAGTGCCTCCATAGGTATGTGCACTGTGTACTTTATTCGGATATAATGCTTCTGCTACAATTTGTATGCCCCCAACACAGCGAGAGCATCTGGTGCTGAGCGTGCCATATTTGTCGAAATCCTTCGCAGCTGCAACTGGCAAACTTATTTTGTGGTTTATTGATTCACAGCCATCGCCGGAATTATGTCTTAAGTTTGTTGAACATTTATGTAGTACTTTTGATGAAATTTAAAATTTTTTACGTAATTTTTTAAATGAAGGCATTTAAGATTTCCTTCAGCGGTTGCGAAACAAATATAAATTTCATCAAAGCAGTCGGAGCTGGCAAATTGTAAGTGCTGGCTCCACTTTGTGCATCTTTCTTTCCAAATCTATAAATTTGATTTGACATTTCGTTGCAAGTCAAAAGAAAAGTGCACGAATTCAGTATAAAATGACTTAGGAAGGCAAGAAGGTGGTATATGTGATTTGTCCACACCCTGCGATAGCGTGTTATCTATGTTCTACAATTCAGTATTTAATCTAAAATGTTTTAGTGTCGTAAAATGAGCCCTACTGGGACATCGAGTGCATCAAATTTAAGACTGGTTGTTTGCTTTCTTTTTCGCTTGCATTAAGATAAATTCTTGTTAGGCGTAATTCATTTTTTCCTTCAGTACTTTAACACAAAAATTTAACTAAACCGGAACTTATTCCTGAAAAGAAAAAGAAAAAATTATTTACTATGTGCTGTAATAGACATCGCAAAAGTGTTACAACTGCCGGCGCGGCCGATGCCGCAGTTGGAGCACCCCATTGCGGTGCCGGTACATACAATAAAATAAAACAAAATCATACAAAACCATCTCCTCCGGGATCTCCACGCCAGCAACCTAATAATAAAAGGAAATTAATTAATAGTGTGAAATAAATAATAATTTAATATATTCTAAATTACCAAGTCTTAAAATTTACTTACCATTTTCCTCCTCAATTAGCCATGCGTAATACTCCAAGCACCGTAGTAAAAGAATTGAAAGAACGAAAAAAATCATTATATTTATTTACCGTTTCTTTCAATTCATTGGAATTTTACATTCTATACACGGGTGTGTATGAATGTTCATTTATTTGGCTTGTGCCGTTGGCATATTTGTAACCAACGTATGTACATATGTATGTATGTATGTATGCCTACTTGGCTTGGCATATCATATTAGTGTGTGTACCGAAAACCCGCAAAACACAAAATCAGGATCGGCATTTTTTTAACCCATATGGGCGCCGGGCAGTCCCAAAACATACTTACGCACAAAAAGAAAGGCAAAAACCTCATTTAGAAATAATTATGCTCTCATTTACAAAAAAAAAATCATTTTTAATTTTTAGATTTTTCTGCCTTCGGTACTGCTTGTTTTTTTGGCTAGGGGCAGGATTTTTTGATTTCAGCAACAAACATCATTAACACCCCGTAATCAAGCGTCCGAGTCTCAAAAGGAAAGAGTCCCGAAATGAAAGAATCCCGACCTGACAAAATCCCGAAATTGGAAAAAGTCAACTGTTTCTACTGGCTTAGTGTGCTACTGCCCCAGTGACCTAGTTTTTTTTCAAGATCAAGCAAATACATATATGCATATATATATTCGCACGCCACAAACTCACCATACCAGCTATCAGCTGACCAATAAATACACGACAGGGTTGCATGTAACCTTTAGCATAATGGTACGTGCAAATAGAACGCGTCGCGGAGAACGCATCGCCAATCTGCAAATTTATGTCAGTTGAACATAAATAACGCGTCTCTGCTTGGTAAAAATTCTATTTAATACCCTGGGTTAAACCCTGCACCCCATATAAGCACATGTAGTTGGCGGAGCTTTGCATGTGCACTTAATTTTATCTATCTTAAAAAAAGTTTTGTAATAAAACGACTCCGCTTCACCCAACCAACCTCACGACCGCTCGTCCCGGTACATCCATAAAATACCACAGTCGCCCTGAGAGCGATACGACACGTTAGAAACTGGAACGGAGGCCTCGGCCTCTTCTTCCAGCCCAGAAAAACCTCAAAAACCTGCGAGTCTGGAACGGAGCCCTCTGCCTCTTCGTCCAACCAAAGAACTGCAAGTCTGGAACGGAGACCTCGGCCGCTTCGTCCAGCATTATTGGCTTTCGACCATACCTTTATTATTTTATGAATTTCTATATTTAAGAGTTACGTATAATCAATGGCAAACAATATTCACTTATATCTGTTCATAACAGCTAAATTTTCATCCTAGCTTAGGTGGCTTGCTGAGCAAGACGGGAAGGATTCCCGGCCATCCGCGGCGCTGGCGAACTCCTCATCTAAATTAAGTTTAGTTTGTAAGGCATTTTTTTCTCGTTCTTTTTCAGCGGTCGGAGATCATTGGTGGAAAACGATGTTGTGTATCGCAAGGGGGGCGGCATGTTTAGGCAGAATGCCTAACTTTTCCGCATCTGAGTGCGATCCCCCTGATGCAACTCTTCAATTCGATACTCGAAACTCGATTTAACTTATAGCCACCCACACCATCACCGCCCTATGCATGCGCATGCACGTGTATGTGTGTTTTGTCAGCACTTATGCACATGCATGTCGGCGTTTATGTGCGGGCGACTTTCTCCTCCGAAAACGGAGAATTTTGCGGGCCAACGGTTGTCGCCTTCGGTGCAACCGGCCTCTTGGATTTGAGCCGCCAACCAGCTCACATCTGCCGCCAGCGATCTCTGCCGTTCTTCCACAATTTCTTCAGGTAATATTGTATCCAAATTATTCATATTTATTCAATAAAGTTCACCCATTATAACGAGAAATTCTCGTCTTTCTCTTATTTTATTCCCGCATAAACCCGTCCATTGAGATCGACCCGGTGAGCCCACCTCTCGCAAGGATCACATGCACCCCGACCGAACATATCAGGAGAGTATTTGTTAACAATTAGTTGTAGCTCATGTAGATTATTATAGTAACCTTTAAGATTCCATTGTAAAATCTTTGAGACTATAAAAAAACAAACAAACAGAGAGAAAAAAGTCTCAATAAGTATATATTTCTTATACACACCTGAGACTGACAAATTGCCGGGCTCAGAGGGGGAATGATGAAACTCAATGCTTCTAGCCCAGTGATTCTCATCGTTTCCGCCCTGAGCCCGCCACTACAGTTTTCTACTCCGTATAGATATCTAAATTGAGAGAGCTGTTGCCCAAGTTGAGTGCTTGTGGTGGGTTATATTGTAAATATTGTTGTATGACTGAGGAGTCGGATTGGTGTAAAAGAGAATAATATTTGAAATTAGTCGTGTTTTCTTTGTTAGAAATTAATTGTTGTTGAAATTTTGTTTACCTTGTTTATAGTTTTTTTTTTTTGATTTTCGTGAGTGAAAGAAGAAAAATTTTTTTGTAAATTGAGTTTGATGCAATGGGAGATTTGCCGTTTTGTATGATTTTTGATCGAGAAGAGAGCCGTTTTTGTCTCAACTTAGTAGCTTTTGCGAGTGTATCTGTTGGGATGTGGTAAACTTTGGCTTGGGATTTGACTTTCTCAATAGCTGTTTTGTATATATATTTTGTTATTGTGTTTATTTTAATTTTTTCTTCTCTTGTTTGAATGGCTGGGCAATTTTTGTTGTTGGGTCTATTGGCATGACTGCAATTTATGCATTTTACCTCTTTGCACATCGTACGGTCGTGGATGTTTGCACCACATACCTCGCATTTCTCTTCACTTATACAATATTTTTTGGTGTTACCTAATTTGAAGCAGTTTTTGCATTGGGTAGGTGCTTGTATGTATGGTTCGAGTTTACAGATGAGAAAACCAATTTTTATTTCTTAGGAAATATCGTATTTGTTGAAGGAGATGATATGTAGTGAGGTGTTCATAAGCTCCCCATTTACATATTTTTTTATCTTTTGACAATCTGTAACAGCCTGGTCTCTAAGACCTTCAACGATATCTGCATCAGTTAGGTGTCGTAGGGAGGGTGCAAATATTACGCCCTTGATTGTGTTTAAGTTTGGGTGCAACTCTAATATTATGGGCTGATATTTACTAGGTTCTTTGCTCTAAGAAATTTATTTGTCTGTATATCATTTTTAGTTAGGACTAACAAGTTTCCGTCCCGTGTGAACGAATTTAGTTGCGGCGGTTCGGCACAAATATTTTCGAGTGACTTTGAAACGAGAAATATATGGTAGTTGGTAATAGGTTTATCTGACACTGTACTCTTGAATTGGTGGTTTTTCTGGCCTAGTAGTGGGAACGAAGTAGTGCTATTAATGTTCACTACATTTTTCTTTCTCTTCTGATCAGGAGATTTACAGGCACTATCTCCTAGATCAAGTAAAGAATAATAGTTTCCTCCAGAGGAGGACGCCATCTTACATACTTATTTCTCCTGATTTGAATTCTCCTTGTGGGGAATGCATTGCACCATTATTAAATAAATAATAGTATTCATCACAAAGCACTAACCATAGAATTTCAATTCTACCAATTCGATAGGAATGTCGTTGATGATACCAGATGTTACCGGAATTAATAGTTATCTTAATAATGTTGACTGGTGATTTCTAGACTCCCTAGATGATCCACAGTTATTATAGAGCAAGATAACCCAGATATTTACTCTTATGATTTCAAATTTTGGTCCTCAACATAAATTAAGGTCCAGCAATAAGCCTCCTTGGTTCAATCACAGATTGTGTCACCTCAAAAATTTAAAAAATAAAGCCTTCAAAAAGTATAAAACAACGGCTTCAAAGGCCGATCATCAAGTCTTCATCCGTCTAAGAAAGGACTTTGGTTGTTTGAATAATTTTCTCTACAAGCAACATATGTTTAGAATTGAATCCAACTTTAGAAAATCCTAAAAATTTTTGGCAATACATCAACACGAAACGGAAAAGTTGTGGGTTTCCACCTACCCTGTCTTACGATGGTACTCTATCCGACAACATAGTTGATTCTTGTAATCTCTTCGCAAATTTTTTCAAAAAGTGTATGAAGTTCATGCACCTAGTGACTATACATCGCCCAATGCCTTGACATTGGATCAAGTTGATGGCTTTAGCGTCTCACCAAAAGATGTTGCGAACGCAATATCTATTCTAAAAAATAGCTCAAAAGCTGATCACGAGGGGTTTCCTCCAATATTTTTCAGGCTACTTAACTCAATCATATCTACTCCCATCGCCAAATTATTCAATAAGTGCTTAAGTAAAGGTATCTTTTTAGACTCTTGGAAGCTTTGCACAATATTGCCAGTCTACAAATCTGGCAACCGAAATGACGTATCTAAGTATAAATCCATTGTGAAACAAAGTAATTTTGCAAAAATTTTCGATCACGTAGTCAAAGCTAAACTACGATCACGTTCAATCATATATCTCTATACATCAACACGGATTTGTACCCTCGAGATCAACTTGCTCAAATCTGGTCTTAATTACAAACAAAATAGTTAACGCCTTTGAGAACCAAGCACAGTTAGATGTAGTTTACACTGACTTTTCTAAGGCATTCGACAAGGTAGACCACTCCATTCTCTTGGAAAAACTCAAAGCATTCGGTATTAGCGGAAACCTTCTAGATTTTTTCTCAAGTTTTCTTATGGGACGAAAACTTTTCGTCCAAATGGAATCCGCTAGATATCAAACTTACATACATGCTTGGTCAGGTATCCCCCAAGGTACACATCTTGGGCCTCTCCTCTTTTCACTATTTATTAATGACCTTCCTGATCAATTTTCAACTGCGTATTGTCTTATGTTTGCGGTTGATGTTAAATTATTCCTAAAAATTCAAAATACAATTGACTGTTCTAGTCTTCAGTCTGATCTAAATAATCTTTCTAATTGGTGTATATTAAATCATCTCCATCTAAATATTAGTAAATGTTGCGTCATCACGTATTGTCGAAGTCTTTTTCTATGATTGGTTTTATACGCAGAAACACTGTGGATTTTGTTAACCCACTTACTCTCAAAGCGCTGTATATATCTTTAGTGCGTAGCCATTTGGACTATTGCTGTATAATTTGGAACCCTTACTATCAAAATCTTACTTTTATAATTGAAAAGGTGCAAAGGGCGTTCACTAGAATGGCTTTGCGTCCTCTGTCATGGCATGATGGGCTTCCAAACTATATTGGCAGACGCAAGTTGCTAGGTCTACAAAGTTTGGAAGAGAGAAGGACTTATTTTTCTTTTAATTTTAATTCTAGAATCAACTGTGAATTCATTTCTAATTTAATACATGTTCACTCATCAAGTCTTAATTTGAGGACAGTTCGTTTATTCGCTGTAATTTTTCATGCAACCAATTATAGTTTCAATGAGCCACTGACAAGATGCGTTCGAATATGTACTACATATGCTAAAAATTTGAATTTCAGGTTAGAGATAAATAGTAGTAAGACTAGTCTCTTTATACTTTTTAATTAATGAGTCTGTTAGAACTAGTCGGTAGACAATAATAAATAAATAAACAAATAAATAAATAAAGATAACTTTTCACCACTTATTTAAAGCACCGGTAATTAAAAATAAGTAAAGCACCCACGTGCGAATTAAGTGTTAAAAGAGAATATAAAGAATAGTAGCAATAGCTAAACTGTTAATGAGAAAGCGATCGACTATGACTGTTCTCTATGAGCACCGATTATCCACTGCACAATGAGAGTAGTGAATTCCTCAAAGGTGAAGTTATGAGTTCCTGCAGTCCTTTTAATATGCAATTTTAAAATGTTTACTGCGGCCTCCAACAGACTACCCATATGGGGAGAACCGGGGGGAATAAACTGCAAATTAATACCTTGTGGGGAGTATTTCTGGATGACTTCTTGTGAAGCAGTTTCCAGCAAGGCGACAAATTCCTTTTCGGTTGACGTTTTAGCTCCTATAAATGTTTTGCCATTGTCGCTCATCATTTTCACTGGGTATCAGCGGCGTGCGACGAAGCGAGCGAACGCTTCGAGAAAAACGTTAATGGTTAGGTCTGATCACAGCTCAAGGTGAACAGCGTTTGTAGAAAAACATATAAAAATGGCCACGTAGCATTTTAGTAGGGTGTGAGACCTTAACATAGAAGCTTTTATGTGAAAAGGCCCCGCAAAATCAACACCGGTGATAGTAAAAGGCGAACCATAAGTACATCGTTCCGGGGGCAACGCTGCCATGATTTGCGAGCGGACCTGCTGTTTATGGAGGGTGCAGGTCTTGCACTGGTGTGTATATTTTTTTATGTAGAGGGTTTTAGCCGGGGGAAATAGACTTCCTGCCTTAGGAATTTTCGCAAGAGACATACCTCTGCGTGAAGAAATAGCTCATGCAGGAACTTCATATACAGAGTCGCGAATCGCGTCAGGTATGACGATAGGGTGTCGCTCATCAAACGTCAAGGTCGAATGGGCTAATCTTTGTCGAGATATGGACTAAGAGCAAATAGGGGGTTTGGTTTGTCTATCACCTTGGAGTTTTCTAAACATGATTTTTCACGACGAAAGGAGCGGGTTTGCGTTAATGCTATAATCTTACATTTCGCTTTATGGAGATCAGCGTAAGAGAGAGTCGAGGACGCGGAACGTATGTATCCTGTTCGGTGACTCAGATTGCGGACGAATTTTAGGACATATGCCATTACCCTAGGGGCCCGTGAAAAGGAGAAGCGGTTCAGAAAATCAGGTTCATTTTCAGTGGCGAGTAAAGCTTCGACTCGGCGTAACTCCGGTGGGTTGGTGTTTCGTACAATGCGTTTTGACCACGCTTCCGGGGGTAAAGTTGTCCACGCAGGGCCATTCCACCATAACGGAGAACTAGCCAAGGCACTGGATTTACATCCTCTGGTGCCTATGTCTTCTAGGTTGTCACGAGTGCCGACATGTTTCCATGACGCATTTCCGACGAGATCCATTATTTCAGCGGTGCTGTTAGAGACAAAGGTCTTCCAATTAGGGGGGGGGGGGGGGGGAGGGGCTTTCCAGAAATGATAGAACTATTTCCGAGTCAGACCACAGTATTAATTTTGTAAAAAAGTGGTTGAGGTTTGACTGCACGCCACTCTGTCGACTAGACGTGCCAAAAGAGGAGCCGCGCATTTTCTAGCCTTGGCATGCTGGAAATGCGAAGGGGTACAACTTTACCCTTGGAAACCAAAAGATGAGAGGAGGTACTGGCAGCGTGAGTGTTTTAACATATATTTTGGCGCAGTATGCTTTTTCCGACGCTTCACAGTTCTACTTGGGGTTATAGTTGACCCATCGGGTTATCTTAGTGTTCGAGATACCGTAGAAATTATTCGTAAATTGAGTCCATTTTATGAGACGAGGGATTCAAAGAGTTTAGCGACAGAGGAGAGGATTTGACGGTTTGTCCTAGCAGATGACAGGGGTATAGAGTCGACTGTATAAGAGAAGATGTCGGTGAGGGCGTTCCATTGAATAACGAGAGTTTTGGCGTTACTCGTTTTCTCGAATTCTAAGAGATTTGTTTCGAGCAAGTCCTCTTTGTCGATATCCTTCAAAATATTAGAGTGGCTGGCGGTTATTTTTCGTAATGGGAATCCTGCCGAACCGAGCGCTTGGATGACTTGAGTGAGAGACTGTACAGCCGAGAGAATATTATGGCTACCAGAGAGAATATCATCTATATACGTTTCTTTGGTCAAAGTTACTTATACATCTTTGGCCAATTGGTGGGGGTACGTATGGCAAGGTAGGGGGCACAGTTCGCACCAAATGTAACTGTTTTCAGCCGATAATCTTTTATGGGGCCACGAGCGACGAGAGAAAAGTGGAGCAGAATCACGGCCTTCCCGCCCACCTACCCAACGACGCCCGCGAATACATCGAGAGCGTAGACTGGCCCCTCAGCCGCGCCAGCTATGCGCTATACGAAATCTTCAAGGAGAAAACCGAGACGGTAGACTCGCCACTCGGCCGCGCCAGCTACCTCGCAACAGTTCCTTCCGGAACGGGGTCATTCCGGCCCGCACTACAGCCGGCCCAACCCTTCGATCCATAAATGTGAGGGCTCTGTTGGACTGTGGTAGTCAATCGTCCTTTATAACACAGTCTTTAAAGGACAAACTTGGCCTGCAAACCAACAGCTCAAATATTATAAACATTGTGGGTATCGGGGACAATGAAACCAATGGCTTAATTGAAACATGCAGCGCCCACCTTACTTCGTTAACCGAACCCTTCAAGATCACACAATCGTTTTTGGTGTTGCCTAAGTTAACGGGTGATCTTCCAAGATATACCATAGATGCAAAACAATTTCAAATACCCAAGACCATGCAACTTGCAGACCCTTCTTTCAATGAGTCTGGTCCCATTGACCTTCTAATCGGAGCCGAAATATTTTGGGATGTTATTGGCGATAAGCAATCTTCACTAAGCCGTGAAGGTCCTAAACTAAGGAGTTCCAAGTTCGGTTGGCTAATCTCAGGTCCGACACATAATAAGGTCCTGCCCAAGTCCAGGTATGTTCAGTGCCACCAGGCCAATGCTTCAATAAGCTTTCAATCGATCAATAAACAATTAGCTAGGTTTTGGGAGTTGGAAGAGATTCAGCCTAGGCATTGTACTTTAAGCCCGAGTGAACGAGAATGCGAGGAACATTTTCTATTCAATACCCATCGTTTAGAGTCTGGTAGGTTTTCAGTCGGGTTGCCGCTAAAGGACACTCCAGACTGTCTGGGCGAGTCTTACCATCTAGCAAAGAAGCGTCTGCTACAGTTAGAAAAACGCTTTCGCAAAAGGCCGGACATTAAATCTCAGTACTTAAATTTCATAGAGGAATACTCAGAGTTAGGTCACCTTACCAAAGCAACAGTAGACAATTCTATGTGTTCATATTTTTTGTGCCATCATGCCGTATTCAAGGCCGAAAGTGAATCCACCAAAATTAGGGTTGTCTTCGACGGGTCAGCTCCCACATCGTCTGGATATTCCATCAATGACCTCCTCATGGTAGGTCCAAATCTTCAGGATAGTCTGTTTTCCCTATTAGTCCGAGCTCGCCAACACAAGTACCTACTGACAGGTGACGTGGAAAAGATGTACCGTCAATTTTTGGTTAATGAGGCAGACAGGCAATTGCAGATGATCCTTTGGAGGGAGGATGAATCTACGCCTATTAAAACGCTCATGCTGAATACCGTGACATACGGGATGGCCAGCTCCAGCTTTCTTAGTACACGCTGTCTATGGAAATTAGGTGAAGAGTGTGACGACGATACCATCAAAACCATTATCCAACATGATTTTATGGTTGACGATCTAATCACTGGAAGCGACAGTGAAGACACGCTAATTTACATTCAAGAAGCCGTCACACAAGCTTTGAAGCGAGGATGCCTCAATTTAAGAAAATTTAAAAGTAACTTACCCAGCTCCAATCATGCATTTTCCTCAACTGAAAGCAACCTCTTGTTTAGCGAATCTACAAGTACACTGGAAATAGGATGGGAACCAAGTACGGACGAATTATTTTTCCCCATTCAGAGGGTATTTCCTACACACACCGATAAATTAACCAAACGCTCCATGCTCTCCTCCTTATTTAAGATCTTCGATCCCTTAGGCCTACTAAGCCCATGTATTATACAAAGCAAATTGCTGCTACAGAGACTATGGAGCGAAAAAATTTTTTTGGGATGATTCAGTTCCAAATGAAATACAAGGCGCCTGGAAAAAATTTGTTCTTGCGTTACCGGCCCTTCTTGAGATCAGGATTCCTCGACGCACAATGTGTGATAATCCCATATCGGTAGAATTGCATTCATTCAGTGCCGCTTCGCAGCATGCTTATGGGGCATGCATTTATCTCAAATCGACAAATTGCCATAACGAAGAGACAGTCGCGCTAATATGTTCGAAGTCAAAGGTAGCCCCTATTAAGCCGACAACCATACCCAGGTTAGAGCTTTGTGCAAGCTTGCTTGCAGCGAAATTGTGCGAAGCCGTATTAAAGTCGGTACGTTGTGAAATAAGTCGTAAGGTACATTAGTGTGACTCTACCGTAGTACTAGGATGGCTTAACACCAGCCCCTAAACACTAAAGGCATTCGTTGCAAATAGGGTTGTCGAAATAAGCGACTTAACCGATGTAACTTCTTGGCGGTATGTTCCCACTCATCTTAACCCTGCCGATCTCATTTCAAGGGGAATAAGTCCAGACCTTATTTCTAGTAAACCTATTTGGTGGTCCGGTCCTAAATTTTTAATCGAACCCGAAGATTCGTGGCCTATATTAAGTAAACCACCACCATCTTCGAACAATTTGCCTGAAATCAAGCATACAGCCATGCTCTGTGAAGTAGCTACTGAAAATTTTCTTATAAAGTTTGAAAACTATTCAAAATTCTTAAAATTAAAACATATGCTTGCTTATATCTTTAGATTTATTCACAATCTAAAAAACTCGAACAACCGAATCACAGGCAGCTTATCGGTTGAAGAATTGAGTAGCTCATTTCAATATTTGTGCCGTCTGGCGCAGCAACAATCCTTTCCATCTGAATACCGATTGCTCTCTAAAGGAAAACCCCTAGGTGCAAAATCTGCAATTTTGTCATTAACTCCATTTTATGACACAAACACAAATTTTATGAGAGTAGGCGGTCGCATAGCCGCTTCTGAATTCCCATTTGACAAAAAACATCCAATTTTGCTACATTCGTCTCACCATCTCACGAAGTTGATTTTTGATTACGAACACCGACGAAATTTGCATGCAGGACCTCAGCTATTGTTATCCATAGTCAGAGACTTTATATGGCCCGTAAATAGTAGACACCTAGCCCGAAGAACTACACGCAACTGCGTTACCTGCAGAAGATTACAAGGTAAAACCATTACGCCCATCATGGGTAACTTGCCGTCTCAACGTGTTACTACCAATTTTCCCTTCAGAGCCATCGGGATAGACTTCGCTGGACCATTTTGTACATTGAACAGAAAGGGCCGCGGCTCAAAGGTAGTAAAATGTTATCTATGTATTTTCATTTGTTTGAGATTTAAGTGCGTTCACCTAGAAGCCGTTTCTGACATGACAAAAGATGCTTTCATATTAACATTTCGAAGATTTGTCTCTAGGCGAGGGATCCCTGCCGAGGTATTCTGCGATAACGGACGTAATTTTGTTGCGGGAGCAAGAGAAATAATCGGTTTCTTCGATTCTAATAAGATTGCTTTGTCTGAATTTGGAAGTTTGTTTTCGCCTGCTTACGCTCCTCATTTTGGCGGAATTTGGGAAGCCGGAGTAAAATCAGCCAAATTTCATATAAAGAGAGTTATGGGAAGTTCCCACCTTACCTTTGAGGAATTATCTACCCTTTTTGCGCAAGTAGAGTCTGTTTTAAATAGCCGCCCACTATGCCCTCTTTCATCTTCACCTAATGATTTTCAAGCCTTAACCCCTGGACACTTTCTCATTGGTCGGCCTCTCACTGCATTGCCTGCACCCAACTACGAGAATTGCAACATAAATCATGTGCAGAGATATGAGCGTATCCAGCAAATTCATCAGCACTTCTGGCAGAGATGGCAATGTGAATACCTAGTCGAACTTCAGCAACGTTGTAAATGGAAGACTAATGCTGCGCCGCTCAATATCGGAGATATGGTTCTCTTGCAAGAAGACAATGTACCCCCGCTTTGTTGGCGCCTTGGAAGGATACAACGCCTTCATCCTGGTTCGGATGGAGTGACCCGTGTCGCTGAAATTGCCACTATACGAGGATGTGTACGTCGCCCCTTAGTGCGCCTTTGACCATTGCCCACTGCTGAAGAGATGAGCCAGTGAAGGTTGAAAGAGTTTTTAATCTTTCAAGGGGGGAGGATGTTCGCGCCCATGAACCTTTTTCTCAACAAAAGGGTGGCAACTACTCAAGCATAAAGTGTTGGCTGCGGAAAAGAATTGTCAAATAACACGATCCACGTGTTCTTCTGCTTTTCGCCATACTATAATTTACAGCATAACCTACCAACTTGTACCATACACAATTTACCAATATACATTGAATTTAAATAAAGAAATCAACTTTTCATTTGTGTAAAACTTAACAATACCCATTGTATATTTTTTAAACTTTGAATTAAATATTCTTTTATAACGAGGAAATCCTCTTTGCATTCTTTATTTATTTCGAGTGAACCACACCATTCCCGAGATCGACCCGTGTGCGCCAGCCCATTGCCGGTTTCCGACGCACCCAGGCCGAACATATGTTATAAAATAACTCCGCCCACTTGGCAAATACTAGAAGCTTCCTATGACTTAAGCAATTTGCAGATCTGACAGCTGTATCACTCCTAATAGCGGGAGTCTTAGCCTGACAAGCGCAGGGCACAACCACAGAAGGTTCTCGATCGTTTCTTCCTCCAGCCCACACTTCCTACATCTGCTATCACTGACCAAGCCTAGTTTAAAGGCACGTGACGCCAGAAGGCAGTATCCTGTCAGAATACCCACCATGAGTATACAGTTCCTCCCTCACGCTCAGCTTCCATGACAGCTTACTGCCTAGGATGATTCCTGGATATTTTGTGCAAGGTTTATGCTGTAGGGTTACCCCTCCTAACTTAGGCCTGATCCAATTTGGGACCATCAAAGAGCTAATCTTTGGAAAGCACTTTCCACTTTTGACAATTGCAACGTCATCTGCGTAAGCCGTAAGTTTTACGGGTCCCTCATCGAATCGCCTGAGCAGTTGGTTGATGACCAGCGTCCACAGCAGAGTTGATAGCACCCCCCCCCCTGCGGCGTGCCCCTGTCCACTGATTTCGTGGCCCCATACAATTCCCATTGTGATATAATCTTCCTGCAATTCAACATGCTGCCGATCCATCTCGCCATGGCTGGATGTACTTCATCCATACTCGCCCATTTAGAAACATTATTGAAAGCTCCGGCAATGTCTAAGAAGACTCCTAGATCATATTCATTATATTCCAGGGCTATGCTTATTACCACCCTATGCAATGCTGTGTCTACCGACTTGCCTTTGGTTGGACTTTATACATATCTATCAGCCTCTCAAAGGATTTGAGCAGAAATGATGTTAAGCTAATGGGTCTATAGTCTTTGGGATACACGTGAGCGATCTGCCCCCCTTTAGTAGTAAAGCTACACGAGAAGTTCTCCAAGAGTGCGGTACATGATTCTGTTTTATGTACCCATCGACTATTATTTTAGGCCATTCCACGACCACTCTACTTGATACATGTAGCATGGCCGGAAATATACCATCTGTGCCCGGCGATTTAAACTTAGAAAACGTCTTCACTGCCAATTCGATCTTGGTATCGGTCACCAAGCCCGGCACTACCCGCTCCGTGATCGAAGTGTGAGTGCTGTTTGCTGGCTCTTCTGAACTATCTCCCGATGGGAAATGGATATCGAGAAGCACCTCAAGGGATTCCTCACTATTACGTGACCATTCCCCGTTCTCTTTCTTTATTAGTCCCTGGAGTATGTTTCCCTTTTGTCAGCCGTGCTGTTTCGCTTTAGCATTCTCTGTCCCTACAGAAGCTTTTCCATGAGGTTCTCTTCGCCATGGAAATTTCACGCTTGTGGATCCTCAGTAGATCCCTGTACTCGTCCCGACACAATTCGCTTTCCGCGGTCTTTGCTAACTTAAACATTTCTTTTACCTGTGTTCTTAGAAGACTCAGCTCATTGCTCCACCATGGGGCTTTCATTTTCCTCTGAATCTTCTTAGAGGGCAAGCTTTGTTACACACAGCCATAAGCGTCCTTGTTAGGAATTCATTAGACTCCTCCAGTTCCTCAACATTGGCACCTCATTGGGTTGTCCCAGTTTTGTTTCTACCTGTTTCTAAAATTCAGTCCAGTTCGTTGACCTGAAGCTAATATACCCGCAGTGTATCTTACGGCTTCATCACGCATGTTATCCATACCTTACTTTTTGGTACCGTGGGGATTTGCGCTTTATCCACCACTTCAAACCGCTCGTTCGTGCCTTGCCTTTGGAGGTTTGGAACCACTCGACTGCCTTCTACCTACTTTTAGCAACTCATGGGTGCATTTCAAGTGCTCGATTTCCACTTCTGTTGGGTCGACCACTGTTCCCAGGCGTTGGACAACTCTTAATGCTGCACGGGATACCTCTTTTATTTCCGCTGCTCCGTACCCTTCTCCACTCTTCTTTTCCAAACCGGAGTTTATTGAATCAGCACTTCTCTCGGTGCCCAAGTCCGACTCATCGCTTAATGCATACACAATTAGGTATTGAGTCGTTCATCTTGGTCGTACGACCACCTGCCCGACAAGGCGTGCTCAGCCGTCAAGTATTATATACGGGGAAAGAACCTTCCGCCACAGCAGCACCCCTTACTGTGGTAAGGCCATCAATACTTCCCGAGGTGGCCCGGTATCGGGAAAGCTCCGTCGAATACAGCCGAATTTATACCCTGGCTGCAAATCGTCCAAAAGGCACGGTCCGCATAACACCCTGGATTAGGGGTCGGCAGTTCTTGGTCACCCACATCCCGCCGCACTCCTATGAGGCGAAACGGCGTAGATGCCAGTCCTAAACAGCTCCGCCTCATAGTCGGGCGCTATGGAATTCGGGTAAGCCCTCACACCAACGACAAGGTGCCTACCCTAGTAAGGGTAGTTTGAGGAGGAGTGAATTTACTTTTACTTAGGCGCCATTGATCAACTCGTTCTACCACTTCGTGTCGAGCTGTGATGAACTGATCCATTTAAGTCCAGTTGGGGAGTTCTCTTCTTGAGGTCAGATATTGCTCCCACAACGAGGCTGTATTTTCAGGGAGTTTTGAGGAAACCAGATAAATAAGTATGGGGTCCCACTTATCTGTGGAGACTTATTGCTTGGCGAGAATTTGTAGGCTATTATTTACCGACGATTGCAACCTTTGTATGTTTCACTGTTTTCAATGGTGATAGTTTTTAAATTCATCAGGGCCCGTATTTGGTTATCTATGAGAATTCGTCTGTTCTCGTATCGAGACTTTAGGGCTTCCCACGCTAAGGCATAGTTGTCATCAGTCAAGGGAAATTGGTTGACTATTTGAGCTGCCTTTCCTTATGTTTTGTATATGAGGTGATACAATTTTTGCGCTTGGGCGAGTTTGGGGTGGTTAATGTAGACCGCTGTGAACATGCCACGAATCGAGGGCCATTTTTCATAAACGCCATAAAATATTTCGGTACCGCAGGGGGATTTTTAACGAAATATCGGAGTTGTCAGATGAAACTGTTGTGACGGTAGGGGGCGCGGGTGTTTTAGCTTAGTTTATCAACTGAAGTTGGTCCTCAATCTCAGATTTCGTTTCCCCTAAGTTAATATTGGAGCCACTTTGTCTCTTTTCATCATCACTAATTTTTGAGCTTATATTTTATTTTTTTTTTACGCTTAGAGTTGAGACTTAATAAAATTCAACTTAGAGAGGAAAAAATTTTTATTTTTTTTGAAGGGAGTATTTGCTTTTAACTGAGAGTGAGGGAGTTACGTTTAAATCTTCACGTTAAAGAGCAAGCGAGAATAATTTTCAAAACAAAAAAGTTTTTAAGTTATATTTTATTTGAGGGGTTTGAATTTGTGGCAAAACCAACAGAGAGAGAGGGACAAATTTCAAAAGTAAAGGGGTTTTAAATAATTTAAAATTTGAGGGTATGACGAGACAAAATTGACCACTGTACCGGGTTTGCACTGTATTTAATACTGTGACGAATATTACCATCTCTGAGTGTTTACTAAGTAAATAAAGCCAAAACAAGAATAAAGCAAGCTGACACACTTGTATGTACGTAAACAAATTAATCATAATGTACACACATACATACAAGCAGCAGAGAGGTACTCACAAACGGATGTCATCATCAGCTATTACTTCGCTCACATATAAACACGCATATGGTTACACACTACGAATGCACGCGCGTATGGCTGGTGACCAGGTAGAGGATTCTAGAAGAAGAATCGTCTAGACGTTTGGGCATAGAGTATAAAAGCAGCAGAAGCTGAGTAGTCCATAATCAGTTTGATTTAAACAAGCTATTGGTTGTGAAGTATCAGTGTTATTGTGAAGTACTTTCAAAGTAGTTTAATAAAGGCCATTTTGCATTATTGAATATTAGAGTTATTTATTCAAAAGCTTAGCGATACGAACGTTAGCAGAAGGTTTTGAATAAGCGGAATTTCCCTAAATTAGTTATAATATATTTAATGTGTATATATGCGGGAGGGTTAAATATAGGTGGGAAAAATACAAATATATATATATATATATATATATATATATATTGTATTTTTCACACATATATATATATGTGTGTAAATATAATGAGTAATTATTTCTTAATTGCACTATCGATATTTTTGTGGACCGTATAAAGAGGGATACAGAGTGAAATACTAACTAACTCGGGGGAAGTTTAGCTTTGCATGAGAGCACTATATTTTTTAAAAACACTAGTGTACACACTTAACCACTCTTGTACCACTATATGAGATTTTATATTACCGCTTATTTGTGTAATTAATTTTGTGTATACGTGTGTATAAATACGTGAACGCAAGTAAGCCAAAATTTTTGTTTAATATTTGTTTAGATGGGGACAAATCAGAAACTTGCAGAGGTTTTTCAATATATTTAATTGACGACAAGAGATATTTTAGCCCAACTAGAGAAAAATTTTAAAATATTGTTACGATTTTAGTGAAACTCCGCTTATTTAACGCCTTCTGCTAACGTTCGTATCGCTAAATTGTTGAATAAATAACTCCAATATTAAATAATCCAAAAGGCCTTTATTAGACTACTTTGAAAATACTTCACAATAACACTTATACTTCGCAACCAATAGCGTGCTTAAATCAAACTGTTCGCAGATTACTCAGCTTTCGCTGCTTTTATACTCTGAGCCCAAATGTCTAGACGTTTCTTCTGCTAGAATTTTCTACTTGGTTACCAGCTATAACCTTACCAGCTATAAACTACAGATACACGTTTATAGCCTCTCGCATAGCCATATGCGCGTGTATATGGGAGTAATACTTCCACCGATGATTGCATACTTTTGTGTGTATCCCAGACATATGCATGTGAATTTGTAGTTTATAGTCTCTAGCATAGCCATATGCGCGTGTATACGTAATACTTCCCTGATGATTGCATACTTTTGTGAGTATATTTCCGATACTTGTATGTACATATGTGTATACATAGTGATTGATTTGTGTATGCACATACAAGTGACTGCTTAGTATCGGCTTAGAGATGATAGTATCCCTTAGTTTTGCTAATATTCGACACAATATGTTAAGATTTGTCGCAATAAAATTTGAAGGGTAATTTTAGGAAGCGTGTCCACTGTAGCTAACTAATAGAGTTTTTCTTATTATGCTTTGCACATATACCGTACTGAGTTCGGCAATATGGCGTTATTGCTGTATATATATAAGCGGATATATATATATATATATATATGTATATACGAAATGGGATGTGCAATTTTTGGCGGGAAAAGAGGATTTTTGGCGGGAATTTCCAATCCTCGAGAATCAAATTTTTCCGCTTCTATATATATTTTTTCGTGTGGAAGTGTATTAAAATCGCATTTAATACTCACGGTTTCCAAATGATAACTTTTTGTGTCGCTGGTTCCTTAGTGGCGTAGGAGTAGTACACTGGCTTTATGAGATGGTGGTCAAACCGATTCTGCTATATGAGGTGCTGGGCTGGTGGAAAGAACTAGACACGGTTAGCGTCTCCAAAATGTTATTGTCAGTGCAACGGACGGCGCTGATCGGTATCAGTGTCTCTCTGAGAACAAACCGTACCTTGGCACTGAACGTCATGCTGAACATATATCCAGTAGATATTGAGGGAAAGGCGGCCGCGTCCCGGTCGTTGGTCAGGCTTCGTGATATGGGCTATAGGGTTTCTGATTTCGGACACTCTAGCCTTCTTACCAGTTTCGACTTTACTCCGGGAAGAACGGACTATTGTATGCCGATAACTGCTCCCTATACAACCTTCACCCCAGCCATTCCACTGAGAGAGGAGTGGGGAAGAGGAATTATCTGGGACAAGGGACGGGTTAACTTGATCACGGATGGGTCGAAGTTGGACAGAAAGGTTGGGGGAGGGATCTTTGTTCAAGAGCTGCTTACATTTAGCGCAAGTTTAATTTGGGTAATCACAGCAGTGTATTCCAAGCTGGAGTTGCCGCGATTAAGGATGCGGTGGATGAAATGCTATCCAGTGCTACTACGGTTAGGGAATTTAACATCTACTCTGATAGCCAAGCGGCTAGCAAGGCCTTGAGCACAACTACAGTGCGATCGAGGGTGGTCTGGGAGTGCCTGACCTCGCTTGCGATTGCATCGAATTATTTTCCAATTAAGATTATCTGGGTCCCGGGCCATAGTGATATCCCGGGTAATTGTCAAGAGGATGTCTTAGCCCGCATCGGTACAACTGAACCGGATGAAGATGGCTGTAGGGATTTCGGGATTCCGCTGGCCACCTGTGGATTCCTCCTCCATAGCTGGGCCTCGAGTCAGCTCAGCAAACGTTGTGCGGACACCACGTCTTGCAGGGTAGTAAGATCTTTCTGGTCGAAAGTGGATGGCAAGAGGTCTGCTGAAAGAATTGGGTTCACTAAGACTCACCTATCAATGGTCATTGGTTTTTGACAGGGCACTGTCCCATGGGTATCCATGCGGTTCGTCTCAATATACTGGAAACTCCATCCTGCTCGAGCTGTATGGAGTATGATGAGGTGGAATCACCAAATCACTTTATGCTTGATTGCCCAGCTTTTGCCAGAACTAGGCGAAAGTACTTCGGTCGCGACTCACTTGGATCTCCCGAGGATTTATTCAAAGTTGAGATCGGTATCATTCGGAGCTTTATCGTTGCTACCCAACGATTCTCTAAGTAGATAGATCAATGTCACCGTTATTTTTGGTGTATGTGGTATCACAACGGATCTTCGTGTTGTCCAAGTGAGCTTTCCTTACCACGGCAACTACCACCTAACCTAACCTAACCTAGTGGCATAAAAGGATCACTGTTTAGGGGGTGGCAGTATAATTTTACCTTTTACTTCTGGATGTATGCGGATGCAATGGCTATTGATACGGCAGTGGCTGGAAACGGCGGTAATGGCGCTTTGATGGTGGCGATATGGCGGCGGTATGGTTGTAGATGGTGCGTCTACGGTGGATACTATAAAGCTTATCTACTTCTGCGGAGTGATGGTGGCCAAGCTCAACCGGCTCAAGCTGTGCTGTAGATATTTGCAAGCGATATAAGTAGTAGTTTACACGGAACTTTTCGAATGAAAATACACTTCTTCACAAAATTTCAGTTCGTTACTACTGGACAATTATATTATTCTGACTTGAACTTTTGAGTTACCAAACAAAAAGTACCTTGCAAAATTGGAGAACTATTTTCTTTTATTCCAAGGGTTTTACAAATTTTCAGAGGGTTTTAAAAATTTTAATGTCACACCGGTATGGATAAATTTCGAGTAATAATAGTGAAAAAATGTCAAAACGATATATGTATGTACATACTCATATCTGTTAACTCATGGTTGGGGTTGCCAGAGAGGTGCAGTGTTTTTTTTAATGTATACATATTTTTGCCTGCTCTTTAGAGACGAATTTACACTTACGAATTTCGATCTGATACTGAGAGACTCCTTGCCATGTTCTTCGCCTTAAAGTGATCAAATGTAAATCCTTCTTTGACAATTTCTCAACTTTTTGATTCCCTTAAAATTCGGCTCACTTTGCGTTGCGTGATATAGGTGCGCCCATAAATTGAACGCATCTGTCTTGCATCGCAACAAAAAGCGGATTTACATAAATGTTTTGGTTGCGTGCCTACGCTTTGACAGAAGACACTGAAGCTTGACTCGTTTAGAAGATCGACTTTGTTTAAAACAGCTCTAGGATTGAAATTTTTTAATGAAGAAAGTTACTCGCAATCTATATATTGTAACGACAGCCTGTTGTAGTGAACGCAACATAAATTGATCAGAGCCCTGATAAACACGTCAAACCAAAGCATATAAAGCGCCATCGAACACTCAAATCAGTTGCCAATATACACAACCAATTCAAACCCCACTTCGTGTGTATGTATGTTGTAGTGTATGCAGCCAACAATTGCAATGCCAAAACGTGTAAACCACTTAATGTGCCACCCTGTCACAAAATGAGTCTAAACTTTAATCAACACAAAGCGGCGCTTTTACTAATTGTTTCTGATAGCGCAATTCCCGCGATTTAATACAGATGTGTGTGCCCGCGCGACTAAACCAAATTTGCTGATATTGCATTTCCCACAGACGACACAAATCAACACAAATATGAAAGTACATATTTGTGTCGATTTGTATGTAGATATGTAAGTAGGTATAGTTTAAAGTAAATATGTATGTAAGAATATGTTTAGGATAATTTAGTATAAATAAGCTGACAATATTTGAATAAAGACAATTCATACTTAAACTTCAAAACACACCTTTTATATGGCGATCCATCCTTTGATTCTCCTGGCTGATTATTCAGCCTAAGTTCATTACTGGCAAGGATATTACTTGCTCATTATTAAGCCTAAGCCTTATAAGGAAACGAGTTTACCAAACACAATAGTTTTTCAAAATTTACTCATGGATTATTAATGAATAAAAGTAAACGGAACAGTGCGAGCAGCAGTAGACGGAAAGGAAGAAAGTGAAAGGCAAGGCGGAGGATAAGAAGCGGCACCAGCAATATTTCAGCCAAAGGCATTATCTACATAACAACATAATAACGTTTGAATTGGTATACAAAAGGAATCACAGCGAAGGAAGTTGGTGCTAAACACAAATCCAAGCCAGAAATGTCCAATGGTGATGAGGTGCTAGAAAATTGGGAAGAAATTAATGAAGTCGGTTAGTGCATAATAAGGGTAGAATAAACAACATGACTGGCAGCACAATACACGCATAGGAGAAGTGGAATAACATTTTAGATCCTATCACATCCGGACTTTTACGGAAAGAGCTATAATTTTCCCGAATGGCGGGCTATAATTCTCAAATGGCAGCAACAACAAAAAGTCACACTGCATAAAAATCTGCAACTGTTTCTACTGGCAGCATTTAATAAGTATAATTAGCTTAATTTAAGGTCGGTTTGACAATTTAGGCATTATTTTTAAGTAAGAGAACCATAAAAATATTAGGGCAACCTAACGGCTGCTTATTGACGAGCAAAAATTTTATATTTTTGCTGTAAAATACATATATTTTTCCCCATCTAAATTATGTTCCTAGAATAATTTTGGCAACTTCACGGTTGTTCAACCAGTAGCAGAAATTTTCAATTTCTACTTAGGAATTTTTTTTTTTTTTTTAATATAAAAATTTTGGTAATTATAAATAAATCTAAGGAAAAAGCTTAGGAAACATTTTAAATAATATTTTGTAAAATGAATTAAATATAAAATAATAAAAGCAAAATAAATTATACCTAAATATTAAAAATTTTAACATAAAAGAACAAATTTAAAGTAAAATGGGATGCTTTAGGATAAGAAATAAATACAAGAAATTTTAAATTAGAAAGCTAGTTTATAAATTAGTAACCAGTTAAAATCCTTTTTCAAAAATTCTAAAAAGATTACTAATAAAATAGTAATTTTTTCAAAGGAACAGGAAATTTCTTGCTTTCACAATGTCTTGGTGGAAAAAATTGGCAAACGACACTACCATAGCCATAGCTGGTTATGAGATAGGAAAAGAAAACTCAGGAAATTCGGAAAACAAAGTGTCAGAGAACCGAATAATTAAATATGAGCCACCAGTTGAAGAAGAAACCAATAACATTCAAAACATCCCCGACGTTTGGTTAAGTCGTTTTATTTTTTGGATTCATACTATTGATCATTGCAATAGCTATGATGCTCAAAAATTATATCAATATTTAATTTAGACAGCTAAAAAGCATTCAAGAGCGTGTTTAAAAAGAAAAACATTATTATCTTACTATTAAAAACCCATTTCCAAACAATAACCCTCAAAATGCTTCAATTAACAGTATATTGTCTTGAGACAGCTTTATCAGCACTGTCTAAGTTCGATAGCAAACCAAAAATTTGAATAATCTTTTTGGATGCTCATGACATCTTTGCAAAAGTTTTGATGGAAATTTTTTTAAAAATGCATGTACTTAATATTCTTCTAAAAAATCACATACCCATTATAAAAATAACGAATTTGATATTTATATCACAATTAATGCTTCAAAGAGTACATAGCTGGAAAGGAAAATATCAGTGGAAGCATGCAAAAACTCTAAAAAAATAAAAAAAACAGCAGCCAATTACACTACTACCAACAGTAATGAAGAAACTAAGAGTCACAAAAAATACCTCATTATAAATAAAGCGCTTAATAAATAAATAAATTTGCAATTAAACATGTCCTGATAGTTTTCATCCAAAAGGATAGAAAATTTGTAGCATAATAAATAAAAGCAACCGGATTGTTGAGGAAGGACAATATTCGACCAGGCTGAAAAATGCCGGCAATCTAGGACTTGTAAAATAAAAAAACAGTTGTCCTTAGGGACAAATTGATTGATGATGAATAGTAATACTCGAGTAAGCAAATTTAAATAATATAAAATAGGTAGCCAAGTTCTCAAAGATCTAATTTTTGCATTAACCCCAGAAGTTATGCATGTGACAAATGTCGACAAAAATTAAAGAAATTCTAATGATATTTATCATTACGATCCCATCTGGAAAGGCCCCCCAGAAACCGCATGACACATAAGATCTAATAAAAACATTGCTGGGAAACATTAAAAATGGTATAAGAAAAGATATGATATTATATCACTATATAACTACTTCTTGCTCTAGCAGCAACTGAATCTACCCAATATACTGTATATAATACGCTCAGAGAACCCGTGTAAGAACAACGTCAATTTTCAACCAATGGTGACTGTAGCCATTATCTTATTCTATACGTTTTAATTTTAATTTGAAGTGGACTACCAATACAAAAGCTTTGTTTAACCGTTCTCATCTAGGATAGATAATAGGATTTTTGGATCTAGATAAATAGATAGTAGATATACAGGGCCCTGAAGAGTAGAAAATATCAATAGGAAAAATAATTACATTAATTCCCTTTAGAATAGGAAAATCGACAGGAAAAGTAACTACACATTAATCCCCTTTACAGTAGAAAATATCGATAGAAAAAAGAACTACACAGTAATTCCCTATAATGCAGAAAATATAAATAAGAATTCATAAAGATAGATTTAAACTACTATAAATTTAAATATTAAAATAATTTGAATAACTAATTACAACAGCACACTCTTAAATAAATAAAAGCATTCCACTTTACTCATAATCTCCATTAAGTACTCACAAATATGTACAGAAAAAAAAAGAACAAATGTAAAAGGAATCACAAAAAGCAGAAGAGAAAAACAAATGTAAACTATTTTTTGAAATCAAGTTAAAATTATGTCATAAAATACAAAATATAGAATTAATTTATTTACATTTGTTCGGCCTGAGTGCGTCGTAAACCGGCAGTGGGTAGGCGGACAAGGGTCGATCTCGCTCAATGGATGATTCACTCAATAGGAAATAAAGAAGAACACAGGAGGATTTTCCTCGTTATAATAATGTACTTTATTGGGTAAAGATAAAGTAAATTGAATACAATATTACCTGAGTGTACAGTTGTAGGAAGCGGCGGAGATCCTTGGCGGCAGATGTTAACTGGTTGGCTGTTGAAATCAAAGAGGCCGGTTGTATAGCAAGCCACAACCGTTGACCTGCAAAATCCTCCGTTTTGGAGGGGAAAGGCACCCACACATCAACCCCGACATGCATATGCATGAATGCTGACAAAAGCACACATACACGTACATGTACTTGCATGCACCTGCATGTGGCGGTGATGGTGTGGGTGGTTACAAATTCGAGTATCGAGTATCGATTTGCAGAGTTGCATTGGGGGGGGGGGGGGGGGGGGGGGGGTCGCAATCAGATGCGGAAAAGTTAGGCATCCTGCCTAAACATGCCGGCCCCCCTTGCGATACGCAACATCGTTTTTCGCCAATGACCTCCGCTGAAACGAGAAAAAATTAATATAAGACTTACACACTAAACTTAATCTAAATGAAGAGTTCGTCTGCGACGCAAAATGGCCGGGAATCCTTTTCGACTTGCTTAGCATGCCACCTGAGCTAAGATGAAAGAATTAGCGGTTATGAACAGTGAAGTGAATATTTCTTGCCATTGAATTATACATAAGTCTTAAATATAGAAATTCAGAATGTAATATGTGTATTGTCGATGGCCAGTAAGGCTGGACGAAGAGGCCGAGGTCTCCGTTCCAGAGTGGCAGCATTTTTTGTTATTCTTTGGTTTTTTTTTGTCGTTCCGGATGGAGAGGCCGAGGTCTCCATTCCAGATTTGCGGTTTTTTTTGTTGGTTGGACGAAGAGGCAGAGGTCTCCGTTCCAGGCTCGAGGGTTTTGAGGTTTTTCTGGGCTGGACGAAGAGGCCGAGGTCTCCGTTCCAGCGTATAACGTGTCGTGTCGCTCTCAGGGCGACTGTGGCATTTTATTGATGTGCCAGGGCGAGTGGCCGGGAGGTTGGTTGGGTGATGCGCGTTTTCGCTGCAGCGCATGTATTTCGTCAGTTGTGTATTATATTATCACCCTACAAAACACCTGGTCACAAACCTACCCACGCCCATGCAAATGTGACTACGAATATAACCTGTCACCGTAAAATGACTAGTCAAATGACGTGGAGTGACGGGAGCGTTTTTGCAAAATAGTTAGTGCTGTGATTTCGAGCAGCTTATATATTTCAACATAACCAGCAAGATTGCGGTGTGTGGGAGGTTGGAGCGGACGTGATTCCAAGCCACCCGCGCAAAATTACTTGTTTTCGTGATACGCGTGGTGTTTTATTAACAAACGTACGTTAAAATATATGAATAAACCGAGTTTAAAACGAACCGTAGAGGCTGACGACGGTATTGGTTTAATTTTGTGCGACAGCTCATGACGAATAGCGAACATCGTAATTAAATTGGAAAATGTACCAACTGCCGGTGCTTACATGCAGATTGGCGATGCGTTCTTCACGACGCGTTCTATCTGCACGTACAATTATGCTAAATGTACCATGCAACTCTGTCGTGTATTTCTTGGTTAGCTGACAGCTGGTATGGTGAATTTGTGGTGTGCGAGTATATATATATACATATATGTATTTGCTTGCCCTTGAAAAAAAAACTAGGTCACTGGGGCAGTAGCACACTGGACCGGTAGAAACAGTAAACTTTTCCCATTTCGGGATTTTGTCGTGTCGGGATTGTTTTATTTCGGGACTCGGATTGTTTTGTACCGAGCCCTTATAATGACTGTTTGTGATGTTTGTTGTTGAAAAACAACAAGTCCTGCCCCCGCCCGAAAACAGTGCCCAAAAAAACGGAAAGGGTAAAAAAAACAACAAAAAAATTTCTTGTAAAAACAAAATGTGAATTTTTTGCGAGGAAAGGTTGTTTTCTTTGTTTTGTCCTCCCCTTTTTTTTGAGTTCCTTTGTTGTGTATGACTGCTTGGTACTGCAGTAGATGCCTATATTCGGCAAAAACACGTCAGTACCGATTCTGATGTTTTGCGGTTTTCGGTACTGCTTTGGTGTAGTTATCGGTATCCGCTTTTTTTCTTTCTTAATATGACAGCACTAATGAGGCTGCCGTTGGTATGTTGCGGGTTGCCATCCAGTTGTTTTCCCGTAACAGGAATTTTCCAGGATACATTAATGTAGGATTGTGGTGGATAAATTACCCTCACCACAATGTTATTTGGAAAAGGATTTTCAAGCTGGTAAAACGTAAGTATGACAAATTCCTAACGGATTTTGATAATTTTTTCTATAATGGTTTTTTTTTCTTTTCGTTTCAGATGGAACCGATGCAACTGCTTCTAGTGTGTTTGGAGACTGGGGAAGAGGAGCCAATCCAGGTGGTGGCGGATGTCCAATACCCGGAGCGGCGGAGGGGCTCCTATATGTGCCACGCGCCGGACGAGTTGGTGCAGCAGGCGGTGGAGGAGGTGTTGCGACAAGTTAGGCCCTGTGTGCTCCGGGCCCTGCAGACGCCTCTGGTGGTTAAGTTACGCGGGAGCACCACCACCTGGTACGCCAGGTTCCATAAGGCGCACGAGAACGTGTTGTGGGAGCCGCAGCCAGCACAGGGTCCAACGCCTCGGGGGGGGTATCGATGTCGTGTGTGCCAACGGCATCTTCGGTCGTTTGGAGGCTTGATTGCCCATCTAAATGGGCATATGCAGTTTTACCCGTATCGGTGTTGGAGTTGCCCCAAGCGGTATGCGTCGTCCGCAGCGCTCTCCGTGCATCGCCGTCTTCGCCACTGAAGTGGGTTTCTGTGCCACTTACGGTTGTGAAGTAATTTAATTTAATATTTGTTGAAAAAAAATAATAAATGGATTTATATTATCCTTCAAATGATTTCGGCCTGATTAGTTAGGTTGGGGGGGGGGGGGGGGGGGCTCTTGTGATTTAACCTTGTGTTGTCTTCTCTACTCTTAGACAGACGCAAACAAGAAACGCACCATTGGGTGGTCGAGTTGGGTAACATGGCAACTCTGTCGTATCTCGTTTTCTTGTATGTATCATACATACATACATACGTTGGTTGAACATTCCAGTATAGAGAATGAAGCAAAAACAAAAATGAATCGAAAGATTTATTTTACCGTTTTTGCTTCAATTCATGTGGAATTTTACGCATTGCTGGACAAAAAGGTAAGTGGTAAAATATTTTGCAATAATTTTACTGAAATAAATATTTCTTATGTTATTTCAGATTTTTAATTCATTTTCTTTATTTTTTTTCCAGGTGGATGGCGGTGGCAAAAAATGGCAATAGTGGCCGGACCAGCAGCCGGCGCCGTAGGAGATGATTTACCAGCCACATTGTTACCAGAAGTTTCCGACATAATGCGGAGTTTCGGCGACAGCGATCACCCACCCCTAGAAAGTGTCAAATTGGTGGAACCCATACTGCAACAGCAATTACGTGGTATGTTTAATAAAGCCTCTTTTGTTGCAATGCGACGCAAAAAATAGTCCTTGTCCAGCACAGGCTGATTTGGAATTTCTTATGCGTAACCACCCAGTAAAATTAGCGCGTATGCGTAAGCATTTGAAAGATATGAAAATATTAAAACGTTTCTTAAGTATCCGTACTGGACGTCCCCAAGATTTTAGGGATGAGACAGATCAGCAAGAGTCTGAAGATGAATTGTAGTTCTATAATTTCCTTGAACATTTTTTTTTTTTTTTTAGTTAAATTTTCTTTTCTTTTCAGAACATAAAGGCTGAACCAAATTACGCGCATTAATCTCCAGTGCAATTCACACTCGCACACGTAAATAGTGCAACAACAACGTACCTTACAACTTTTCGGTTTTAAGAAACTAAAGCACAACCTGGGAAAATTAGTATCATCCCAGCATTCCCTTCGTTTCAATAGCAACCAATTCGTTCATTAACCAGCTTTTCACTTAATTAAGGAAAAGGTAAGTCTGTAAAGGCCGTGCTAAAAACGTTGCAAATTCTTGTTGCTTTGAAATAAACTTTCAACAATTCGAGCTGAACAACGGCATAAATCGATGATTTCCAATGAGCAAACTGTTCCAATATGTTCACAAAACTCTTGCCACATTTCTTCGCCACGTGTGCTAGACACCAACATTTTTCTAAGATCTAAATGCTTAGTTTCACCGCGACGAAGGGCAGCAGCAAAACCAGCCCAACTACTAACCCTAGAGTTTTTCATTCGAACAGTTTGCCATAACGATGTGTCCTTAGCAGCGAGATGCCATAATTTACACACTGACGCTGCTCTGGGACGTTCATGTATTTTCAAGTATTTAAGGATACACAGTAGTGCATCGTATGCAAAAGATACATTCGCGAAGAAGTTCGTAGCAAAAACTTTGTTTGATTGATCTGAAACAATCTGAATTGATGGAATGCCATGTGAAGAAACAGATGCATCCAAGGACAGAGTAGATGGTTTCCGCTTATTGCGAATACTTTCATTGATTTGTTTTAAATCATTTTCAATATCGCTGACGTGCTTTTTTCCTTTTACTGCTGCAATTGTTTGAGGATACTTGTTTTCAAGTCGAATAGGACGTACGGTGGATGGCTTCGGTGCTGTCACAAGTTTTGTCCCAGAAGATGTTTCCATTGCCGGTAAGCAAGCCCTTGTTGTTTTTCTCGATGATGTTTTGCCTATCTTCGAAGATGTATTTGGTGTGTTTAGTTTAATGACCGATACAATTGTTGAGGCACAAGGGATGTTACAAGTGCGTCCGGTCTTTGCGAAACAACAAGAAAACTTTGATCGCATATTAAAATGTGTGGCGCATTTGATGTTTTTATTAAGTAGTACAGCAACAACGCATGAACAGAAAAAATGGGTATTTTGTTCTGTGCGAGATTTAGTACGCGCGAATGTGCTTAGGGCTTTCACTTGCGATACAGTGTAACATTTGTGTGTATCTCGCTTGAGTGTTATAAAGAGTGGTTACTTAAATGATGAGAACAATTTAACGATTGTGTTTCCAAATGCAAAAGTTATTAAGCTACTAGTCGATTGTGGAAGGAATGTTAACGCCAAAAATGAGGCCAAAACCAACGCCACTAAATGTTGCTGTGCAACCATATAACTATTCTAATGATATTATATCGTTGCTATTGGAACATGGCGGGGACCTAGATCAACCAAATAAATCGGATGAGCGTCCATTCACTTTGTAAGCAATCCAGCCAATACAATACCTCTAATGAATTTTATGAATCTTAAGTGTCTAGCTGCTACAGTTATAAGTAAATATAAAATTCCCTATCACCCTCAAATACCGAAATTACTTCAAGATTTTGTTAAACAGCATGAACCTTGAAAATATACGTATATTTCAATTGCCTGGGCTGGGTCATTTGGATACGAACACATTCAGGACGTACCAAAAAGTATATTCAAAAAAGGCAACAGCATTCCCAACCTATCTTTACAAGACTCGACGCCAAGTTATTTGTTAGCCAAAATGGTGACTAGGTTTTGGCGTCGTCCGAGATACGACATAGATGATCCTCATGCTCCATATCATAAACGTATGAATTTTTTACGTTTAAGGTAAAATATTAAACTAAAAGTGGAACACCATTAGTAATGTTTCTGGTTCTGTTTTAATTCATTGTTGTAGGAACTTTTCATTCCATGAAAAGCGTTTTCCCTTTTTTTCTTTTGTGATCAACAACGCATCCCATTTTCGCGAAAAATAACCGGGAAGCTTTGCGTCAGTCCGCTACTTCCCCCCACCAGTGGGAGTAGCGGAGACTGCGTAAAGTTGTAAAAATAACATTAGTCGGTTTTTTTTCTTTGTTAAAACCTCGTTCAAGTCTGACACTTCCCCCCACCAGTGGTAAGGGGTATCAGATACTGTTCGAGGTAAGGGAAGTATCCACCCGGTGGAATGCACTCCCGCTTTCAGCGACCTTTTGTAAGTCTGGCACTTCCCCCCACCCGTGGTAAGGGGTACTGGATACTGCTCAAGGTTAGGGAACTTTTTCCCACTTCCAAAAAAAATTTTTTTTTTTTGACTTATGTGAAATTACGAAACGATTCCTTTCTTGATTGGGGTTTTTGAAATTCCCATTCGTAATCCAGTAAGCGGGAAGAATCTAGTAGTCTAGTAGTAGTGATAATGGTTTTGCAAGTGCCAATATGTTGTGGGGAAAATGATTCGGTTTCTACTGAACATTTCGTGATTGATAAGGTCATGTTGGGTTGGTCACTCTTTCAGACATTGTTTA
Organism: Eurosta solidaginis; assembly: GCF_040869045.1. NCBI lineage: Eukaryota > Metazoa > Arthropoda > Insecta > Diptera > Tephritidae > Eurosta > Eurosta solidaginis. The sequence goes on from NC_090324.1 coordinate 55,863,621, forward strand.
GGGAATGCCGCACGTCAGAATTTTATTCAAAAATGCACTATCTCAAATTTGTTGCCAAACCTCCCAATAGGAGCATGAGTGCAATGCATTTTGTCGTAAGAAATTTGTCAGCCGAGCAAACTTCTTGTGATTTTAATGGATTTCCCTATGATACTTAAAGTGACGTAGTCACAAATACAACTTTTAGCAAACTTTTGAATCGGCTTATGCAATATCACCAACGTTGAGGACGCCTATTTTGTGTATATGCATTGCAGTACATATTGTCCAACTACTTCCAAATTAAGTTTGGAACCATTTTTAAATTATTTATTAGAAATCCAATAAGAGGTGTTATGGCACATCTTCAGTATCTTAATTTTCTGACTTTATTTCTATTTGAATATTTTTGGAATCGCTGGATATTCTGGTGACGATATGAATAAAATTCTTTGGGTACGTAAAATGCAAACTTAATTGCAGATACTGTGGCAGATAACGAATCTGCGTTAGGTTATGTTGGCCTCGTTCAGGGTGAACGAGAGCTGGGTTAAGAAAGATAATGGGCTGAACGCCTTTATGTTCCGTGGCAGATCGGTTCGCCCTTCTGTTGTAGATTTTTATGATGTCCTCGTTATGGGATAATGAGTGAATGGGATGGTTTCTTGTGTCCTCGCTCGGGGCGCGAGAGTGAATTCGCTCTAAGGAGCGGGTGAAATTGGGTGTTATCTGGTGTCCTCGCTCTGGGTGAGCGAGTGAATTTGGGGTGGTTTTTTGCAAGGGGCCCCCGGTTAGTATTATTATGAAGCCTCAGTTTTGCTTTTTGTTTTGCGAGCTTTTGGTAAGCTCCCATGCGTCCTCGTGTCTCTAGCTCCCTTTCCCCATTGCCCACAAGTAGCTAGGTGTAGGATTCCCCCTCCGGCAGACTCGGTACGAGACCGGGGGTGAGAAAAAAAAGAAAGATAAGATGTAGGATCGCCCTCCGGTAGACTCGCACCATCACGAGACCGGGGTGGTTGATTATAATTAGGGCCTCGGGAGCGACGCAAGCTTAGGGATAGCGGGGCATAACGGCGCGTGGTTCAACGCGTCTTTATGTCCCGCGCTCCCTTTCCCCATTGCCATCGCGTAGTACGCTTTAGGTTTCCCCTCCGGTAGACTCGCACCCTCACGAGACCGGGGGGTTGATGATAATATATGGCTCGGGAGAAACACAAGCTTAGGGATAGAGAGACACGAAGACGTGGGTTCCTTAATATGCTTTCCATGCTATCACTAACCGTGGGCCTCTAATTGTAGGTAGTCGGGGGAAATAGTGTTGTGGTTTTCTGGGGTTTTGTGAGGCGGAATTTTGCCCCTTACATTTCCTCCTCCTTGTCGTGGGACGGAAGGAGTACCAATTTCGAAATTGGTCTAGTTATTTGTCCCTTGGTTGTCTGGACGTCAACAACACGCACAAGGTTGTCAGAGCCTGGGTGTATGTTGACGATCCTCCCCATTCTCCACTCGTTAGGTTGGAGGTTATCCTCCTTGATAACGACCAGGTCTCCGGATTTTAAATTGGATTGTGGATGTTTCCACTTATATCGTTTTTGGATCTCGGTGAGATATTCCGATTTCCATCTTTGGCAGAAGGTATGATGCAAGGCCTTCATTTTTTGCCATCTGTTGACTATTGAGGCAGGATTCTCGTCACAGTCGAGTTCGGGTGGAGCTAACAGATGCCCACCCACGAGAAAATGGCCTGGAGTAAGCGGCTCCAGGTCGGAAGGTTCATTTGATGAGGGTCTCAGTGGTCTAGGTTAAGACATGCCTCTATTCGGCATAACAGGGTCGTAAACTCCTCGAAGGTATATTTATGGTCGGACGCGATTTTTTTATAATGGGTTTTAAAACTTTTTACCCCTGCCTCCCACAAGCCTCCCATGTGAGGAGCACCTGGGGGTATGAAATGCCATGCGAGAGTTTGGTAGCTATATTTATTCATGGTATCGTCCCTCGCTTCCCGAAGAAATGTCTTGAACTCCGATCGTAAGAATCGTGAAGCTCCGACAAAGTTTGTACCGTTGTCGGAGTAGACGTTTTTTGGGCATCCTCGTCTGGATACAAATCTGGAAAAGGCAGCCAAGAAGGACCCGGTTAAGGTCGTTTGTCGCTTCAAGATGAATAGCTTTCGTTGAAAAGCAGACGAACAAACATACATATCCCTTTGAGGTCCGACACCCTCTCCCTCGGTAGGACTTTATGTCAAAAGGTCCGGCGAAATCTACCCCTGTATTTGTGAAGGCCCTGGCAAAAGTGGTGCGCTCCTTGGGAAGGATGCCCATGAGTTGAGTTTGTGCCCGCTTCTTGTAAATAGTACACACTTTACATTTGTGGATGACAGACCTAATCATGGTTTTAACACGCGATATCCAGTACTGAATGCGAATAAAGCGCAGCATCAGCTGGTTTTCTCCATGGAGGGAGATCTTATGTATAAACTCAACTAGGAGTCTGGATAGCCGACAAGTATACGGCAGGATAATTGGGTGTCGTTCGTTGTAGGGCATATCTTTGGATGCGTTAATCCTACCACCAGTTCTGATTATACCATCAGAATCGATAAATGGGTTTAAGGGTAAAATTTCACTCTTCCCATGAATTGTTTTCCCTGACTTCAAGTTGGCATACTCTGCTTGATAATATTTCCTTTGGCATATAGCTATCAATCGTTGTGACGTAGTTTCGATTTCATCAGGTGCGATTGTATGAGACTGCCTATTGAAGGAAACTCTAGTTTTGGGATGTGTTCTGCGGGCAAATCGAAAAATGTAAGATATAACCCGCAGTGCCCTTGAAAGGTCGGAGAACCTATCAAGGATGTTAGGGTTGTTGTTTACTGACGCTGCATGAACCTTTATCCGCTTTTCCTCAATTGACGTGTTGTATTCGGTGTCTTGTGCTGGCCAGTGGGAATTGTCTTCTAGCAGCCAAGAAGGTCCCTGCCACCACAACGAATTGTTGACCAAATCTCACGCTAGTAGTCCTCCCTAAGTCCGCTGGGTTAGATTCCGAGTCAACGTGAAGCCAGTCCTTATTACCGACCATATCGAGGATCTTGGTGATTCGATGTGCGACGAAGGTTGACCAAGTACAGGGCGGCTTGCATATCCATGCTAGTACGATGGTTGAATCCGTCCAGAGGTGAACTTTTACTGGTCCCAAATTAATATTTCGGAATATTGATTCCATCACTTCTGCGAGAAGCACGGCGCCGCAGAGTTCCAAACGTGGTAGCGAGATGGTTTTCACTGGAGCTACTCTGGTTTTTGCTAAGAGTAAGTGTATGAAAACCTGATCGTCTCTTTTTACGCGCATATATATCGCTGCAGCATATGCTTTCTCGGAAGCGTCACAGAAACCGTGGATTTCTATTTCGCCTTCCGGGGAAAAATTTACCCACCGCGGTATCCGTATGTTATCTATTTCGCCATAGTGTTGGGTGAAGGTTTTCCACCGTTCTAATGTATTTGGTGAGACAGGCTCATCCCATCCGGTGCCTTCTAACCAAATATTCTGCATTAATATTTTCGCCACTATGACCATTGGGTCGAGCCACCCTAATGGGTCGAACAGCTTGGCGATGGCTGACAATATTTCTCGCTTAGTTAGTTTTTCTGGATCCTCCAGTGGTCCTACTTTAAAATAACAGTGATCGGGGTGCGCATTCCATCTTACCCCCAATGCCTTCACGGTGCTGGTGTCTTCGAACGCCAGAAAGTCTTCGCTTAGTCGATCAGTTTACGGGATGTCTTTTAGAACTGCCTCCGAGTTTGATGTCCATTTCCGAAGTGGAAATCCAGCTGACTGTAGTACCTGTCGTATTTCATCCCTTGCCTTAATGGTCGATGCGATGCTGTGTCCTCCCGCTAATACGTCGTCTACATACATGCACTCTCGCAGGATGATCGATGCTGTTGGATGGGAATGTTCCACATCGTCAGCTAGCTGTAGAAGCGTTCTGATGGCCAGGTATGGAGCGCAGTTAACTCCGAACGTTACAGTCTTTAACTCGTAGAGGCCTATTGGTTCACTAATGTCCTTTCGGAAAACAATCCTCTGAAATTTGGTATGGTTGGCATCCATCCAAATTTGCCTATACATTTCTCTATATCGCTATTAAAGACATATCGATAGAGTCTCCAACGTAGAATGAGAATTGGGAGATCTGCTTGTAGTATTGGACCAGTTAGGAGAATGTCGTTTAGACTGCTGCCATTAGCCGTCGGGCTTGAGGCATTGAAAACGACTCGGACTTTCGTCGTTATACTTTCTGCTTTGACAACGGCGTGGTGTGGCAGAAAGTAATTATTTGTTTCATCTGCTGCGACGACACTGCTGATTTTTTCCATATGTCCAAGAGTCTCGTATTCTGAGAGTACCCTAATATATTCTTTCCCTAAGTCCGGATTTTTTATTAACCGGTACTCGTTTCGGTAATATTGTGAGAATGCGCGCTTAAAGGATCCTCCTAAACTCAGCTCTTCTGAATAGCCTTGCTTTAATGGGAGGGATACTATATACCTCCCATCTTCGTTTCTTCTTGTTGTTTCTTTATACAGCTGTTCGCAATATGCGTCCTCTGCATTAATGCTTTTGCCTTTTGGCAAATTTTCTAACTCCCAGAAAGCTTTTAGTTGGTTGTCCAGCGCGACTTCGTTGTAAAACGACACTATGTTCTTTGTTGGATTCGGTGCTTCAATACGACCGGTTAGTATCCAACCGAACACTGTCTCTTGGGCCAGAAGTGTATTAAGTACATTCTTTTTTAGACCGCTTAGTATAATTTGGGGATATATATCGCCACCAAGTATGAGGTCTACATCTTCATTGACGTAGAACCTCTTGTCTGCCAAAACTAAGTCTGGGAACGCCTGCATCGTCATTGTTTCGATATGGCAGGATGGCAGATTCCCAGTTAGTTTGGCTAAAATTAGAACAGGAGTAGTCAAGCTAAAGCATGGGTCCACTGGTGAACGTAGCTCGATGGTGGATACCTCTTTCACTTGAGCAGATACTGCGTTGGTGATGCCTGAAACTTGGGCATGCATTTTCCTTGCCGGCAAATTGATTCTGCGTTTTAGTCTTTCTGTCATGAAAGAGCATTCAGACCCTGAATCAATTAATGCCCGCGCAGAGAAGTCGGTACCATTATGATGAATGTGTACGCGAGCAGTTCCTAATAGCACGCCTGTGCTGGAATTAGCATGACAGGATTTTACATTCTGGTTCGCAGAAGAATTTGGTTGCCCCGATTCCTGTCTTCTTTGTGCTTGTGCTGAAGTCGACGGGATATTATCCGCGTCTTTGGATGGATTGCGCCTCATAGGTTGCTGAACTGTATCCGCATGCAGGAGGGTGTGGTGACGAGAGTGGCATTTGGCGCAGTTGTACGAACTGGTGCACCTCGTCACTGGGGATAAACAGTTCAGGCATCCCCCCGTGGATTTGATGAAGTTGATTCTCTCCACTGGGGTCAGATCACAGAATCGGGGACAATTCCGTAACCTGTGTTCAGCTTTGCACATTTTACAAAAACTCTAGATGTTGATTTTGAAGTAGGTTTTGATACCTTCGTTTGGAAGGCACCAAGTATTTTTATGGGGGTTTCGGTTGGATGCCGAGTATTTGATGGCTTTCGGCCCTTTTGGGCGTTAGTGCCAGTGAAGCTAGACACTGTTTCCAGTGTCTGAAACCTATTTGATAGAAATTTGTCCATATCTTCCCATTTAGATATGTCCATTTTATGGTCTATGCTTTGTTCCCATAGAGCCAGGGTACTTTCCGGTAACTTTGTCGAACACAAATAAGTTAGTATTGCATCCCAATTGGATGTGTCGATTTTGTGACACTTGAGGGACGATAGACAATTGTTTATATCGCTATGTAATTTCTTTAACGCGCTCCCACACTCACTCTCTACCTTCTTTAAATTAAAAAGAATTTGCAATTGCGTGTTGACTAATATACGCTTGTTTTCACATCTTTCGCAGAGGTTTTTCCAGGCCATATCGAACCCATCATTTGTTAGAGGGCATTTTTTTACAATATCTTTGGCCTCGCCCTGTGTCTTGTTGTTCAGATGGAACAATTTCTCCACCCCCTGTAGGTCGGAATTATTTATGTATATAACAGTAAACAGGTCACGAAAGGTTGGCCATGATAAATAGTCACCTTTGAAAATCTCCGTGTCGCAAGGAGGGAGGCGGATCTTATGCCCGCGAGGTGCGGCTGGGGGTGCTTGCTCCGAGATAGCACTATTCTCTACTTTTTTAAATTTCTCTGCCTCAGCAGATATTGTGGATAAGCATCGCATATATATTGCGTAGGTAGAGATCTGTTTTTTCCGGATGGCCAACACATCATTTGCGTCGACATCTTCTGATCCCATCAGTGAGTCAAACACACCTTCTTCCATAAGTAGCGCAACTCTTCTTGCTGTATCGCAAGATTGTGCTTATTATGGCTTTCCTCTGGAATAAGGCTGTACTGCTGTTCAAACTCTGAGATTAACTCAGCTGATCGGATATATGTTTCCATTTTATAACAAATCTTTCCTGCCCAACTAAAAACTAGCTAATCCTTTGAACAAAAAAAATGGAAACAATGCTTTGAAAGGTCGCTTTTATTTATTTATTTCTGACTTGGCCGACTCGTCTAATATTTTTTCAAAAGTGAAGATAGGTAATGGTGTAACCTACTCGCCACCCGCACGTATATATATGTATGTATGTATAGGTGTGTGTGTAAAATAAATTTGCAGATTATTTTTGTGCCGTAAGACATAGAACAGAGGGGAGCAACACCAATGTGTACTGTGTGAAGCAAAGGGGGCCACTCGCCACTTCAACCTTCAATTTTATTATAAGAAATAAGTGCGCGCGTTGATATAAACTCGACGAAAAGTGTAAAAGCTCAGTGAAACTGTTGTAAAAACTGTGTCGATTAAACTAGTGAAAATTAAAGTGCTTGAACAGAAGATGAAAATTGCCACAGCCGTATGGCGTTAGATTTTTAATATGAATGTGAGGTGATGTGCACCTCTTCCTTGTGCTGTGTCCGGAGAGCTTTACCGCTGGTGGGGGACAGACCAGATAGTCACAAGGAATCTTAAACAACGTTGATGCACCGCGTTTGCACTTATTTTTCTTTTCGGCACTAAATTTTTTACACTTTTCGCGGTTAATTAGAAATCACGTACCGCAGTAAATTGATTTTTCGCACTTTTTATTTATTGTTTTAACCAAAAAAAATGTGGCAGGAAATATTTCACTTACTGTGACCTTTTTTGCGATTTGCTGTTCTGGTGATGATGTGGCAAGTTGGCTTGCGATGTTAAAATTGCTTTAGCTGGCAGTGTTTTACCCAGATGTTGTTAGCCAATTGTAGGTTATCACCAAGCGTCGTTATAAGCTCCTGTTTAATATCACCAAAAGAATTTTACCACCAAAGTGTAGCCCCAAGCGTGTATTTCAGCTTCTCAAAAGAATTTTACCACCAAAGTGTATATAGAAGATTTTGTGTGGATGTGGACTGTATATAGGCGCTCTGTTCTAATTCCTGGTGAGAAGGACCAAATGTTCGGCCTGAGTGCGTCGGAAAACGGCAGTGGGTAGGCGCACAAGGGTCGATCTCGCTCAATGGATGATTCACTCAAAAGGAAATAAAGAAGAACACAGGAGGATTTTCCACGTTATAATAATGTACTTTATGGGGTAAAGATAAAGTAAATTGAATACAATATTACCTGACTATACAGTTGTAGAAAGCGGCGGAGATCCTTGGCGGCAGATGTTAACTGGTTGGCTGTTGAAATCAAAGAGGCCGGTTGTATAGCAAGCCACAACCGTTGACCCGCAAAATCCTCCGTTTTGGAGGGGAAAGGCACCCACACATCAACCCCGACATGCATATGCATAAGTGCTGACAAAAAGCACACATACACGTACATGTACTTGCATGCACCTGCATGTGGCGGTGATGGTGTGGGTGGATAAAAATTAATTCAAGTATCGAGTATCGATTTGCAGAGTTGCATTGGGGGGGTCGCAATCAGATGCGGAAAAGTTAGGCATCCTGCCTAAACAACATTTAACTAAATAAAAATAGAATGCTATTGCATTCGCCAAATCCACAAGCATTCTGAAAAAAAGGGAGATGTAGTGTAAAAAGCCAACAATTGCAATGCCAAAACGTGTAAACCACTTAATGTGCCACCCTGTGACAAAATGAGTCTAAACTTTAATCAATAAAAAGAGACGCATTTACTAGTTGTTGCTGATAGCGCAATTCCCACGATTTAATACAGATATGTTTGCACCGCGCGACTAAACCAATTTGCATTTAGGCAAATTTGCTGATACTACTGCATTTCCCACATACGACACAAATATGAAGGTACATATTTGTTTCGATTTGTATGTAGATATGTAAGTATGTATAGTTTAAAGTAAATATGTTTGTAAGAATATGTTTAGAATATTTTAGTATAAATAAGCTGACAATATTTGAATAAAGGCAATTCATACTTAAACTTAAAACACATCTTTTTTAATGTATGTATACATGGAAAGTATTTCCCTTGTGAAAGCGTGAATGTTGTTGTTGTTGTTGTAGCAATGTTTCGCCCACCTAGTAGCTGCGACCGATCACAAATTGCCATCAATATCCTCTAACGGGGGTCCAAGGAAACTTGCTGTTTCGACAGGGGTGGACCATAATGAAAGGGGTTTTAGAGGCGTTGGTTCCACATTACAATTAAAGCGATGGTTGGTGTCATGTGGGGACACATTGCAAGCGGGGCATACATTTTGTATGTCGGGGCTGATGTTGGATATGTAAGAGTTTAACCTGTTACAATATCCAGAACAAAGTTGAGCCAGAGTGACTCGCGTATCCCTGGGGAGTATGCGTTCCTCTTCCGCAAGTTTTGGGTACTGTTCCCTGAGTACTGGATTCACCGGGAAATTCGCGGCATAAAGGTCCGACGCCTGTTTGTGGAGTTCACCAAGGACCTGCTTGTATTTTTTGCATCATACGGCTGAGTTCTCAGGTGCCTTGAATGTCTATATAGCTTGTAGGTGTCGGTTTGAATGGCTTTGTAGGCATGCATATGTGAATAACGTTTAGTGACAAGAATGTATGGCTAATTCCTTCGGGTGTTGAGTGAAAAACGGGCGAAGGAGACTTGCCTTTGCACTTTGGTGGTGGCTGCGCTTAATAGCCGAAATAAAACTTAAATTAATTATCGAAGTTTCCAAGACAGAACAGGACGTCTTACCGGTTAAAATTACGTGAAAAAAATATATATATATATTAAAGTTTAAAGTATTGAAAACAGCTGAAAGTGCCGAAATTTTTTTTACCGCAAATTTACGGAACCGGCCACCGCTACACCCAAAAACGGACATGCAGCAAGTTACAAGGTAAGTGAAAAATACAGTTTGTTTAAATAAAATCATAAAATCTAATAAATTTAATATTTAATTAAACCAAAAATTTTATAAAACCTAAAATTTTATAAAATCTAAAATTGTATAATATATAAAATTTAATTAAACCTAAAATGTTATAAAACCTAAAATTTAATAAAACCAAAAATTGAATAAAATCTTAAGCAAAGTAAAATCCTAAATAAATCAAAAAACTGTAACAAAATTCTAGTATCTTACAAAGTAAATTACACACACAAAAAAATGAAAATAGTGTTGTTATTTTTCTAAATAAATCAAATTTGAAACAATTATAATTAATAAATAATTATAAATAAATAAATATATTAAATAAATGAAATTTTAAAATAATTAATGCAAATAAATAAGACATATATTTCATAATATAAGTTACTTAGCTACGTATACATACTTACACATGCAAACAGAAATTAATAGAATTATCATTAAGGTTTTGTTTTATTTCTATTACGGGTCCTCACACGGCGGAGTATCCCTGGACCTCATCCACTCAAAAATACTACAGAGGAAACCAGACTCATAATTGCAGGAAAGCCGGTGGGAAATCCGCAAGGAGTAGAACCCTATATATTAATAAAAAAAAAAAAACCTAGCGCTATGTTATTGTAAGCAGTCGAAAGGAAACGCAACAGCAAATAACCAAAAAAAAAAAAAACACAAAGTCAGCGAAACGAAAAACCACAAAAACCACAGAGAGGGCGAAGAGATTAGCAGCGATATGATTTTAATAACTTTTATTGTATTTATATATATGTATGCAATTTTTCATATGCGCCAGCGAATTAATTTTATTTTGTGAGGAGAATTTAACCTGGGGTAATCCCACGTAAGGTTTTAGTTTCATTTTTTTTTCACGAAAATTTCGGTTCACCTTTTTCCTTTTGAACTTTTTCAGAAATCTTTTTTACTCTATTTCGGCCTTTATTTTGTAAATTTTTATAAAATTTTTTTTTCGAGCTCTAGGCCATGTGTATGTAAATTAAAACACCAAAAATGCTTGTTTTACATATAAATTTTATATTTGTCAAATTTATTTTTATTAAGTTATTTTAATCGATATTTCGATTTCAAACTGAAATCATCTTCAGGACTGAAAGGCATGTAAAAACAAAAACATATTAACACATAAAACATAACAAGATTCCATAATTTTTAACTTACACTCTTGAGTGCACCTAATCGACTAATTTAACAAATCTTAAAATAAACAAGTACAAGGGAAAACGATAAACAAAAAAGTAAACATCTAAAGAACCGTAATAATAAACAAATTTTTACATAAACAACAATACGTTAAATAATAAGCAGTAAGTGGCGCTCAGCACATTAGCGTTGGGACAGCATATTTGGAACGACACTCTTCTCACGAGGAATTGTAGTTGTTGTAATCAACCGACGATAGGCTGCCGCGCAGCCTTCTACATCTGCCTTCAAATTTATTTTTTGATCTCTTGGTGTATTGATAATATGAAGCATTTCTAATGTGTATCTTTTGATGTAATGCCTCTTTTGTTGAATTACTGCTACGTTGTTTAAATCTGGAGAGTGCCCGGTTACTCTGCAATGTTGTGTCAAAGCTGTTTTATTATCATTAGCGTGGTTCCGATTTTGGATGTTAGATTTATGCGCGGAAATCCTTGTCTTTAATTTTGATTTTGTAGTCCCGACATATACTTTATTGCATACGTGGGACCCGTCGCCGTTACATGAAATTTGGTATATTACGTCAGATTTCTCGTATTTTTCGATTTTGTCCTTTGTGTTGCTAAAAATTTGTTGTACGGTATTGTTATAAGTGAAGGCCATTTGGAATTTTTCGTGGTCATACATATTGGAATATTTTAGCCTGTTGGACAGTCCAGGGACATATACGGACGTTTAATATATTTTATTTTTATTATTATTTATTCGGTTGGTACTTGATTTTTCAAAATAATCGCGGATATAACCTTTTATGAGATATATCGGAAAGTCGTTGTTTTTAAGCATTTTTACAATAATCTCTATATTTTTATTATGGTATATTTCATCACTGATGGTCAGCACTCTTCGAATAAAATTTTTTGCTGTGTTTACTATAGTTGGTTTGCTGTGTTTCGAGTGGAAGTTAATCAATCTGCCTGACGATGTAGGCTTTTTATACCAGTCAAAGTATAGTTTCTTGTATTTTCTTATCACCATAGTGTCTAAAAATGGTAACTGGCCATCCTTTTCAATTTCATGGGTAAACTTTATTGATTCTTATAACTGTTTAAGTTCGTCAGCATATCCTCTACAGCATCAATTTTTACGATGGCGAATAGATCCTCGACGTATTTATATAAAAAGCGAGGTTTATTAGGAGAGTCTTCCTCGAATTTACTCAACAATTCTTCCATTACTAAGTCTGCAATGACAGGTGATGCTGGTGGCCCCATTGACATTCCCGACCGCTGTTCATATATTTTATTATTTGATTTGAAATATCGGTTTTCTTTAATGCAAAATCTCACAATTTCCGAAAACAATTCTTTACTAATACTGGTATGGGCTTTTAACTGGTTCCATTTAGATGCTATAATATCCAAAGCATGGTCGACTGGAATGCTGGGAAACAAGGAAACCACATCGAACGAAATCAGACATTCATCGTCGTCTATATAAGTATCTTTTACCTTGTTTTTGAATTCTACCGAATCTCTGACATTGTACTTCGAAATTTTGGTTAGATTTTTGAGGACATTAACAACATATTGGCATAACTTATAAGACGGGGAGTTAACAGACGAACATATAGGACGCAGGGGTACGCCTTCCTTATGAATCTTGGGAAGACCATATAACCTTGGAGCGTTTGCCGTTTTACTTATTAGACGATATTTCTCCTTCAAATCGATTATTTTATTTTTAAATAGTTTCTCAACAATTTCGTTGTTTTTATCCTGTAACCTATTGGTAGGGTCACGTTTTAGTACGCGATAAGCCGAAATATAATTCACGATTTGTTGTCTTTTCTTGTCGTAGTCTGATTTGTCCATCAGAACTGTGACATTCCCTTTGTCGGCATTCAAAACTAATAAATTTTTGTTTTCTTTGAGAAAAGTTTTCGTTTGGTGTAGTGTGTCTAAAATAAACCTGTCCCGCGCGTTGTTTTTTGACTTGTTTAAGTGATCTCTTATTAATGTGGTAAAATAGTTCCGCTGAATTTCTTGATCTTCTTTCTCTTTAATAGTCTGTATACAGTCCTCTCCGTCAGCTATCAGTTTAAATAGTGGAAACTTATCCTTGGTTCTTGGTAATGAGAACTTTGAACCTAAGGAGAGTAGCCACTGTGTGTCTGTCGGTATGTTTGTGTTCGTCGTATTACAAAGCCATTCCGGCACGCTTTGGATATTAAGCGATCGTTTTTGAGCGTCTTTAAGTCTCTCGAATTTGTTGGTTTGTGTGTTCTTTACCTTCGTTTCTAAAATATGTGTTAAGGTTTTCTCACTTTCGAAAAATGCGGTCGCGTCTTCCGTATCAAGTTTTTGTTGTAATTTGTTTCTTATGCTATTTACCTCATTTTCTTTCAGCTTCCGTAGTTCATGCTTTGCTCTGATAATAATATTCAAAAGTTTGCTTTGTACTGTGTTCATATATGTTGCTGCTGCGCTCCTAATCTGCTTCGATATTCTCTTGTCGTTGGTATTACAGTTGAGAACGTAGGAAATTGTTTGTGAAGCATTACATATAAACTTTGGTATTATTGCGCTCTTTCTGCATCTGACTAGAAACTTTGTGGTTTGCTTCAGCTTGGTTAGTTGTTTTGTACTATATTGATAGCGTTTTATGTATGTTTTAGTCTCACTATTATATTTGTTTTTAATGCCTTTGTAGATTTTCCTTGTGTTGTTGTTGTTACGGCGTGCTCTCCGTACCATAATTACTTTTATTCTATTTCGGCCTTTATTTTGTAAATTTTTATAAAAAAAAATTTTTTTTCCAGTTCTAGGCCATGTATATGTAAATTAAAACACCAAAAATGCTTGTTTTACATATAAATTTTATATTTGTCAAATTTATTTTTATTAATTTATTTTAATCGATATTTCGATTTCAAACTGAAATCATCTTCAGGACTGGAGGCATGTAAAAACAAAAACATATTAACACATAAAACATAACAACATTCCATAATTTTAACTTACACTCTTGAGTGCACCTGATCGACTAATTTAACAAATCTTAAAATAAACAAGTACAAGGAAAAACAATAAACAAAAAAGTAGACATCTAAAGAACCGTAATAATAAACAAATTTTTACATAAACAACAATACATTAAATAATAAGCAGTAAGTGGCGCTCAGCAACCGACGATAGGCTGCCGCGCAGCCTTCTACATCTGCCTTAAAATGTATTCTTAGATCTCTTGGTGTATTGATAATATGAAGCATTTCTAATGTGTATCTTTTGTTGTAATGCCTCTCTTGTTGAATTACTGCTACGTTGTTTAAATCTGGAGAGTGCCCGGTTACTCTGCAATGTTGTGTCAAAGCTGTTTTATTATCATTAGCGTGGTTCCGATTTTTGATGTTAGATTTATGCGCGGAAATCCTTGTCTTTAATTTTGATTTTGTAGTCCCGACATATACTTTATTGCATACGTGGGACCCGTCGCCGTTACATGAAATTTGGTATATTACGTCAGATTTCTCGTATTTTTCGATTTTGTCCTTTGTGTTGCTAAAAATTTGTTGTACGGTATTGTTGTAAGTGAAGGCCATTTGGAATTTTTCGTGGTCATACATATTGGAATATTTTAGCCTGATGGACAGTCCAGGGACATATACGAACGTTTTATATATTTTATTTTTATTATTATTTATTCGGTTCGTACTTGATTTTTCAAAATAATCGCGGATATAACCTTTTATGAGATATATCGGAAAGTCGTTGTTTTTAAGCATTTTTACAATAATCTTTATATTTTTATTATGGTATATTTCATCACTGATGGTCAGCACTCTTCGAATAAAATTTTTTGCTGTGTTTACTATAGTTGGTTTGCTGTGTTTCGAGTGGAAGTTAATCAATCTGCCTGACGATGTAGGCTTTTTATACCAGTCAAAGTATAGTTTCTTGTATTTTCTTATCACCATAGTGTCTAAAAATGGTAACTGGCCATCCTTTTCAATTTCATGGGTAAACTTTATTGATTTTTATAACTGTTTAAGTTCGTCAGCATATCCTCTACAGCATCAATTTTTACGATGGCGAATAGATCCTCGACGTATTTATATAAAAAGCGAGGTTTATTAGGAGAGTCTTCCTCGAATTTACTCAACAATTCTTCCATTACTAAGTCTGCAATGACAGGTGATGCTGGTGACCCCATTGGCATTCCCGACCGCTGTTCATATATTTTATTATTTGATTTGAAATATCGGTTTTCTTTAATGCAAAATCTCACAATTTCCAAAAACAATTCTTTACTAATACTGGTATGGGCTTTTAACTGGTTCCATTTAGATGCTATAATATCCAAAGCATGGTCGACTGGAATGCTGGGAAACAAGGAAACCACATCGAAATCAGATATTCATCGTCGTCTATATAATTATCTTTTACCTTGTTTTTGAATTCTACCGAATCTCTGACATTGTACTTCGAAATTTTGGTTAGATTTTTGAGGACATTAACAACATATTGGCATAACTTATAAGACGGGGAGTTAACAGACGAACATATAGGACGCAGGGGTACGCCTTCCTTATGAATCTTGGGAAGACCATATAACCTTGGAGCGTTTGCCGTTTTACTTATTAGACGATATTTCTCTTTCAAATCGATTATTTTATTTTTAAATAGTTTCTCAACAATTTCGTTGTTTTTATCCTGTAACCTATTGGTAGGGTTACGTTTTAGTACGCGATAAGCCGATTTGTTGTCTTTTCTTGTCGTAGTCTGATTTGTCCATCAGAACTGTGACATTCCCTTTGTCGGCATTCAAAACTAATAAATTTTTGTTTTCTTTGAGAAAAGTTTTCGTTTGGTGTAGTGTGTCTAAAATAAACCTGTCCCGCGCGTTGTTTTTTGACTTGTTTAAGTGATCTCTTATTAATGTGGTAAAATTGTTCCGCTCAATTTCTTGCTCTTCTTTCTCTTTAATAGTCTGTATACAGTCCTCTCCGTCAGCTATCAGTTTAAATAGTGGAAACTTATCCTTGGTTGTTGGTAACGAGAACTTTGAACCTAAGGAGAGTAGCCACTGTGTGTCTGTCGGTATGTTTGTGTTCGTCGTATTACAAAGCCATTCCGGGACGCTTTGGATATTAAGCGATCGTTTTTGAGCGTCTTTAAGTCTCTCGAATTTGTTGGTTTGTGTGTTCTTTACCTTCGTTTCTAAAATATGTGTTAAGGTTTTCTCACTTTCGAAAAATGCGGTCGCGTCTTCCGTATCAAGTTTTTGTTATAATTTGTTTCTTATGCTATTTACCTCATTTTCTTTCAACTTCCGTAGTTCATGCTTTGCTCTGATAATAATATTCAAAAGCTTGCTTTGTACCGTGTTCATATATGTTGCTGCTGCGCTCCTAATCTGCTTCGATATTCTCTTGTCGTTGGTATTACAGTTGAGAACGTAGGAAATTGTTTGTGAGGCATTACATATAAACTTTGGTATTATTGCGCTCTTTCTGCATCTGACTAGAAACTTTATGGTTTGCTTCAGCTTGGTTAGTTGTTTTGTGCTATATTGATAGCGTTTTATGTATGTTTTAGTCTCACTATTATATTTGTTTTTAATGCCTTTGTAGATTTTCCTTGTGTTGTTGTTGTTACGGCGTGCTCTCCGTTCCATAATTACTTTTATTCTATTTCGGCCTTTATTTTGTAAATTTTAATAAAATTTTTTTTTTCGAGCTCTAGGCCATGTATATGTAAATTAAAACACCAAAAATGCTTGTTTTACATATAAATTTTATATTTGTCAAATTTATTTTTATTAATTTATTTTAATCGATATTTCGATTTCAAACTGAAATCATCTTCAGGAAATAAAAAAATAGAGATTTTTGTAAAAAAAAAAGATAGAGATTATTGTAAAAATGCTTAAAAAAACGACTTTCCGATATATCTCATAAAAGGTTATATCCGCGATTATTTTGAAAAATCAAGTACCAACCGAATAAATAATAATAAAAATAAAATATATAAAACGTCCGTATATGTCCCTGGACTGGCCAACATGCTAAAATATTCCAATATGTATGACCACGAAAAATTCCAAATGGCCTTCACTTACAACAATACCGTACAACAAATTTTTAGCAACACAAAGGACAAAATCGAAAAATACGAGAAATCTGACGTAATATACCAAATTTCATGTAACGGCGACGGGTCCGACGTATGCAATAAAGTATATGTCGGGACTACAAAATCAAAATTAAAGACAAGGATTTCCGCGCATAAATCTAACATGAAAAATCGGAACCACGCTAATGACACTGGACCACGAATTTCAACTTTTTCTCTTTACCAGAAACGCCGTTATGAAATTCGTATGTAAAACCACCCCCTAATTTCGAAAATCGAGTTCATTTTTGATTCTATGGTACCGTTTTTGAGATATTTACAATTTACCGTTATTCGAAAAACCCAAAAAGATGGCTCCATTTAATTACGTATATCTCGCGAACGGGTCAAGCAATTGCAAAAAAGTTTACAGAATCGGAAAGACGATAAAATTTTCTATAAATGTATCATACATTGTTTTTTGCTCAACCTATAGTTTTGGAGATATTAGCTCATTATTTCAGATTTTTGTTTTTTTTTTTTTATGAAAAAATATGAAAAAAATTACAAAACCACAACTTTTTTTCAGATATTTTTTCTTTACATAAAACTCCGTTTAATTAGAAAAAAGATAAGCTATCACTGAAGAAAATCGATGCAAAACTACGTAAGTTATAAGCGATCAAATAAAAATACCCAGGTTGCGCAATTTCAACGTATACCTCAAAACGTATGTATGGTATAAAGAAGAGTGAAATATCTAGCTATGCTCTGTTTCTATTTAGTTAAAAGTTCAATTTATGAATGAAATTACCCATTTTTTTAACTTTTTTTTTTTAATTTATTCATTTTTGTACTATATTCTAACAATCTTTATCTTAATTTTATTTTACTATGTAGTCGAAATAATTATGTGTTTGACTTTGACGCTTATTCAGTTTAGGATCGGTTTCTCTTATGAGAAACCAGCAGTAATCACCCATCATTACGACGTCCCAGAATCCTTGATATCGATTTTCAATTAATTTCATTTGCTGATGAAACCTTTCGCCATGTTCGTCACTTTCGTCTCCAAGATTTGCCGGAAAAAAGCTCAAATGTGAGTGCAGAAAGTGAATTTTTAACGACATATTTACGCCTGGAAAGAAAATATTAGTTAGGTAAACAAGTTATAGAATTTTGGGAAATTAATTTTAATAGGCCTTTAATATTTACCCATTTTCGCATAATTATTGATTAAGTCATTCACTATCAGCTCGTAGTTAGGGCTTTTGTGTCTACCGAGAAAAGAAGCAACGACCTTTTCAAAGGATTCCCAAGCTGCTGCCTCAACTGATGAGAGTAGTCCTTTGAATTGATTATTGTTGATCAACTTTTTTATTTGTGGTCCGACAAAAATACCTTCCTTTATCTTGGCTTGAGAAATATCTGGAAAAATTGTTTTCAAATAGTCGAATGCTTCGCCTTCTTTGTCCAAAGCCTTAACAAAGTTTTTAATGAGACCGAGCTTGATGAGTAAGGGTGGAAGTATGATTTTCTCTTTCTTGACAAGAGGGGTGTATGTGATGTTATCCACACCAACGGTAAACTCGACTCTTTCCGGCCAATCCTTTCTGACGTAGTGGTCCTTACCAGCTCGGCTATCCCACTTGCAGAGGAAGCAGCAGTGCTTGGTGTAGCCACTTTGTAGACCGCATATCATTGCAACGACTTTGAGATCAGAACATATTTTACAATCATGCTCTTCACATTTGAGTAGTTTTTGCATTTCCTCGTAGGATTCCTTTGTATTTACTGCATGTGCGATCGGGATAGAAGGCTTTTTGTTACTAATATGCAATAATACAGCCTTCAAACTCAGTTTATTGCTGTCTATGAACAATCGCCACTCTTTTGAATCATATATTTGACCAAACTCTTTGAATAAACCAGGAATGTCGTTGCAGTAGCATATACTGTCTTTCTTGGTATAGTGTTTGGAAAATGGTTCGTGACGAGTTCTACAATATATCACCTTAACATCGGATGACACAAATTTAAATTGTTGCATACGAGAAGTGTGGATCTCGGCCTTTTCCTTGGATAGTTCGAAATCTCTTATGCAATCATTAAGTTGTGCTTGTGACAGAACGTTTCTCTCGTTTCCCATGCGAAATTCAGTACAACTTGATTCCCCGCACTCAGATATTACTGTTGACAATGGAACTGGATCCGCAACTGCCGTTGAATGTAGTACTGGTAATGTAGCTGTAGGTACGCTGGCTTAGGTTACTCTTCTTGATCTTCCAACGCCAAGTACTTTTGTTTGACAAATATAACACTCTATTGAATGGCAAGTAGGTTCTCTCCATATCATTGGTGTATTAAATTTTATTTGTTGTCCTGATTCCGACTGAATCAATTCTACTCGACACGATGTACACAAAGTTTTCGGTGTCCATGGTTTTTCAGCATTTTTAGGCTCAATGGCAAAATACTTGGAGTATAAAGTTTTGATATGATCTGAGAACATTCGTCGTCGCCTTATGATAGTATATTGGCCACGCATGAAACAGAACATATCTGGATCGTTATTACACTCAAATTCTTGCGTCCTTTTACTCATTTTTTTTTTTTTTTAATAAATCACGGTTTTGTAATTTGACTTATGAACTAAACTATCTCCGGCGAGCCTTGCAGATGTTATGAAGTTTAAAGGCGCATTAACTCATATTTATACTCGGAACAAGAATAAAATTGAAAAAATCAAATCTTACCTAGACAGAAAGGTTCCTTTTTATACGAAGTCGGGAAAAGAAAATAAATAAATTTTCTGTGTCTAATAATTTTGAAAATCTACCTGCATACTTACCCATAAGTGACGGAAATACATGTTTATAACTACATGCCTACAGCAGGTTTCGAACCCAACCACTCTTCCTTTCGATGCAACCACTCTACCTACTATAAAACAATTCGAGTATTAAAAGTACTATTTGATTTATTTAAAGAAAAAGTATTATCATTGCTATGGTGTTATTCGTTTATCCGGATAATACCCCATTTTCACTTTATACCTTTTATATATGTATGTATACATACATTGAAGTTGCGCAACCTGGGTATTTTTATTTGATCGCTTATAACTTACGTAGTTTTACATCGATTTTCTTCAGTGATATCTTATCTTTTTTCTAATTAAACCGAGCTTTATGCAAAGAAAAAATATCTGGAAAAAAAGTTGTGGTTTTGGAATGCTTCCCTCGCAAAGAGTTATTTTTTTCATATTTTTCATAAAAAAAACAAAAATCTGAAATGATGAGCTAATATCTCGAAAACTATATGGTTGAGCAAAAAACAATGTATGCTGCGTTTATAGCAAATTTTATTGTCTTTCCGATTCTTCCCGAAACTTATTTGCAGTTGCTTGACCCGCTCGTGAGACATACGTAATTAAATGAAGCCATCTTTTTGGTTTTTTCGAATAACGGTAAATTGCAAATATCTCAAAAACGGTACCATAGAATCAAAAATGAACTCGAAATTCGAAATCAGGGGGTGGTTTTACATACGAATTTCATAACGGCGTCTCTGGTAAATTTTGGCCGTCGACCAGTGTGATAATAAAACAGCTTTGACACAACATTGCAGAGTAACCGGGCACTCTCCAGATTTAAACAACGTAGCAGTAATTCAACAAGAGAGGCATTACAACAAAATATACACATTAGAAATGCTTCATATTATCAATACACCAAGAGATCAAAGAATAAATTTTAAGGCAGATGTAGAAGACTGCGCGGCAGCCTATCGTCTGTTGATTACAACAACTACAATTCCTCGTGAGAAGAGTGTCGTTCCAAATATGCTGTCCCAACGCTAATGTACTGAGCGCCACTTACTGCTTATTATTTAACGTATTGTTGTTTATGTAAAAATTTGTTTATTATTACGGTTCTTTAGATGTTTACTTTTTTGTTTATCGTTTTCCCTTGTACTTGTTTATTTTAAGATTTGTTAAATTAGTCGATCAGGTGCACTCAAGAGTGTGAGTTAAAAATTATGGAATGTTGTTATGTTTTATGTGTTAATATGTTTTTGTTTTTACATGCCTTTCAGTCGTGAAAATGATTTCAGTTTGAAATCGAAATATAGATTAAAATAAATTAATAAAAATAAATTTGACAAATATAAAATTTATATGTAAAATAAGCATTTTTGGTGTTTTAATTTACATATACATGGCCTAGAGCTCGAAAAAAAAAAATAATTTTATAGAAATCTTTTTTTAAACAATGTCTTTGTGAACTCAGGCTCGCTAAACTTGATTTTTTGGTATAGCTTTTTCTAACTTTTGGAGAGTTTTGAACCGAGATTTTGCTTGTTGACTTTACCAACTGCCAGCCTTTCTAAGCTCATAATATTTCCTTTTTTAACCCCGTATTAATTGAGCTCCGGCGCTTTATCCCATGACCGCGTGACTAAAAGCGGAAATTCATCCAAAGTAGCTCCTCTCTGTAATACATCTTGTTAGGCATTGGAAGGCAGATCACATTACTATCTGTCCTTATCATTCGTTAAGTAAATAACGATTATTGTGATTTTTCAGCACGGCTCTCCGAGGTGCCGGCGCCTCATCGAGGGATAAAGCGGTAAGTGCTATACAAAAATACTCCACGTTTACCCAACTAGCACACGCAGTGTTTTTGCGTGCATATGTTTTTTCCGTTGCTTGCTATTTTTTTGTATCTGCTTGGGAAAGGGAGAGGAAATAGTGTTGGATTGGGAGAAGCCCGCAGCAGCGGCCGTGGTTATAAAACCACGCAAATGAACGGGTGATAAGCATTGCAAATCTTATAATTTTTTTGTATAATTCTTTTTACACATTTTTATACCCGCTGTACTTGTACACAGGGTATTATAAATTTGATTGGATAACGGTTGGTTGTACAGGTATAAAGGAATCGAGATAGATATACACTTCCATATATCAAAATCATCAGTATCGAAAAAAAAATTTTATTGAGCCATGTCCGTCCGTCTGCCAGTTAATACGATAACTTGAGTAAATATTGAGATATCTTCACCAAATTTGGTAAACGAGCTTATTTATATTACATATATTATTATAATTTTTGAAAATAGGTGTTACCCCAGCCCTTTTTTGTCTAAGCAATTTTCAATGTTTCAATGTTTCGGGGGCCATAACTCGATAAGAAATTTATATACCGTAACAATATTTGGTACACATATTTTCCTTATAGCAGGAAATATTCCTAGTAAAAATGGTTAAGATTGGTTAAGAACCACGCCCAGTTTTACATAAATGAAGGGTCGTAGGCAAAAATAATAAGTTAAATCTTAGCGAAAAATAGTTTTGTACCAACCGTATTTTATTGTTCTGTTATATCTTTATTTTAATCTCCACATAATGGTGGCAAGAGGTGTATTGGGTAATGGGAGAATGTGGCTACCAGATTCGAAGTCAGGAATCGAACACTGTTGTGCCGCATTCGACACTAGGGGAAAATTAGCTGACAGTGACCCGTGACGGATGACAAACATACGGACTCAGCATACCCACTACGACCTTGCTAAGTTGCAACGACATATATACACCAAATGATTTTTATTTAAGAAGAGGGCCAGGTTAATACTGTCCTGAACACTTTTTAAACATACATGCTACGTATATAATACCACACGTATATACGTTTTTGAAATACATATGTATATTATTGTTTGGAAAATACCTACAAACACATTTATATTTTTATATTTACATCGATACATATTTATATTCATATACTTTTTATACTCAGCGTTCTTTGCACACAGAGTATATTAACTTTGATTGGATAACGGTTAGTTGTACAGGTATAAAGGAATGGAGATAGATATAGAATTCTATATATCAAAATCATCATTATCGAAAAAAAATTTGATGGAGCCATGTCCGTCCGTCTGGCCGTTAACACGATAACTTGAGTAAATATTGAGATATCTTCACCAAATTTGGTACATGCGCTTATCGGGCCCAGAATAGATTGGCATTGAAAATGAACGAAATCGGATGATAACCACGCCCACTTTTTATATATATAACATTTTGGAAACCACAAAAAAACTGATTATTAAGTAAATAATACACCTAGAATGTTGAGACTTGACGTGTGGACTTTTAATGAAACTCTTGATAAAAATTGAAAAAAAAAAATTTAAATGGGCGTGGCACCGCCCACTTGTGATAAAATCAATTTTACAAATATTATTAATCATAAATCAAAAATCGCCAAACCTATCGTAACAAAATTCGGCAGATAGTTTGCTTTTACTATAAGGAATGCTTTGAAGAAAAATTAACGAAATCGGTTAAGGACCACGCCCACTTTTATATACAAAATTTTGAAAAGGGTCGTGGACGAATAAAATAAGCTATAACTTTGCAAAAAAAGAGCTTTCTATTATTGGTATTTCATTTCCCAAGTGGATTTATAACAGTAAATAGGAAAAACTTAAAATTTAAAAAAATGGGCGTGGCACCGCCCCTTTTATAACTAAGCAATTTTCTATGTTTCGGGAGCCATAACTCAAAGAAAAATTAACGGATCGTAATAAAATTGGGTACACAAATTTTCCCTATAGCAGGAATGAACGAGATTGGTTAGACCACGCCCACTTTTATATAAGAGATTTTTAAAAGGGTCGTAGACGTAAATAATAAGCTATATCTTAGCAAGAAAGAGCTTTGTATCAATAGAATTTTACTTTCTAAATTAAATTATTGCATAAAGTTGGAAAAAACTAAAATTTTTGAAAATGGGTGTGTCACCGCACCT
Organism: Eurosta solidaginis; assembly: GCF_040869045.1. NCBI lineage: Eukaryota > Metazoa > Arthropoda > Insecta > Diptera > Tephritidae > Eurosta > Eurosta solidaginis. Next base: position 55,887,189 of record NC_090324.1, read on the forward strand.
TTTATGGCTAAGCAAATTTCTATGGTTCGGGAGCTATAACTCGAAGAAAAATTAACATATCCTAATGAAATTGTGTAAATATATTTTCCTTATAGCAAAAAATATTTCTAGTAAAATTCAACGGGATCGGTTGAATAGCACGGCAACTTAGATATAAAACAAGTTTAAAAGGGTCGTAGGCTAGAATAATAAGCTATAACTTAGAACAAAATAGTTTTGAATCAATGATATTTCACTTATCAAGTTTTATTATAAGAGGAAATGGGGAGACAATTTTTTTTAACGGGCGGTGCCACGTGTTATGTAGAAAAGTAATTTACCTGAAATGAAATGTACAATTGAAACTCGCGCTGAGTATATAATGTTGTGTTACACTCGAACCTAGACACCTTTACTTGTTTGAAATAAATATATTAATAATTTGTCATCACATAATAAACGCACATATGTTTCAATAGTTCACGTTATTTATCTGGAATTTTTTTCTTAAATTTTTGATTAGTTTTATTTTCTTTGCAATCAAAACGGAACTAATTACATGTTGATTGTTTTTATACGTAATTTCCCACTAAAAAAAATCAATTAATTATTTTTTTAAGTTTTTTTTTTATTTAATTGTAAGAAAATCCTTTCGTTCACATGCATATTTAAAGACATCTAGCTATTGAAACTAATTTTGGAATCTGCATAGGAAATTATTTAGCAATATACTGAGATATTTCTGTCACTTAGTTTTAATGCAATTTTTTTATTTTATTTTCTACTGAAATTTCCATAAAACTAAGTCTAACGTGAATTAGTATATATTTAAATCTTGGAAAGTTCCTTTTTTCTTTTTATTTTATTTATTCTATATTGTTTTTAATTGCTCACGGGATTTTAGTTCGCAAACGTTTGGAATTTTTGAATTTTTTGGTTTATACTTAATTATTTTTATTTTTATTTTATTGAATCCATTTGTTTTCAAGTTCGATTTGAATTTGTTTTGAAGTTTTTTTAACACTATTTGCACCCGAATATAAGGTAGTAAATTTATTTTGGATTGGCCTTATTTAGTTGCGTAGTTTACCAATTATTAATTTTTTTTCATCACTGCATATGAAACGTAATCGAATATCTTTTCTAATGTTTCGATTTACTTTTATTAGCGATCGGTGCAACGTTGATTTATTTTGTTTTGTACTAAACCAACTAATCTCGGTGTTGGTAAGTTCGGCTTGGTGAACCAGAAGCACCCAGGTGGGCCAAACTTCCCTCGCTCGTGTGTTTGTGTGAGTGAATGGAGGGGGGAGACAACCCAGATAGAGTTACTGGTGGGTTGTGATTGTTTAGTACTGATAGGCGTATCACCAAGAGTGTGACTATGCATCTAGAAAATCAGGTGGCAGGATCCCTGTTTAATCAAATAGATACGGGAATACCATTTCCAGTTGACTTTGTACCTTCCGACCTATTTAATCGGTGCGCTGCTGGGATTTTTAGTTCAAGCGAGGGCGATACGAATAGGTGTTTCGCAGTGTCGGTAACAAACCAGCTATATGTCGACGAGTCCAATAACAACCTGAGTTTTTCTACGAAGATTGAATACCTTTTAAGAATGCCAGAAACCGGAGCACCAGGAGTCAACGGAAGAACGGATGCTGTACAGGATGGCAACCAAAGTATTCGGGAGCTTGGGGTTCGAAGGCCTTAGGCAACAGACCAAGATCAGCTGCTGCCAGTACCGAACAGCGTGAAAGAATGATGGAGATGATGGTTACCCAAAATTAGGTAATCGCGCAGTACATAAACGCGGTTCGTGATCCGACCGACGTTACACACCTCAGCAACCGTATGGGGGAACTAGTAGTGTCGGATCGGGGGCCAAAAAAGCAAGCCGCTAACGTATCCACTCCGCAAGGGGGGGGGGGGGGGGGGGGGAGATAAAGGCCCCACCAGGAATGCCGAAGCTGCCACGGATCAGGGCAGAACTGGGGAGCCTGCATACCCAAATTGGAGGAAAGTTGACTCAGAAGAGTGGCACTCCAAGTTCGATGGGTCTGCTAAGGGGATCACCGCGGAAAGCTTTTTATTTAGAATAGAGGAATTAAGGGATCAGTATGACATCTCATACAATCGTCTCTTCACTGATTTCCATTATATCTTGACAGGCTCTGCGCTTAAGTGGTATTGGCAGGTACTTGAGGACCATGCCGACGACTCTGCTTTTGGCTACTTCGAGCTTAAGGCAGAGCTGTTGGCCCACTTTAAAACCGCTGAGTCTGATTACGAGATAATCAATGGAGAGGAAGCAGTCGGGTCAAGAGAGTTTTAATGATTTTTATGGCGAGATCCACGATTTGACGTTCAGGCTAAAACAGAAAATCCCGGAAAGGGAGCTGGTGGGCATAATTAAAGGAAATTTAAAGCCATATCTGGCAAACTTAACATCCGCAGCGAAAATGGAGGCTTTGGCCGATCTGAAGACAGACCGTAGACGTGCGGAACGCCTGATTGTCTCAGGTATAAACATGCCTTGAGGCACTTCGCCAAAACTTATTCCATTCATACTGTTCAGCTATATTTCACAATGAACGGATAATTAAAACGTTGAATCCATAAATTTCAGAAATTCTATATCTAAGAAATCAATGTCTGGGATTGATTCTAATAATTATGTTTGATATAAGGTTGTTTCCTCAGGGGAAAGCCTGTCGATTTTAGAGCTTCGATAGTTTGAGTCGTAGCATCTAGAGTGACTGTATATTAGACCTGGCGCAGCTTACATGAGATTTTTTTTTTTTTGGAATTTTGAGTACGGGGATTGGTCAAATATGCGATTCGATGTAATAATTCATGTGGTAAATTTTTAACTCGATCAGAATGTGCCAACCTGTGCCATAATGAGGTCAAAGGTCAAAATATAGAAAAACACTTGGTTTTTTTTTACTGTTATCCCTTTATTTATTATATATAGAATGTAATGACCTCATTTTTCCTCAATATTTTGCACAGTAATTTTTTCTATATGTCCAATAATGATAAGAAAATTTATAAATATTAGAAAAGAGTAAATAAGTAAAAATTCCATTGAACTAAGGCGGGCCACTGACTACACAAATTATCTGCACAAGACTGTTGTTGGAATTGAGTGGAATTGCGTTCACTGAGTTCACAACAACAAATTACTCGAATTTGCGCAGATAATGTAGTCAGTGACCCGCCTAACGGTAAATTCATACATTACGGTTCACATACGCCAATGTTGATTATTAGACAGACTGAGACGTGCAAATAGACCTTTTAATATTTTGTCATTGCGAAATTGACTGTGGTTAAGAAAGGGTCTTTATTAAAATAATTAAAAATAGTAAAAGTTATACTGCAATAACGTGATGGCTGTAAATAATTTTGTTACACTTAGATCTGCTGACACAAACGTATATTTGATAGGAAAATGTGAAAAAAATATACTTGGAAGCAAGTTACCGTCAAAACTACAAGTGCTGAAATGTTTTTTTTACTATGTGCGGTGTGAAAAGAAAACAATTAAGGAAAGTGCTAAATTGGCTTCGAAGGAAATATTGCCTTTTTGGGAAAGAGCACGTGTTCCAACGTTAAACAAAAAAACATGTGACGATAAATTGGTGAAATTATATGATGAGTGGAGAACAGTACAGAAATTTTGTACATCTTCGTTTCCTAGTTCTCGTAAAAAGGAAAATGATTTCAATGATAATTTGAACAATTTATTCGATATTGCACATGCTGATGCTTTAGAAATGATTGCTATTCCTGAGGACCGAGACTTTTTAATTAAACAAAGAGAGCCAGGTCGTGTTGGGAGCATGATTTCTATAGATCAATGTCTCGCAAATAAAGAAAAACGGAAGGCGCAAAGGTTAGAAGAAGAAAATAGACGCAGAGCAAAGTATCAAAGATTGGAAAGCACTCAAGGTATTTAGTTAATTCTGCTGAAACAAATAACATGTAAGTTTCTCTTTCAACTACTTTTTTTTAGAGTTGAGTGTAGACTATGATGTACGTGATGAAAGTGAATGTGAGTCTGAAAAATCTGTAGAGCAGTCGATGATCGTATCAAACACCAACGAGCTGAAAAAAAAACGTGGTAAAAAAAGCTTCATAGATGATAGAATGCTTGCTTGCATGGATGCTGGCAATATGTCAACCCCACTCGCAATTTATTTTATTATTGCAACAGCTAAAGCTTTGGGTCACAATATTGAAGATCTGGTTATTAATTGTACAAGTTTGAGAAAACAGCGCAAGGAATATCGTCGGCGTCATGGTACAGAAATTATTGAGAATTTCAAGGTATAAAATTTATTTTGGATTTGTTATGAATACTTCTTAGAGCGAAAATGTTTCAGATCCCTGATACATTTGTGTTACACTGGGACGGTAAACTACTTCCTGCAATGACTGGAAAGGAAAAAGTAGAACGCCTAGCTATTGTGTTAACGGCAGATAATATAGAAAAATTAATTTCCATTCCAATTATTGAATGTGGAACTGGTGAAGCAATCGCCCAGTCCATATATAATTACTTAGAAAAAATGAATATGATAAATTCGGTGGAAATGGTATGCTTTGACACGACAGCTACAAACACTGGTAAACGTAACGGTGCTGGAATGTTGCTGGAAGAAAAATTGAAACGTAGCTTGTTGTGGTTGCCATGCAGGCATCATATTGCAGAAATCGTACTACGAGCTGTATTTGAAATATATTTTGGAAAATCTTGTGGCCCGGAAGTTGCCATATTTGAACGTTTTTCGCGGGAATGGAACACTTTCAATTTAAAAGATCTTTCAATTGGAATCATGGATGAAGAAGTGCGACGTGCTATAAATGCAGAGGAATGTGAAGCCAATAAAGAATTTTGCATCAAAAATATAGCAAAAGACCACGTTCGCCATGATTACAAAGAGCTATTGCAACTCATGTTTATTTTCTTAGGTGGCAGCATCCCGAACTTTTCTTTTCGTGCACCTGGCGCGACGTCACATGCCAGGTTTATGTCAAAAGCGATATATGCCTTAAAAATGTTTGCTTTGCAAAAACAATTTAAAATGTCTTCCAGCCATTTGAATGGATTCCGCAATGTGTGTATTTTCCTGGTGCGTCTTTATATTCCGTATTGGTTTCGAACTACTAATGCAGTCGAAGCACCAAATTTTGATTTGCAGCTGGTAAAAAACATTGCCGATTATTACGACCCAAAAATATCTCTAGCCTTATTAGATAAAATGAAAAACTACTTATGGTGTCTGTCCGAGGAAGCCGTTGGTCTCGCCTTTTTCGATTCTAATGTGGACTTAAATGTGAAAAGAAAGATGGTTGAGGCACTAGCATTAGAAAAAGAGTTTGAAAGCAATGACGACAATGGCGTTTATCTGCATAAAAATGTAAATGCCAGCATTGAAGAAATGAAAGCATTCATAAGTAAAGATTTAAGTTGTTTTGTAACGCAAAGAACTAGAAATATCTTTTCACGATTGGAAATAGACGTAAAATTGTTCAACTTAGATCCCTCAAACTGGTGCGAAAATGCAGAATATTTAAAGGGTGTTCAAATCCTCAAAAACGTCACTGCTGTTAATGATTCTGCTGAGAGGAAAGTAAAACTAATAACAGATTTTAACCGGTCTTTAACTCATAGCGAAGAAGATAAACAATACTTGCTTCATATAGTCGAGAGCTACAGGCAAAAGTTCCCTTCATATACTAAAACTTCGCTTTTGTAATATTCTTGAGACATATATTAATGATTGAAATGCAAATTGTGGAAAAATTGCGTCATTTTATTTTTTCTTTAATAAATAAACAGATAACAGTAAAAAAAACCAAGTGTTTTTCTATATTTTGACCTTTGACCTCATTATGGCACAGGTTGGCACACTCTGATTGAGTTAAAAATTTACCACATGAATTATTACATCGAATCGCATATTTGACCAATCCCCGTACTCAAAATTCCAAAAAAAAAAAAAAATAACGCCAGGTCTACTGTATATCATGCCCGCCATAGAGCGCTTCACTTACATAGATTTCCATGACATAATGCACAATCCTTAGGGAGTTGGTGAAGTGAACGGACTGTGAGCTATGGAGTGCAGTTAACTCCGAAAGTGATAATTTTTATACTCAGTTGAGCAGAGCTCACAGAGTATATTAAGTTTGATTGGATAACGGTTGGTTGTGCATATATAAAGGAATCGAGATAGATATAGACTTCCATATATCAAAATAATCAGGATCGAAAAAAAATTTGATTGAGCCATGTCCGTCCGTCCGTCCGTCCTCCCGTTAACACGATAACTTGAGTAAATTTTGAGGTATCTTGATGAAATTTGGTATGTAGGTTTCTGAACACTCATCTCAGATCGCTATTTAAAATGAACGATATCGGACTATAACCACGCCCACTTTTTCGATATCGAAAATTTCGAAAAACCGAAAAAGTGCGATAATTCATTACAAAAGACAGATAAAGCGACAAAACTTGGTAGATGAGTTGAACTTATGACGCAGAATATAAAATTAGTAAAATTTTGGACAATGGGCGTGGCACCGCCCACTTTTAAAAGAAGGTAATTTAAAAGTTTTGCAAGCTGAAATTTGGCAGTCGTTGAAGATATCATGATGAAATTTGGCAAGAACGTTACTCCTATTACTATATGTACGCTTAATAAAAATTAGCAAAATCGGAGAAGGACCACGCCCACTTTAAAAAAAATTTTTTTTTTAAGTAAAATTTTAACAAAAAATTTAATATCTTTACAGTATATAAGAAAATTAAGTCAACATTTAACTCCAGTAATGATGTGGTGCAACAAAATACAAAAATAAAAGAAAATTTCAAAATGGGCGTGGCTCCGCCCTTTTTCATTTAATTTGTCTAGGATACTTTTAACGCCATAAGTCGAACAAACATTAACCAATCCTTTTGAAATTTGGCACGGGCATAGATTTTATGACGTTAACTGTTTTCTGTGAAAATGGGCGGAATCGGTTGATGCCACGCCCAGTTTTTATACACAGTCGTCCGTCTGTCCTTCCGCATGGCCGTTAACACGATAACTTGAGCAAAAATCGACATATCTTTAATGAACTTAGTTCACGTGCTTACTTGAACTCACTTTATCTTGGTATGAAAAACGAACGAAATCCGACTATGACCACGCCCACTTTTTCGATATCGAAAATTACGAAAAATGAAAAAAATGCCATAATTCTATACCAAATACGAAAAAAGGAATGAAACATGGTAAGGTAATTGGATTGTTTTATTGACGCGAAATATAACTTTAGAAAAAACTTTATAAAATGGTTGTGACACCTACCATATTATGTAGAAGAAAATGAAAAATTTCTGCAGGGCGAAATAAAAAACCCTTAAAATCTTGGCAGGTATTACATATATAAATAAATTAGCGGTATCCAACAGATAATGTTCTGGGTCACCCTGGTCCACATTTTGGTCGATATCTGGAAAACGCCTTCACATATACAACTGCCACCACTCCCTTTTAAAACTCTCATTAATACCTTTAATTTGATACCCATATCGTACAAACACATTCTAGAGTCACCCCTGGTCCACGTTTGTGGCGATATTTCGAAACGGCGTTCACCTATAGAACTAAGGCCCACTCCCTTTTAAAATACTCATTAACACCTTTCGTTTGATGCCCATATTGTACAAACATATTCTAGGGTCACCCCTGGTCCACCTTTATGGCGATATCTCGAAACGGCGTCCACCTATGGAACTAAGGATTACTCCCTTTTAAAATACTCATCAACACCTTTCTTTTGATACCCATATTGTACAAACAAATTCTAGGGTCACCCTGGTCCACCTTTATGGCGATATCTCGAAACGGCGTCCACCTATGGAACTAAGGATTACTCCCTTTTAAAATACTCATTAACACCTTTCTTTTGATACCCATATTGCACAAACGAATTCTAGGGTCACCCCTGCTCCACCTTTATGGCGATATCTCGAAACGGCGTCCACCTATGGAACTAAGGATTACTCCCTTTTAAAATACTCATTAACACCTTTCTTTTGATACCCATATTGTACAAACAAATTCTAGGGTCACCCCTGGTCCACCTTTATTGCGATATCTCGAAACGGCGTCCACCTATGGAACTAAGGATTACTCCCTTTTAAAATACTCATTAACACCTTTCTTTTGATACCCATATAGTACAAACAAATTCTAGGGTCACCCTGGTCCACCTTTATGGCGATATCTCGAAACGGCGCCCACCTATGGAACTAAGGTTTACTCCCTTTTAAAATACTCATTAACACCTTTCTTTTGATACCCATATTATACAAACAAATTCGAGGGTCACCCCTGCTCCACCTTTATGGCGATATCTCGAAACGGCGTCCACCTATGGAACTAAGGATTACTCCCTTTTAAAATACTCATTAACACCTTTCTTTTGATACCCATATTGTACAAACAAATTCTAGGGTCACCCCTGGTCCACCTTTATGGCGATATCTCGAAACGGCGTCCACCTATGGAACTAAGGATTACTCCCTTTTAAAATACTCATTAACACCTTTCATTTGATACCCATATCGTACAAACGCAATCTAGAGTCACCCCTGGTCCACCTTTATGGCGATATCTCGAAAAGGCGACCACCTATACAACAACCACCACTCGCTTTTAAAACCCTCATTAATACATTTAATTTGATACCCATATCGTACAAACACATTCTAGAGTCACCCCTGGTCCACTTTTATGGCGATATTTCGAAACGGCATCCACCTATAGAAATAAGGCCCACTCCCTTTTAAAATACTCATTAACACCATTCGTTTGATGCCCATATTGTACAAACAAATTCTAGGGTCACCCCTGGTCCACCTTTATGGCGATATCTCGAAACGGCGTCCACCTATGGAACTAAGGATTACTCCCTTTTAAAATACTCATTAACACCTTTCATTTCATACCCATATCGTACAAACGCATTCTAGAGTCAACCCTGATCCACCTTTATGGCTATATCCCTAAATGGCGTCCACCTATAGAACTATGGCCCACTCCCTCATAAAATACTCTTTAATGCCTTTCATTTGATACGCATGTCATACAAACACATTCCAGGGTTTCCCTCGGTTCATTTTCCTACATGGTTATTTTCCCTTATGTTGTCACCATAGCTCTCAACTGAGTATGTAATGTTCGGTTACACCCGAACTTAACCTTCCTTACTTGTAAATTTTAACTCTTCTTTCGTCTTGCTTGACTAAAGAGGATTAGTTGGAAGTCTTGATCCCCTACCTTAACTTTAATTTGGCGATATATTTTGTAAACGTCGCCATTTAAAGCGAACTTGTAGAGGCACTAACCTTTTTGAATCGGATTCATTCTTTTATTTTTGTTTTTATTTTTCTTTTTCTTTTTACTAAACTAGTCAAAGACCTTCTTGAGCATTCATACAAATATACATACATAGAATAGTTGATACTGTTTTGATTGAATTAGTTTTCATAATCTATTTATTAAATATAATGTATATTAAAAATAAATTTAGAAATTAAAAATATTGTATTGTTGATAAATATCCGAATGTTGATGTACGTTAAGATACAATAGTCTCACATGTACAAATTTATTAATAAACTTTGAACTTTGAACTTAATTCGAAGCGTCTTAATTCATAAGCAGTCATGGATTAACGCCTTTCATCACATATTTTTTGTTCTTAAAGTAAATTACTTGTAAATTTGAAGCATGTTGTACGTCATATTCATTAATCAGCGATGTCTATGATGTCAATTGACATTCGCTTTCTCTACCCTACCGAACCAAGATCTTCCCAATAAAAAAGGTTAAAGAAGATGCCTAGAGAAAGAAACTTTACCTACCTCACTACGCCACCGTATGCCGCCAGGAAAACTTTATTATTTCATGAATATAATTTTTGCTATACTTTTTCGCTATATTAAATCTACAATGTTTCTTTTGTTTTTTTTTTTTAGTGTGTTTAAAGATCTCCCATGAAATTTATATTGGTAGATAAGCTATAGTTTTTTTTTCTACTGTTATCAATACAAATTAATACGCAATATTGCCACAAAACTGAATAGCACATTTACCAAGCCATTTTTTTTTTTTTTTTAAACTTATTTCTCTTCTTTTTTAGTTTTGTCAGTATTTTTTTCTTATGTTCCTTTTTCTAATCTTTTCTTTAAATAACTTTTAATTACAAAAAAAAATATTATTATTTATCAAGCTTTGTTTTTAAATACAAGGTTTTTGTTGCCGTTATATTGCTGGTTTTTCTTTACACAACAGGTTTTTTGTGGTTCGGTTGTTGGATCACTATATTCCATAGTTAGTTTAAAATGAAAAGGATGGACTGTTTTCGGCTGTGCCGAAGACTTCATACCTTTCATGAATTGGGCTGAAAAATAATTTTATCCCGTTCGTAATCTCCAAATAATCGGATGTATAAGATAAGAAATATATAGTGAAAAGATCTAAACGATTTTTAAGATATATATAAAATAAAAAATGCCAAAAACACCCTTATCTGAACGACCGGTATGTGATATATATTATATATAACTGCGATCGAAATGATTTTTACAGGAAATCTTCTATGATATATTAGAATATATCACCAAGTTTCACGTTTTTATATTCGAAACTAAGGGAGAAATGGCCGAAAGTGTTTCTATCTGAACGATCGGTTGTATGGGATAGGTATATACTATATACATATAGCTCCGATCAAAGTGATTTTTTCAGGAAATCTTCTATGATATTGTAACGAATGTTAGCAGCACTGAGCGATGCTATCGTCTCTAAGCCGATGCTAAGCAGTGACATGAATGCACATCAATAATTCAATCATTATGTATCTACATAAACGAAACAATAACTGCGTCTACATATATGTACCATGTACGTATACGAGCAGCGAAGAGTCAATGCACAAACACATGCATATATCTTATCTGAGTTGTCACAAGAGAGAGCAATAATTTGTGCACGCAGTTGTGGCTGGCGATTTTATAGCCGAAACTAACTAGTAACTTCTGGAAATAGAAGAGCCTAGATGTATGCAGCGTAAACTATAAAAGTGGCGCAGGCGAGTAAGAAGTAATTCAGTTTGATTTGAGATTTGGATTAAGCGCTATCTAGCGAGCTATACTAGAGTTTCATTTGAGCTGTCAATCAGTTTGGTTATTAAGTAAGCTATTCGTTGCAAAGTACAAGTGCTATTGTGAAGTACTTGAATAAAGGCCATTTTGCATTATTACATATTGGAGTTATTTATTCAACAGGTTAGCGATACGAACTTAGCAGAGGGTTGCAAATAAGAGGATTTGCAGCAAATTCGTTACAAGTGGTGTCAGAAGAGGAATTGTTGAATAAATTCCAAAGGACAACAAGGACATGGCAAAGTTCAGTGAATTGAAGATCCAGCAACTAAAGAAGGAGTTGGAGACCCGTGGATTGAATACAAGCGGCGTTAAACTTGAACTTCAGGCACGGCTACGAGAGGCAATGGAAGCAGAAGGAATTGATGTGGAAGAGCATGTCTTTCGTCTTGATGGCGAGGAGACAACAAAAATTGAAGAGAAAAACGAAACAGCGCAAACGGTTACCAGCACAGACTTGAACGTGATATTGGCTGCAATATCTGCACAAACGTCGACAGTAACATCGAAAATTGAAGCACAAGAAACACGTATTTCAGAAATGTCGACACAAATTTCCTCACAACTGGAATCGCAGGAATCCCGTATAACATCCAAAATGGAAACTCAACTGGAAGAACAGAAGACATATATGGCATCCCAACTGGAATCGCAGGAGAAACGCATAACATCAAAGATGGAAGAACAAGAAGAGCGCTTATCATTACAGGTGGCACAAATGTCTTCACAGTTAGAAGCGCAGGAAGCAAGGGTAACATCAAAGCTGGAAGCGAAGGATGCAAAAATCGCTCAATTTCAGGCAGAAGTCGATGATTTGAAGGGTCGTATGGAGCAGTTACAATTAAATCGTCCAGCAGTTTCAGCGAGTAATCCAAAGGTAAAAACACCATCCTTTGACGGTTCTGTTCCTTTCCAGGTCTTTAAGCTACAGTTTGAGAAGACCGCAGCAGTGAACAACTGGAATGTGGAAGATAAAGTTGCCGCACTCTTCGTAGCATTGAAAGGACCAGCTGCCGAAATCTTACAGACTGCTGCATCTTACACAGCTGCTGTAGAACGGCGATACGGAAGCGAACACAGGAAACAGATATTTCAAATAGAATTGCAAAACCGCTACCAAAAAGCTAACGAGACTTTGCAGGAGTTTGCTTCTGACATTGAAAGATTGGCTCATCTTGCAAATGCGGATGCACCCGTGGAATACACGGAAAGGGTAAAAATCCAGAGCTTCATAAATGGCATACGAGATGTGGAAACGAAGCGGGCTACATATGCGAATCCAAAACCAACATTCGCAGAAACGGTGTCACAAGGCCTGACTCAGGAAACAGCGTCGCTTCTGTTTAAGCCAGTTTTCAAATCACGCCGTGTGGAAGTAGAACGGCCAGAGTGGGTAGACGCAATATTGGAGGCGCTGAAAGGATCGCAAAAGCGGAGTGAAAAAGTTATCAAATGCTTCAAATGCGGGAAGTCCGGTCACATTGCACGTCATTGCGATCTTGGCCTTAATAGTTCCAACAATGTGGGTGGGCGTAAACGCAAAGCTGGAGGAGATGAGCAAGAGCGAGTAAGAGGTAGAGAGCTAGATCCAGCTATTGAATGCCCTGTGATATCTGTGTCGCAAATTGATAGAAAATCGAGCAGTCTTACCGTCAGAGGGAATGTGGATGGCAAAGAACGAGTACTGACTGTAGATACGGGCGCATCTCATTCCTTGATCCGACCTGACTTGGTCAACAGGAGAGTAAAACCGTTACCTGGAGCAAAGTTGCGTACGGTCACTGGCGAGTATAACCAAGTTCAGGGAGAAGTGATATGTGAAGTATTGATTGGGAAGGCCATGGTTCTACACAAATTTGTTGTGGCGGAGATTGTTGATGAAGTTATATTGGGAGTGGATTTCTTGGTTGACCATGACATCAAGATCGATATGCAGAGAAGGGTGATGCGTTATGAGAACCAAGATGTGCCACTTAACTTTAGTTTGGAAAAAGGGTTCAACAGTAATCGGGTACTGGTGGAGAAGACTCGACGAAGGCCACGAAATTCAAAGGTAAAGGTTGATGGAACAAATGGGCCAAACATATCAAAGCCGAAGGTACCTGTGAGCGAAACACTGGCATTGAAAAGCCCTAACGGACGTACTAAAACGAAGAAAGAATGCAAGGGTGGTTTCAAGCCAAGGCACACTACTGTTGTGAAGCGTCGGAACGATACTGATTATGCAAAGCAAATCCGTCCAGCGCAAGCTCTGCGAAGTAGTTTTTCATTGGCCGAGCAACAGAGTGCGAGGGAACGATCCAGAATAATGAGTAGTAAGATGGAACACAGGTACGACAAGGAAAATAATTCGGAAGGTTTCCGGGAGGGAGATTTGGTACTGCTATACAACCCTCACCGGCGGAAAGGTGTTCCATCCAAATATGCTATCGTCTCTAAGCCGATGCTAAGCAGTGACGTGAATGCACATAAATAATTCAATCACTATGTATCTACATAAACGAAACAATAACTGCGTCTACATATATGTACCATGTACGTATACGAGCAGCGAAGAGTCAATGCACAAACACATGCATATATCTTATCTGAGTTGTCACAAGAGAGAGCAATAATTTGTGCACGCAGTTGTGCCTGGCGATTTTGTAGCCGAAACTAACTAGTAACTTCTGGAAATAGAAGAGCCTAGATGTATGCAGCGTAATCTATAAAAGTGGCGCAGGCGAGAAAGAAGTAATTCAGTTTGATTTGAGATTTGGATTAAGCGCTATCTAGCGAGCTATAGTAGAGTTTCATTTGAGCTGTCAGTTTGGTTATTAAGTAAGCTATTCGTTGCAAAGTACAAGTGTTATTGTGAAGTACTTGAATAAAGGCCATTTTGCATTATTACATATTGGAGTTATTTATTCAACAGTTTAGCGATACGAACTTAGCAGAGGGTTGCAAATAAGACGATTTGCAGCAAATTCGTTACAATATATTAGAATAAATATAACCAAGTTTAACGTTTTTATATTGGAAATTAAGGGAGAAATTACCAAAACTCTTTCTATCTGAACGATCGGTTGTATGGGATATATACTATATATAGCTCCGATCAAGTGAATTTTTCAGAAAATATTCTATGATATATTGAAATATATATCATCAAGTTTCACGTTTATACTTTCTAAATTTAGGGAGAAATAGCAAAAAATCTTTCTATCTGAACGATCGGTTGTATTGGATATATAATATATATAGCTCCGATCGAAATGATTTTTTCACGAAATCTTCTATGATATATTAGAATAAATATCACCAAGTTTAACGTTTTTATATTAGAAATTAAGGGAGAAATTGCCAAAAATCTTTCTATCTGAACGATCGGTTGTATGGGATATATACTATATATAGCTCCGATCAAAGTGATTTTTTCATGATATCTTCTAAGATATATTAGAATATATATCGCCGACTTTTACGTTTATACTTTCTAAATTGCGGCAGGAATGACCAAAATCGTCTTATCTGAACGATCGGTTGTATGGGAGATATATGGTATAGTGGTCCGATCCTACCGGATCCGACAAATGCATCCTTGTGCCAAATTTCATTGCGATATATCAAAATTTGAGGGACTAGTTTGCGTTCAAACAGACAGACGGACGGACAGACGGACATGGCTATATCAACTCATTTCGTCGCCCTGATCATTTGGGCATACTTAATGGTGAGTCTATCTTCTATATTTCTCAACGTTACAAACATCGGACCAAAGTTAATATACCATTTCATGTTCATGAAAGGTATAAAAAAAGCTGGTGCGCACATCAATTCTGCATGCCGGGTATGCGTGGTCCATCTTTTCGTCTTTATGCCTACAATAAGGTGCCTCGTGTTCCTTGCCTCTAAAGTTCGAGTGCAGATGCTGATACAGTCTTTCCAAGATGGGCTATATTCTTCCGGTTATAATCGGCGGGATTACGGGCACATCGTCCAACTAATGATGGCACGTTTAGTAGGTTACTTGAATAACTCTTCCAGCCCTCACCAAGCCGTGATGGAGGTGGCGAGAAACTGCCAATTTTTTTGCGCAAATTGCACTGAAATCTTGGTGTTAGGTGTGGTGGTTTTCCGCTTGCACGAGATTGGTAGCACGCAGATGGATAGAATCTCTGTTGGGTATAGCAAATCGATTGAAAACTGCAGCATTTGAGCCCATAGTATTTAAACAACATACCTTTTCTATTAATCAGATTAATCAGCACGTGGATGGCCAAATTCCAAGTCGATCTTTCCTTTTCTATGGTACTTGATGAAAATAAGTAAAAGAGGCTAACTGCTGCGTCGAGCGCCCTTTTATACCTTCGGAAGACAATACATTTCGCTTCAGTTTTTGACATTTTACGTGCCCATTTTTCCAAAGTTTCGTAGCTTTAAAATTTTGAGCGTTTTGTATACACGCGGTGTTGACTGACAGAGTGACAACCACACATTCATTGAATTTTATCACATGTGACAAATTTTGACGTGCAAGGGAGGTGAAAACGCAAAAATGTACATTTTCTTTGACGGACCATTACAAAACCCAATAATACGACTCTTTTAGTGCGGAGGATTAGAGGGAATTAGCTTCGGATATCTTTCAATTTCCGAGCTTGTTTCGAATCCTGCATTTAACAAATTTTGAACCTAATTTGGCATTGTATTTGTTAGAAAATTTACTGAGCACAAAGTTGCGATGGTAAACTTCTTGACCTTCTTTGGAAGACACTGATTTGGAACGCAAGTTATACTGATTGACGTTCCTCTCATAGGCTTTCCTTTTATTATCTTGTATATCTTTTCGCAGTAACGCTAAACTATCAGTCCGAGAGAGGTAATACTGGCTCTTCCAGCAAGGATAGCTCCTTCAGCAATTTGTAATCTGATCCATGCGTGATCATATCCAAGCCAAATAAGGCTCGATACGGGGAACATCCTATAGATTGGTGAAGTGCCGATCTTAGCGAACAGGATAAGCTTGATAAATGCAAGTCCCATTCTGTTTGGTCCGTATTCAAATATCAACCTGGAAAAACTGATAAATATGCAT
Source organism: Eurosta solidaginis (assembly GCF_040869045.1). Classification (NCBI taxonomy): domain Eukaryota; kingdom Metazoa; phylum Arthropoda; class Insecta; order Diptera; family Tephritidae; genus Eurosta; species Eurosta solidaginis. The sequence continues at coordinate 55,903,478 of NC_090324.1, forward strand.
GCGTAGCTGGAATAAAGACATTAGTTAATAATACTCACATAGCCACATACCTCTTACCATACGTCCTATTCGAGTTGCCTGAAATTTGGTATATAAATTTGCGTATATCAGAATTTATCATCCTTTTTCCGGCAAGTAGACCAGAGAAGGACTGAGACTAGGATTAGGATTAAAAAATTAAGAGGGAGGAGGGCAGAGTTAGACGAAAAAAGCTTATTAAAATGTATGCAGATAGACCAAATTTAGGGTAGAGCAATGTCTGCCTGATCTGCTAGTATAAAATAAATTAAAATCGTTGTACCGAGTATTTATACATATTGGCAATTTCGATTGGGTAAACTGGCCATCAATAAGCTATGGAGGTACAACCGCATCAAACACAGTCCACCGCAACGATGAAACCAGTAGCAGTATCCAAAAAGGTAAACCGCAACAACACGCAATATGTCGGATATTGCACCATTTTCAATACCAATATATCATCGACAATGCTGAACAAACTGCTAACTCCATCCAGCAAAATTTCACAGTATAACGAAAAAGCTCTATTGCATGACAAGTTAAAATGTATAGAAATTTTATGGAGTTAGCAGCTTTTCATAATTAGGTTGGAGTTGGACAATAAACCGACACTTTTCTTTCACCACCAAATGCAGAAATCGTCTCCCATTCCACAATTATCAAAAAGTCGGTTTAAGTTATTGCGGGGCTGTGAGGACCCGGAAGTTTAGAATCCTCACAACATTTTAATAATTATTATATTAAATATGAATTATTCTGAAGACTAATGATTGCTATGTTAAACACATACATGTAAACAATGATCACCGTCTAATATCAGTTGCCAACAACAACCAATGTGACTCTATGTTCCCGTTGGAATATGGTCATATTATTTCCAGTCGTTAATTACTCTCTCAGTTGATCCCGTTGTTTATTGCAGTTGATCCAGTCGTTTTTTGATGTATCCGTTGGTCCAGCAGAGGCAGTCGTAGAAGTCAGTCGAAAGCCGTCGGTGTTTTTCTAAAGCATTAAATAAAGTCGCGAAACGCAACACTTACTTAATACAATACTTTATATATTTTCTATACTTTTAAACAAAAAATCATTAAATTATTCAATCGTTTGTGTTGAAACATATTGAAATAAAACTATAAATAAATAGTGAATGACATTTCCATAAACATTAACTTTCCTTTTTACATACATACTTATTGCCTATACATACTTTTATCACAAATATACACATTGAAACATCAATTTCTTCCCACAGCTATACTATTTTATATATGTTAAGGAAATTGTGGTACACAACTGCTTTCATTCCTCCAAATGTCAAATTAATGATTTCCATACTTTGATAGTACTGGCAAAGAACGTCCTTGATGATGAGAGATATTTATGGCGTGGAACGATGAGGATACAGGTTCTGTCAGATCTAGCAAAACATAAATTTCGGAATAGGTATTCTGGTTGTTTTTTATAAAATAATTTATTCAAGAAAATTAGATTGCGATAGTTTAGGAAGGTAGTAAGACTGCAATCAAGTATTTTAAACGAAAACTCTGATATGTGTTCAAATTTACGCTTAGAGTAGATATATTTTGCACAATTGTTCAATGCGAGTTGTAGCTATTTCTGGACTTGCAGTCAATATAACCAAACACTAGCCCTCCAAAAGAAATGAAAGGAACTATTAGTGATCTGACTAACATTAATTAGACATTTGGAGGAATGAGAGCAGCTGTGTACCACAATTTCCTTAACATATATAAAATAGTATAGCTGTGGGCATAAATTGATGTTTCAATATATATATTTGTGATAAAAGTATATATAAGCAATAAATGTGTTTAACATAGCAATCATTAGTCTTCAGAATAATTCATATTTAATATAATAATTATTAAAATGTTGTGAGGATTCCAAACTTCTTAGTTTTGGGTCCTCACAGTCCCGCATTTAACTTAAACCGAATTTTTGATAATTGTGGAATGGGAGGCGATTTCTGCATATGGTGGTGAAAGAAAAGTATCTGTTTATTGTCCAGAATCACTAACTCCAACAAAATTATGAAAAGCTGCTTACTCCATAAAATTTCAATACATTTTAGCTTGTCATGCAATAGAGCTTTTTCGGAGTTGGCAAAATAACTCTCTTTGATGGTACAATGAACAAAAATTTGTATTTAACCTTCCGCGAAAACAATTTGTTACAAATTGTCCCTAATTTAGGTGTACGTGGTCGATTTCGCAATACCCAAGACAAATACCTGAATGTGAAAATGGATTGTGCAGGCATGGGTAATATGGAACTGTTCACACCTCATGAATCCACTTCCACAATCTCTAGCCTTAAATGCCATTAAAAATTTGTGGTCAATTTTGGAATCGGCTACACGGCAAAGGCAGATTAATAAGATTAGCGATTTAGAAATTATTCTTGTCGAAGAAAGGCCGCTCAAAAACTAATTTCATATATGGAAAATCATCTAGAAGATGTAATTTAAAAAAAAGGTACGAGGTACTAAACTAAATAATAAATAGTTTCTTGTAAGGCAGGGCGCAGTGCACGAAATAAGCTGTGACCTTAGTTTTTGAGATAATTTTAGTTTTTATTAAATAATTAGCACAAACGTGTAAACAAATGAAAATTAAGTGCTTGTTCAAATAGAAGCATATTTTTATTAAAACTGTGCATTTGAATTTGTTTGACACCGGTACTAGTTTCCTTTCTATACAGCTCAACATTTTTGTTCTATTGCTGCACGAAATAAGCTGTGTGCCACTGTATGTACGGGGCTAGGGACATTATTTTCATGTTTATTAGCGCGTACTTGAAAATTAGGGTAAAACTGAAACCCGGTATAACGGATTATCCTACATGGCTGAAAGTACGCATATATACAGTGAAATGGATGTTAGCATATAAGCGTATGCATGTATTAATAGAGTACAACGGAATTAGCGGTAGGCTTTATTCGTGTTTAATATAACTTTAGTACTTACCTTTTTATAATTTTTATTGGCCCTGATGAATAAAAAAAAGCAATTGCTTTTTTTGACCTTTTCGTTAAATTTCAATGAATAAAAATCCAAGCAATTGCTTTTTTTATAAGCATTTGCTATTTCTAAAAGCAACTGCTATTTTCATTCAGGATTTGCTTATTTCTATAAGCAATTCCTGAATTCCGAATGAATAAATGAAGAATTTGCTATTTTTAGGTAGCATTTGCTTACGATTTTTCAAGGCTGCTCTACCCCATGCTAAATTTTTTGTAATTTAGTTTTTATTCGATTTTCCTTCGCGCAACATTTAACTATGGCGCAGTTTTTGACTATTCGTAAAAGAAAACACTATAATGTGCGAAGGGAATGTAATAATGAAGACATTCGGAAGCTATATCGATTCAATCGTGAGAACGTAAAGTGGTTGAGCACCTATTTTTTGGACGAAACTTGCGAAAAACGAGGAGCTGCGTTATCAGCATTTGAAAAGATGAAGATCTTCCTGCGCGTAGCTCATCAAACTACAGTATCCAAAACTTTTAATTTAGTAATGAGTGAAGTTTTAGAGAAGACACATGTGTGAATTAAATTTCCAAAGTCTGGCGGGAAATGATTGCTGCTAAAAATGGATGGAGGGAAGTGTACTCTTTTCCAAATTGTATCGGAGTGATAGGCTGCACACATGTTCGAGTTCCGAAATCACAAGCTTTCGGTAACGAGTACGTCAACAGAAAGGGCTTTACTAGCATAAACGTGCAGGCAACTTGTATTGAAAAAGAAGTATTTACAAGTGTAGATTGCCAGTGGCCAGCCTCCGTACATGACAGCAGGATTTTTAAAAATTCGGACATTTATGATGTACTTCAAAACTCATCAGAAAACGTGCTACTTCTTGGAGATGATGGTTATGGTATATCTCCCTTTTTGATGACACCTTAGAGGAATCCAATAACTCTTCAACAGCGGCACTACTATAAACTATTTTGCAGAGAACGAGTTGTAATTGAACGATGTTTTGGACAATTGAAAGCAAGGTTTCCGATTTTACAATACAAAGTTCGCAATAAGATTGAAAAAAACCCCTTCAATTATAATTTGTTGCAATATTTTGCACAATATTGCAAAGTTTTTAAAAGATGAACCCTTTGAACTGCCGCAAGAGCCCCACTAGTTCGAACAGGTTCCAACCGAACCTATGAATAACAACGTGATGAGGCAATTGGGCCTGCAAAAGCGAGAACTTTTAACGCAGCAACTTTGTGATGGATTTGAAATATTTACTAATATTTAATAATTGTTTGGGCTACAAAACAGTATACCAAAAATGTTAAATAAAAATTAATATAAATATATTAATTAAATAATTTAACAAATATAACTAAATAAACTTTTATTCATTTTTTTCAACATATATATATGTGTTGCTTCAAGTAAAAGCTTAAACTTTGTAGAAAAAGCAGCGGTGCCTAAAATTCTTATTCGTATAATAATTAGCAATTGCTTATTAGTTCAAGAAATTGCCTTAGTAGCAATTGCTTATTTTTTATTCATCAGGCCCATTGTAAAATTACCGACTGCCTGCGCGAAGCTCTATAGAGTTTTGTAACGGAGGAATTGTTAATAATGAGGGTATATATGTATATTTAAACGAACCCAATCTGATATCTAATTAGTTCGGACAAAATAAAAAGATGGAGTTAATTAGGGGAGAAACTTTACATGTTGCTAATAATTTCCATTTTTAAAGGTTTTGGGATTTCAGAAAAACGTATAAGTACATGCAAAATATATGCAAATAAGCTCTATATGCAATAAGTAAAATATAATAAATGTGCGAATTTAGAATTTTTGATTAACGACTTGCATTCTTCCGTTTGTAACCATATCGCTATTTCATCTTTTTTCAGATATGTAATTGCATAAACATCAGCGTTCTAATTATAAGAATTTAAAATTTTCATATAATACGTTTGCTGAAAAAATTAGATTGGTAGCGGGATTTTAAATATACATTTCAAACAAGTCCTTTACATAGCATACCTAATTTTTTTGTATAGTGATAATTAAAACAAATAAGAAAAATATCGATATATAATTCGTAAACGTCGACGATTTACTATTCAAAATCATTTATGACTAAATATCGATATTCTTATCAGCGATGTTGCATCCCTAGTTACATTTAAAAACCTTTGTTCTAATTTTTTACTAACTATAGTTTTACGATTAAAATTTTTTTATAATTTATTTAGTTTTGCCGGCCTTAGGTCCTGGGAGAATAAAACCACAAGTTTTTGTTTTTCAACCGTTATATTTCAGTTACTCAACGGTATAAAGCGTTAAACAGCTCCACGTCACACGGTGCCCTAAAGACGGATACCGTTAAGTAACGGAAGTATATCGGTTGAAAAACAAAAACTTGTGGTCTAATCACCCAGCCCTTAAGGCTGCCAAAACTAAATAAATTAAAAACAAAAAGGTAGCCAAAATACTATAATCAATTTTTATGAGTGAAAAGCACCTGTCCTGACGATGATGTTTGCAAATAAGAAGACACGTCCGTCTCAATCATACAGCTTTTCAGTGTCTCAGGTATAAACATGCCTTGAGGCACTTCACCAAAACTTATTCCATTCACGCTATTCAGCTATATTTCACAATGAACGGCTAATTGAAACCTTGAATCCAGTTTCTTAATGACTGTGTTGTCTCCTCAATTGTTTCGGTCTTCATTTGCATCTCAGCCTCCAAATATGTTCATAAATTTTAGTTATGCGAACATGCTTTAGCTTTTAAAACATGCCGAAGAAGTGTAAAACAGCCATAAGACTTTTCGTAAAATTATAAAATACGAATTGTTACCTGTAAAAATACAATGGTCAGATTTTTTTTGGGAATATGTATGTAGGTTTAAAAGCGAAGATCTCATCATATATTCTTTAAGGGTAAACGAACCTCTAAACAAACATAAACGTATATATATATTAAAAATATATTTTATTTTGTCGATTTTAATGGTAATTACGTTAACAAACTAATCGCACTTTCTAAAAAACATAACGTCGTCGGTAAACGTGCCAAAGCCTGAATCCTGCCAACTCTTAACAGTGAGCTCGCTTCTATCTTTGTTCCTAATGTTCTTGTAACATATATTATTTTCCTAGGATAAATTTGTTATATTATTGTGGCGAATGTTGGCATCACTATGCGGTTAGTAAATAATCACAACAACAAAAACAGCAAACAGCCATACTTATGTATATACAAGGCAATGAAGAATATTCCGCACACATAACAGCAGCTCGAAGTGAAGAGATATCTGACATACATACATGTAGTCATCAGCTAAGAGCAGAAGTTGCTACCCACCCATACACACGCATTTAGCTAAATAACCAAGTATGCGATACAACTGTTCCATGTTTGTGAAAAGTCTAGATCTTAGAAGAAATATGCGAACGAAGCAACAGAGGGTATAAAAGTAGCGCAAGCTAGGGAATAACGAATCAGTTTGATTTAAACACGCTAGTAGTGAAGTATAATTGAATTTGTGATGTAGTATTCCCAAAGTAGTCTAATAAACACCAACTCGATGATTTTATGATGGTACGTTTATAAAAAATGATTGAAATATATCTGTATTTGTAAATGAGTATTTGCAATTTTATGTCGACTGATGTTAATATCTAAAGTTAATTTTATTGGTGGGCGCCAATTTTAATCAGCGGCGCTGCTGAAAAATTCAACCAATCACATTTTTTATCTCCATATATATGTATGTGGTATTTAAAAGAATTTCGTGTGTTTGGGGGCTATATTAAGTATAGCAGCCCATCTATTTGTTTTGTTTGGGCGCCATAATAATAATTGTCATGTACACCTGTGCGCAATCAAGGTCCCTCAGCTAGCTCAGGGCGAGAAGCCGGGACCCTTAACCCTTTTCCACCTTGATGCGGGGCGGATGTCACAATCATCGTCATACTTACATCCATGCACACCCCTCGCAGGAAGCCCACCCTTCCATGGACCGCTCGATAATTTCGCCTGAAAGCGAGTTCCCTTATATTTTTCTCCAAATGACCCTATACACTTACCCTAATGTCATCTTCACCCCTCCCCAACCAATTAAATTCAGCAAACCATGTTTAATATCTTTTCAACTCAATCTGACATTATTGTTTAAGTAACGTAATTTATACAAATAAAAAAATCATTAATGAGGTTTTTGGTCTATACGCGAATAGAATATTCCTATAGACAGGGATTATTATCAGGATAAACACTTAAATAATTATCTGACAAAGAGAGATATATATTGTGACGAATATTAGCAACACAAAGGGATGCTATCATCTCTAAACCGATGCTAAGCAGTGACATTTATGCTTATCAATAATTCAACCATTATGTATACACATATGTACACGCAGCGGAGAAGAGAAGCACAAACACATGCAGATATCTTATCTGAGAGGCTCCCAAAAGTATGCAATTATAATTGTGCTCACATATACAAGCGCATATGAGAAACTCTAAACGTGGTAATTTTATAGCTGATAACCTAACTAGTAAATTCTAGAAATGGAAGCGCCTAGAAGTATGCGAACGAGAAATCACATAGTATAAAAGGCAGCAACAGTAGAGGGTCGACAATCAGTTTGATTTAAGACGCTATCTGGCGAGCAATAGTAGTTTTATTCTGAAGTAATTTAATAAAGACCATTTCGCATTATTGAATAGTGGATTTATTTATTCAATAGTTTAGTGATTCGAAAGTTAGCGGAAGGTTGCAAATAAGGAGAATTGCAGTAAATTGGTTACAATTGGTGTCAGAAAAGGAATTGTTGAATAAATTCCGAAGACTTCGAATACAACTTGGACATGGCAAAGTGGAGTGAATTGAAAATCCAGCAACTGAAAAAGGAGTTGGAGAGCCGTGGATTGAATACAACCGGCAATAAACTCGAACTTCAGGCACGACTACGAAAGGCAATGGAATTAGAGGGAATTCACGTGGAAGAGTATGTCTTTCCTCTTAATCGCGAGGAGACAACAAAGATTTAAGAGAAAAATGAAACATCGTAGACTGTTACGAGTACAGACTTGAACAGGATGCAATATCTGCTCAAACATCAACAATGGCATCTCAACTTGAATCAAAGGAGACACGTATAATATCCAAGATGGAAACTCAACTGGAAGAACAGAAAACATATATGGCATCTCAACTGGAATCGCAGGAGGCACGCATAGCATCGAAGATTGAAGCACAAGAAACTGGTATTTCAGAAATGTCGACACAGATTACATCAAAGATGGAAGCACAACTGAAAGAAAAAGAGACACGCATAACAATACAACTCGAAGCGCAAGAGGCGCGTATATCATCAAAACTCGAAGCGCGTATGGACGAGAAAATAACGCAGTTTGAGGAAAAAATCGAGGCCGAGGTGGATGCTTTGAGAGGTCGTATACAGGAGTTGCACTCTAAATCGCCGAGCTGTTTCAGCAAGCAATCCGGAGGTAACAACTCCATCTTTTGACGGATCTGTTCCTTTCGAGGTGTTTAGGCTTCAATTTGAGAAGACATCAGCAGTGAACAACTGGAATGCTGAAGATAAAATTGCTGCACTGTTCATGGCATTGAAAGGGCCTGCAGCTGAAATCTTACAGACTATTCCAGAGTACGAAAGGAACAGTTATGAAGCATTGATGGCCGCTGTCGAGAGGCGTTACGGAAGCGAGCATAGGAAAGAGATATATCAAATTAAGTTGCAAAATCGCTACCAAAAAGCGAATGAAACTTTGCAGGAGTTTGCGTCGAATGAGTCGAAAGACTGGCCCATCGAGCAAATGCGGACGCACGCGTGGAATACACCGAGAGGGTAAAAATCCAGAACTTCATAAATGGCTTACGAGATTTGGAAACGAAACCAGCTACATATGCGAATCCAAAACTAACATTTGTTGAAATGGTATCGCATGCACTGACTCAGGAAACAGCCTCACTTTTGAGTAAGTCAGCGTACAAAGCTCATCGCGTGGAAGTGGAAATGCCAGATTGGGTAGACATAATTTTGGAAGCAGGAAAATGCTGGAGTTATGAAACTTTTCAAATGCGGCAACCCAGGTCACATTGCACGTCATTGCAACACCGGTCCTAATACTTCCAAAAATGTGGGTGGCCGCAAACGCAGAGATGACGGAGATGAGCAAATCTCCAAGTCCACTCAATCGTTAAACTAAATAGAGTCAGCAACAAGGGGCGACAGATGGCTCCCTCAATTGAATGCCCTATAATCTCTATCTCGTAAATTGGAAGAAGGTCGAACAATCTTAATATCGGAGGACATGTGGATGGAAAGGAACGTTTACTGACTGTAGATACGGGTGCATCTCACACCATCATTCGAGCGGATTTAGTCAAAAAGAAGATAAGACTATTGCTTGGAGCAAGATTACGTACAGCCCCGGGAGAGGACACCCAGGTAATTGGAGAAATAGAATGTGAAGTAGCAATTGGGAACGCCACGGTACTATACAATTTTATAGTGGCAGAGATTGTTGATGAAATCATAATTGAGGGTATGTGTGGAATAATGGTATACGTCGAGTTACACCGTTGTTCCATAAATCAACTAAATAAAAAGACCACGATTACATGCACATACCATATACCATATTAATCTTAGAAAATAATAGTGATATTTAAACAAAGATAATAGCTTCATTTATGTAAAAGCGGGATAACTCTCTAATAAAATTTTGCAGTAGTGAAGCATCGAAATGATATGAAAATATATTTAATGTCGTAGACCAGAAAGAACTGAAAAATAAAAGAATTGAAGTGGTTTCAAAAACGACTAAGCAGACAAAGGACTCCATTGTTAAAAATAGAAAAAAGGCTACAAATGATAAAAGTAGTAAAAAAAAAGATTGCTAAAACTAACAAAAGAAATAAGAAATAGTTATGAGCACTTCTAATTAATAGAATATAATGTATTTAAAAATGGTTATTAATGTATCTACTGTTTTGTTTAATAAATTATCTCAATCAAAATATTTGATATTCGATCTATGGAATAACGGTATAACTCAAAAAAAAAAAAGGAAATCATCAATTTTCTAATAAAATTATATATATATATATAAAATTTATTACTTTTTCTTATCAAAGAATCATACTATCTAAAATCTTACCAAGTAGGATTATTATAAATTTATTTTTACCTGTATTGTTAAGTTTTTTTCACTTTTCTCAAAAGGTTGATTTTGGAGTTATACCGTTATTCCACACATCCCTTCAATTGGAGTGGACTTCTTAATCGACCAAGGCATCAAGATCGATATGCAACACAAGACGATGAGATATAAGAACATGGATGTGCCACTTAATTTCAGCTACGAGAGAGGCTACAGTAGTAAACGAGTGCTGGTGGAAGGAAGTCAGCAAATACCACCAAAATCAGATGCAGTCATCTGGGCGAAGGTTGGTGGAGATTGTGGGACAAACAATTTATGGGTGGTCGAAGCAGCAAACAAATCAAAACTGAACGTACTTGTAGGAAAAACCCTGGCTATGACAAAACAAGATGGACGTACTCCGAGTTCAATTCACCACTCAAACTGACCAAAGGAGCTATTTTGGAGAGATGCCAAGAGGCTGAAGCAGTTATTAACTATGAACAGCTCCAGGAACACGTTTCATCTAGTAATACTCATCTTTCAAATGACATCACGGCATGGACGGAGGGGCTAGAGGAAGATTATCAGAGCACGGCAAAGAAACTGCTCCTAAAATGCGCAAACATATTTGACCAGGATGGTTCCAAACCATTCCGCACCAATGTTGTGAAACATCAAATTGACACTGGAGACGCGAGGCCGATACGTCAAGCTCCTCGTAGTGTTCCACTGGCGAAACGGGAAGTTGTCAGTCAAATCGTATAAGAAATGAGTGACAGCGGCGTCATCGAACCATCAGCTAGTCCATGGAGCTCACCTGTGGTACTTGTGCAGAAAAAGGATTGGAAAATGAGGTTTTGCGTGGACTACCGCAAGTTGAACGACGTCACGAAAAAGGATAGCTACCCATTGCCAAGAATTGACGACACTTTGCACTCGCTCTTTGGTACGAAATGGTTTTCCACACTGGACTTGAAAAGTGGCTGCTGTGTGAGGACCCAAATCCACCGGCTTTGGAGCCCACACATTCGAACCTATAAATATTTGTCACAACTTATTTGAACATTTATAAATCGTATTTGAATTACAAATTATATATCATTTTTCGAAACACCCTAATGTATATGACAATGAATTTATATCAGTGCATATAGCATGTAAAACATATAAACCTGAATTATATAAATTGAATTTACACATAAACTAATCATTTTTCTGAAACACCCTAATATACACTTATATATTTATTATTTCGCAAAAACATAATTTTCTATGTCCGCATACGGCAGATATTTTGGTTGGATATTATATTGTGCATAGAGATCAAACGGGAAAAACTTTGGCTTTGCATCGAGATCAACGAACCTGCTGGAATTCTAAACAACGATGGGAATACAGCAACGCAATAAGCAACACACATAAGCTCCCACTGCAAGAGCACCAAAAATGTACAAACATACGTATACAAAGAAATTGCGATCAAGCCCAGCAGGCATTGAAGCGAGCCGTCAAGGCGGACATCGCACAAAGAGGAAACAAAAAAATTGCAATGTACAAGAAAGACGTAACCTCAGAATACCAACAACACAGCGTGGGTACTAGGCAGCCATAAACATTCCACTTGCAAGTTACTTAGGAAGGGCAACCAACTCGTTGACAACAACAAGGCACAATAAGCAGGCAGCAGAGTGAAATTGAAAGTAACTATGCTAACTAACTGGAGATGCGTACCAATGAACTCGCATGCTAGAGGGCAGTCCAAGGGGATTTACTATATATGTAATTTAGAAATAAATACTTATATACAAGTAGATAATTGGATATATGGCCAGAATAATACCGTTAAACGTAGGATACCTTATGTAAATACATCTAATAAGTAAGATTTATTGTTGCAGGATAACTGTCCACCTGCGCGTGGACAAGTATAAAAGGGCGACAAATTTTGCGAATTTGAGCAGTAGCTCTCTAGGTATATATACTAGCCTGCTAACGCCTTGTTTAGCGGTGAATAGGACTCCTGGGATTTTTCCATCTCACGAGTTCTTTATTTTAGTAACTTTGGGGATTTTTCCAACCCCATCGTTAGAGGGATTGTGGTGGTTTTTCCACCTCCGCAACCTTCAGGAAGAGCAGGGTATCTTTAAGTTGTGTACTCGGTGGAGGTTTTACCAACTCCACCGACTGGGAGGAAGTGGTGATTCTCCACCTCCCCTTTCTTTACGAATAGGTTGAGATTTTAGTATAAGCGTAGTCCCGGTGGGGGTTTTCCCAACCACATCGGCGTAGAACCGATGGTGGCTTCCCACTTTCGTCGCCGTAACTTTAAGGGTAGTGTTGCAATTGACTTGAATAAAGAGTTTATAACGTTTAAACAATAAACAGGATCTTTCTCTTTAAAAGGAGACGATAAGGATTCTTCTCTCTTCCAACAGGGATCCTGGACGGACTGAGCATACCCCGGCGTAAGGAAAAGTCCGCCACAAATGGCGTTTGAGACACGTTTTGAAGAGCTAACTCTTCAGCATACCCGGACGGTCAGGCCACTAACACCAAACAACAAAGAATTCGTAGTGCCCGCCGGCAGCGTCCCCGCACCAAAAGTGGTAAATCGGACGGTGGATCCAAGAGGAAGTTTGCAAACGCCGATATACGCCATGCACCAGCCGGTGTCGCACGCCAACGTAATGGACCGAGTACGTAAGTGGGGGTTGAAGTACGACGGCGGTAATGAGCCACTTAGTTTCACTGAGCGGGTGGAGGAGCTGGCCGATAGTTACGAAGTTGGTCGCGATTCCATCCCACGAGCGTTACCTGAGTTGCTGAAGGACAAGCCCTTGGTGTGGTACCGGAACAAAAATAGGCAGTGGCAAGAGTGGGAAGCCTTCAAGAAGGACTTTCTTAAATTTTTTCTGAGATCGAGGTATTTCGAGCATCTAGATGATGAGATCCGTCAGCGTGTGCAACGAGCAGGTGAGCAGTTTAAAGATTACGTTTTATCGTTACAGGCACTCATGCGTTACGCTGACTACAACGGCGAGCAGAAACTGAACCGCATTTACAGAAATTGTCGACGAGAGTACCAGCTTTACATCAAACGAAGCGAGTTCACCAGTCTAGAGGAACTGGTAAGCATGGCCGAGGACTACGAGAACATCATACCGGAGAAAGAACCGGTGAGGCCAGTGGCGAAACCTTTTGTGCCGCGACGACCAGTCAAGCATTATCACTATATGCACGAAGATGACAAGAAGAACGGAGACTGGAGGCGCAACGACAAGCGAGCACGCCAGTGCATGCGACAATATCGCACCAAGGGCCCATCGATCCACGGAACGCATGCAGGCGATGCGGAGAAAGCGGGCACTACGCACATGGGTGTCGCAACGAACGAAGAGATTTCTGCTGGCAGTGTGGCCGAGTAGGTATACTAATGCGTGACTGCTGTCGTGGACAGCAGGGAAACGGGCAGAGACCCCATTGGTATCGAGGGGTGGCGTCTCAACAAACCCAACCTCGTACTCAGTAAGCACATTAAGCAGACCCAAGGGCGAATCTTGGCTGCAGTAACCCTGGATGGAGAAGAAGTCATGGCGTCAGTAGATATGGGGCGACACGCAGTTTCATCAGCGAGAAGACAGCGGCGAAAATAGATACACGGAGGTTCAGGAAGATACAGACACGTGTGGTGATGGGCGATGGCAACGCAGCATGGATAGCGGAGGCATTGGACGCAGAGGTAAAACTGGGGGATCAAGTGCATTAGAGTGAGTTGTTAGTTCTGCCTGGGTTAGTCGGCAGCGTGGTTATCGGGACAGACTATCTGGCAAAGGCTAAATTTGAGCTGAGGTGTTGCAACGAAACAATAACGCTACGAGCAGAAGAGAGAGCGCAGGAGATAGTAACGTGTACAACCATGATGGAGGACGATGGTAGCGCAAGAATCGAGAAAGACGTGAGGAGTGACGTGGCGGTGAGTACCTTTCTAAAGCAGGAGTATCCAACGTTGCCACGCATAAGATAGTGATGTGAGATGACCGTCCAATCAAACAGCGGTATTTTCCTAAAAACCCTAAAAATGCAGGAGATCATAAACAAAGAGGTAGACGAGCTGATAGAGAAAGGTTTCATCGAACCATCTCATAGCCCACACAGTGCACTAATAGTTCTAGCCCGGAAGAAGAACGGCAAATGGAGACTCTGCGTTAACTATCAGCAGCTCAACGCCGCTCAGTGCCAGATGCGTACCCACTCCCAAGAATACAACATATATTGGATAGACTACGTAGCGCGCGTTTTATCAGCAGTTTGGAGCTCAAAAATGGTTATTGACAAATCCCGATGGCGGAAGATAGCAAGAAGTATACAGCATTCACCGTGCCCGGCCGAGGGTTGTATCAATGGAAAGTGATGCCGTTCGGTCAACATTCCGCTCCGGCTACGTTTCAGCGAGCACTCGACCGTGTTATTGGCCCTGAGTTGGAACCAAATACGTTCGCCTACCTGGATGATATCATCATCACCAGCACAACCTTGGAAGAGCATATAAAGCACCTAGGAGAAGTATTTCGGCGGCTACGGAGGGCGAATCTGAAGACCAACCCAGATAAATGTGAGTTTTTTAAGAAAAGTTTGAAATATCTAGGACACTCCGTCAGCGAGGAAGGAATACACACGGATCCCGACAAAGTTGCGGCTATCAAGGAGCTGACGCCACCACACAACATACGAGAGTTGAGGCAATTTCTGGGGATAGTTTCATGGTACCGGAGGTTCGTAACCGATTTTCGACAAGTTGCGCACACACTGACGTCAATGTTGAAGAAGGGAAGTAGGTGGAATTGGTCCGAAGAACAACAGGCGGCATTCAAAGCGTTGAAGAATTCACTAATACAAGCACCGGCACTAGCTTGCCCATATTTTACAAAAATATTTCGATTACAGACGGACGCGAGCTAGTATGGTCTCGGAGCAGTTCTCACACAATGGTTGGATGACGAGGAGGGAGTGATAGCGTATGCTAGCCGCTGGATGAATAAAGCCGAGATGAACTACTCACTGAGAAGGAATGTTTAGCAATCGTGTGGGCTATGAGGAAAATCAAAACGTATTTAAAAGGGTACAATTTCACGGTGGTCACCGACCACCTGGCTTTGAAATGGCTGATCCCGATCGAAAGTCCCGATCGAAAGTCCGTCAGGCCGGTATTCCTTCGACGTACAGTATAGGAAGGGTAAGATGAACGTGATCGCAGATGCACTGTCGAGGCAGCCACTGGAAGAACATCTCGGTAGCCTTACGACACATGAAGACAGTTTGAGTTGCAAGTGCTACACGTCAAAGATGGCTGAAGTAACGAGGACACCAGAGAAGTTTCCCGAATACGTAATAGAGGAAGGAAGACTGTACAGACGAATTGGAAGTCAAATGGGTGGTGAGGATGCGGTACCGTGGAAGTTATGCGTGCCGTCATTGGAGAGGCGAAGAGTTCTTAACGAGATTCACGGCACACCAAGCGCAGGACACATGGGGATATGGAAATCCATCGCGCATGCAAAGATGCAGTATTACTGGCCTGGGAATATCAGGGACGTACGGAAGTGCGTGCAACTGTGCCACGCATGCCAAGTCCACAAACCCAGCCAGCAACAATCTGCAGGTAAGATGCTCACGCAGGTTTCAGATGAACCTTTTAGTATCGTTTGTGCAGATTTCGTTGGACCACTCCCTCCGTTCGAAGCATGGTAATACAATGTCATTAGTTTTCGTGGGTCGATTCTCGAAATGGGTAGAGGTTATAGCAATACGGAAAGCAACGACGGAGAACCTGATCAGAGGAATGAGAGAGAGGATTTTGACACGATTTGGCGCACCAAAAGTTCTAATAACAGGCATTTTAAGAAATATTTACTAGAGGTTGGCATAAAGCACCACCTAACGGCAACGCACACACCGCAAGAGAACCCGACGGAGAGGGCGAATCGTAACATCAAGAGGATGATAACGCAGTTCACAGGGAAGGAGCATAAGACATGGGGTGAGTTGTTGACACAGATGATACTAGCACTGAATAAGAGCGTATGCGAGTCAACAGCATTCGTGGTACAGGGTAGGGAACCGAGGATCCCCAACGCCCTCTACGATGAGCAAACATTTGGCACAGGCGAAGAGAAGGTGGCTCTCAGTGAAAAGATGGCGAAAATGAAAGAGGATATCAGATGGCACGTCGTAAACAACAGCAAGCATCAGCGGAGCAGGCACGGCATTATAACTTACGTAGGAGACAGTGGAAACCGGCGGTGGGTGACTTGCTACTAGTAAAAGAGCAGCAGCTGTCCAAGGCAGTGGACAACTTCGCAGCAAAATTAGCACCAAGATACAGTGGGCCCCATCGTGTAATGAACTTCGTATCTCCCGTAATCGCCGAACTAGTCAAGGTGGATAACGGCAAAAGAAGGACGGCACATATAAGCGAGCTAAAAGCATACCGTCAGGCGACAGTCGAAGAAGAAGCAAGTCCGGAAACCGAAAGAAGAATACGTTCACCCCGAGAGTGTGGTAATTTGAAAGCGTCTTACCAAGCACCGAATAGGGGCTTCACCGAGGTTCACATCGGTGAACAAACGAGACGACCGGCGATGATAGCAACAACACAACACGCACCATCATCAGCATTTCACCGAGATATTCACAGGGAAACACACAGAGCAACTGGCCGTAGTAAGAGCAACGCCACGGACGTCAACATCGCAAGCAGGTCACGAAAGAAGATCAGACGGATTACAGCACGGTAGCGATATGTGGTTCACTAGCACTCGCCAATTCAGGTGCAAATGGTTCCAGAATCGAACGCGCAGACATAAGCAACAGTCAACAAGTAGTCGATGGAGACCCGACATAACACATGCGCAAGCCCCAACCCTTGACAACGGGATCCAGATGGCGATGAACTACGCCAACAATATAGCCAGCCAATGCTATAACCTGATGACCGAATTCTGTATAACGTTTCATTTTAGAACAAAGCCCAGATCGCGAGGGATTACCCCATAAAGGACGCAAGCATTGATCGCTACGAGAAATTGAATTTTACAATGGTGACAATACGTCCCATTGCGGCAGGTGAGGGGAGAGTGTGAGGACCCAAATCCACCGGCTTTGGAGCACACACATTCGAACCTATAAATATTTGTCACAACTTATTTGAACATTTATAAATCGTATTTGAATTACAAATTATATATCATTTTTCGAAACACCCTAATGTATATGACAATGAATTTATATCAGTGCATATAGCATGTAAAACATATACCTGAATTATATAAATTGAATTTACACACATAAAATAATAATTTTTCTGAAACACCCTAATATACACTTATATATTTATTATTTCGCAAAAACATAATTTTCTATGCCCGCATACGGCAGATATTTTGGTTGGATATTATATTGTGCATAGAGATCATACGGTAAAAACTTTGGCTTTGCATCGAGATCAACGAACCTGCTGGAATTCTAAACAACGATGGGAATACAGCAACGCAATAAGCAACACACATAAGCTCCCACTGCAAGAGCACCAAAAATGTACAAACATGCGTATACAAAGAAATTACGACCAAGCACAGCAGGCATTGAAGCGAGCCGTCAAGGCGGACATCGCACAAAGAGGAAACAAAAAAATGCAATGTACCAGAAAGACGTCACCTCAGCATACCAACAATACAGCGTGGGTACTAGGCAGCCATAAACATTCCATTTGTAAGTTACTTAGGAAGGGCAACGAACTCGTTGACAACAACAAGGCACAATAAACAGGCAGCAGAAGGAAATTGAAAGTAACTATGCTAACTAACTGGAGATGCGTACCAATGAACTCGCATGCTAAATGGCACTCCAAGGGGATTTACTATATATGTAATTTAGAAATAAATACTTATATACAAGTAGATAACTGGATATATGGGCAGAATAATACCGTTAAACGTAGGATACCTTATGTAAATACATATAATAAGTGAGATTTATTGTTGCAGGATAACTGTCCACCTGCGCGTGGACAAGTATACAAGGGCGACAAATTTTGCGAATTTGAGCAGTAGCTAGCTAGGTATAGTAGCCTGCTAACGCCTTGTTTAGCGGTGAATAGAACTCCTGGGATTTTTCCATATCACGAGTTCTTTATTTTAGTAACTTTGGGGGTTTTTCCAACCCCATCGTTAGAGGGATTGTGGTGGTTTTTCCACCTCCGCAACCTTCAGGAAGATGAGGGTATCTTTAAGTTGTATACTCGGTGGAGGTTTTACCAACTCCACGAACTGGGAGGAAGTGGTGGTTCTCCACCTCCGCTTTCTTTACGAATAGGTTGAGATTTTAGTTTAAGCGTAGTCCCGGTGGGGGTTTTCCCAACCCCATCGGCGTAGAACCGACGGTGGCTTCCCACCTCCGCCGCTGTAACTTTAATGATAGTGTTGCAATTGACTTGATTAAAGAGTTTATAACGTTTAAACAACAAACAGGATCTTCCCCTTTAAAAGAAGATGATAGGGATTCTTCTCTCTTCCAACAGGGATCCTGGACGGACTGAGAATAACCCTGCATAAGGAAAAGTCCGTCACCACTGGAAAGTTGAGGTGAAGCGGGAGACAAAGAGAAAACAGCCTTCAGCGTCGGAGATGGTCTTTGGCAATTTACAGCAATGCCCTTTGGACTATATGATGCTTCAGCTACTTTCGAGAGACTCATAGATCAGGTATTGAAAGATCTACATTGGAAAACATTATTGGTGTACCTGGACTACATCATCGTATTGGGCAAGAACTTTGATGAACAACTTAAAAACTTAGAGGAAGTTTTCCAGAGAAAGGCTGACGAGGGTCTGAAACTAAGTGCCAAAAATGTTCGCTGTTTAAAAAGGAAGTAAATTATTTGGGTCACAAGGTAACGACAGAAGGCATCGGTACTGCGAATGAAAAGATAGAGGCAGTAAACGATTGGCCAAGACCATTTAATCTGCATGAATTGAGAAGTTTTATTGCGGTGTGCACATATTACCGCCGATTTGTGCCAAACTTTTCCAACGTAGCCTATAGCCTCCATGAGCTTACAAGATAAAATGGAATGGAAGAAGGAGCAAGAGGTGGCTTTCCAAACATTGAAGGAGCGTTTGTGCACTGCCGCAATGTTGGAATATCCGATCCTAGGAGCAACATTTATTCTAGATTCAGATGCGAGTAGACATGCTATAGGAGGCGTTTTATCACAACTGGTCGATGGACAGGAGAAGGTAGTTGCATATTACAGCCGTTCGATTGGAAACCCAGAGAGGAACTTTTGCGTTAACACGGAGAGAGCTGTCGGCATTGGTAGAGTGCATTAAACATTTTCACAAATACCTCTGCGGCCAGCGATTCCGCGTCAGGACAGATCACGCAGCGTTGAAATGGCTTCTGCAGTTCCGTAATCCGGAAGGACAGTTGGCACGGTGGATCGAGCGACTACAAAGCTATGACTTTTCCATTGAGCATCGAAAAGGTAGTTCCAATGGAAATGCTGATGCAATGTCACGCAGACCATGTAGTTTGGAATGCAAGCACTGTTCAAAGGCCGAGGCTAAAGAAGACATTATAGATGCGCGGCTAATGACTATAACGTGTACGGATGAATGGGACAAGGAATAACTATGAAAGTGTCAGCTAGAAGAAACAGATCTGTCACATATTATGCCAGGGCGCGAACGAAACGAAAGACCAAGCAGAGAGGAGATGTCAGCAGAGAGTCCCATTGCGAAGTCATATTGGGCACAGTGGAACAGTTTAGAATTTATATCCGGTTGCTTGCATCGAGCATGGGAGAGTGAGGATGGTCAATGCAAGAAGAAACTGATCGTTGTTCCAAGAAAGAGGATTCCTGACGTGTTCAGCGAGCTGCAAAATGGTCCAAGTGGAGGTCATCTTGGAATCAATAAGACGCTCGAGAAAATTAAGCAGAGATTCTATCGGGTTGGTTGTCGTCAGTCGGTCACCAATTGGATTGCCAACTGCGAGGTTTGCAACAGAGCGAAAGGACACAAAACACGAAGTCATGGCCAGATGAAGCAGTATATTTCAGGTGCACCATTTGAAAGGTTCGCCATGGATGGGTCCATTTCCTACTAGCAAACGCGGAAACAAATACGTACTGGTGGTTTTGGATTATTTCAGTAAATGGCCAGAGGTATACCCAATCCCAAACCAAGAAGCGGAAACCGTAGCAGAAGTAGTTACAAACGATTGGGTTGCAAGGTATGGTGTTCCAATGGAGTTACATTCTGACCAAGGCAGGAATTTTGAATCAGCTGTGTTCCAAGAAATGTGTAAGAAGTTGGGCATTCGAAAAACACTGCATTACATCCTCAGTCCGATAGTATGGTGGAACGTTTCAATAGAACATTGGAGGAGCATTTAAGGAAAGTAGTAGACAAGTACCATAAGGAGTGGGATACACACATATCATTATTCTTGATGGCCTACCGATCAGTAGTACATGAGACAATGGGCCAAACTCCCGCAAAGGTAATTTTTGGCAATGTGTTGGATACCTTACTTTTTCTTTAACGGATCCAAGTAGAAAAACACGATTGAATATACTATTCAATATTACAAATGTGTCTTTTATTCAATGTTATAAAAAAGGAAGTAAAGAAGGTACAGAAAATTTGGTTTTGCTTTTACTACACAAAAACAACTATTCAGGGTAGCTAAAATATGTAAGTTGATAACAGGGTTGCATTTCAGCACGCCCCTTCAACGAGCATATTTGAGCATAAAAATTAATATATGTTCAACATTTTACAAAACTTTTCATGACAAGGTTTAGCTAGGTTCTTGGTAAATATGTCGGCAATCATATTGTTAGTGCTATAATAATTGAGCTCTATTTCGCCTCTTCGATAAACATCTCTTATAAAATGATATTTAATATCTATATGCTTACTTCGAGCGTGGTATACGGGGTTCTTAACTAAATTCATCGCGCTTAAGTTATCCCCGTTCAAAACCATCGCATACGGGATTCTAGTTATATTTCATTTAAAAGCTGTTTTAGATAAATGTCTTCTTTTGCAGCACAAGTTAGCGCCATGTATTCGGCCTCGGTACTGCTAAGGGCTACGGTTGCTTTCTTCTTACATTCGTATGAAAATACACCTCCGGCTAACATAACTGCATACCCCGTATACGATTTACGGTCACCTGTGTCACCGCCCCAGTCGGAATCCACAAAACACTCAATTGGTTTGCCTGTCTTGTAGTACCTCAGTTGTTTATTTAGAGTTGTGTATAAATATCTCAATACCCACTTTGCTGCCAATAAGTGCTCTACACGGAAAGAATTTTTTACTAAAATCAAAGCACAAACAAGAAAATCGAGGTTTGTTTTTGAACTTGGAAAATATTTTCTTATTATTAAGAAAATCTTAGAAAATAACTGCACCTCTTACTTTTAAATAAATAAGCAAAATTTTCTTATTTCAGTCTTGATTTGCACTAAAATAATCAAGATTTTTTTTACTAAAATTACTCCAGTTTTTTCTTGCGTTAGCCGCAAAATTTAAGAAATTTTTTTTTATTAAGCTTTATTTCTTGGCAGACGCAGAATTATTAAGAAATAATTTTCTTGTAGTAAGTAAAAATTTTACTTCTTTAAATAAGTAAATATTTGCTTAATATGGACTAGAATACTCTAGCAATTATTTTCCTAAACTTAGTGAACCTTTTCTTAATAAAACACCGAAATATTTTATACCCAGAAGTTCTAGCACACTTTATTTTTTTAAATTAGTTACAAATTCATTTTTTTTTTATTAATATTAACAACTAAATAAAAATATTTTATAGTAAAAGTATGCTCACTTATGTGAATATGATTTCTGTGGAAATGTCAATAATATTACAACATATTAGGCTTGAATGCCGTTTTACCATTTGGCAAACGAAATTTTTGTAGCGGCTTACATTCTAGGTTTGCAATGTTTATTTTTTCATAAAAAGTGGTATATTTATTTATATAATAACACGTGTAATGGTGATCCCTTGCAGATATTTCTATTTTTTGTAATATAAAGTATACACATTCACTTATTTTAACAATATCGGCTTTATTTTAGAGATCATCGTCGTAGTATAAATAATCATTCAGCCTATACAAGGTATTTTTAAATACAATACTTTCACCATATTCTGGAAATCCTATAATTTTCTCAAACATTTCCTCGAATTTATACAAGGGTTTACTTGAGTTTTTAGACAAAGTAAATGTAAATGTAGGTTCAGTTGTAAAGTTTAAAATAACATTTGTAAACTTAAAGCAACATTTTTTTGCTAAAGAAAATGACAAATTTTTTCTAGAACTAATAGTATGTGCATAGTTAACAATTTCTTTGTTTTTAGACTCAAACCGCATACACCACAGATTTTCAAGGGACCACATTTTCTTACAATAGACGGATAGTGAATCAATATATGATGTTTGGGTTTTAAAGAATCATTGAACACATTTGTATATTGACTGTGGTGCAGCTTTATTATATCTTTAAGTGTTCTTATATATTGAATAGAGAATTTATTGGACAAAATTAAACGAACCATTTCTTCAAGTGTACAAACATATTTCCATACATTATTCCCTAATGTAACTAAGTCACCAATGAA
Organism: Eurosta solidaginis; assembly: GCF_040869045.1. NCBI lineage: Eukaryota > Metazoa > Arthropoda > Insecta > Diptera > Tephritidae > Eurosta > Eurosta solidaginis. Next base: position 55,926,366 of record NC_090324.1, read on the forward strand.
GCAAGTAAAATATGTTAAATACAATAGTGATTTAATTACAATAGTGGTTTAATTTTCCATTTTTTAAGTTTTGCCTTATTTTTTCCAGCCATATTTCCATAATCAAAAAAAATGGAGCGGTTATTAAGATCTTGTAAAGAAAAAAAATTATTAAACACAAAATACTTAATAACTGTTTAAGGGGGTGGTAGGATAAGTTTACCTTACCCTTTTGGTATGTGGCTGTGGGTACGGCTGGGTTGACGATGATGCGGTTGTAGATGGTGGTACCTGCTTTTCCTGGCGGGATATAACTGTGGTGGTGGTGGCGGTGTTTTGATGACGATGGTGGCGGTGGTTATATCTGCTGCTACCACCGGCAATATGCTTTGGTTATGATTTACTGGAGCGGTTGGTAACAATTTACTTTAATACTCGTTAGAAACGAGTTAGGTATTCACTTTTTGCACTGAACTTAGATTTCCAATTAAATAAAACGGCAACTGGGTTTTTTCAACTTTAAAGAATTATTTCTTTGAACTTAACTATTTCACAAAATTTTTGCTGGCACACCGAGATGTTAAAGAGTTTCGAATTAATAAAATATAAAAAGAAATGTCAAAGCAATAATATAAATGTATATATGTACGTACATAGTCCCATCTGTCAATCCATTGTTGGGGTTGCCAGAGAGGTGAAATACGCTTGCGTGTTAGCGTACAATCCTATGAGTACGTGACTCATACATGAGTACAGCTCATAAAACCAATTCAAATGCTTAAATTTAATATAGACTATGTACGTAATATAGGATATACGTATTTGTACGTGCAAATAGTTCAGTATGCGTACTTATACGTAAAAGGTACATATGTAAATAAATTCAATAGTTCAATTAAATTCAAGATAAATACATTTAAATTCATTTTGTTAGAAAGAAAAAATATGGTTGACTGCAGACGACTGCGGCAGTCGCTCAGCCATCGTCCCCGCCCTAGGCGCGTTCAGCGGCTAGAGCCTCCTGTAGCTCTTTAAGGGTCCGCAATGCATCTCGCACGAGGATTTGGGACACTTTTCCTCTAGCGTTGGCGGTCTGCAGCCCTTGTGCGGTGCATCGAATGGTGCGTCGTGCGATGCTGGGTGCTGCTGAGGGAATGCTGTTTCCCGGGCGAGAACGGGGTTGCCCGGTGGCGGCAGGGGGTGCCGGTACGACGGATCTGCCAGGCCGGGGTGCCTGGATGGTGCGCTGGGCGCTTGGGGTAGCGTCCCGCCGATGGAGTAGGGAGTGATGTCGCGCTCCACAGATCCGGCATCTGTCGTACGAGCTACACTCGCTGGTGATGTGAGATAATGCCAAGCAATTCAGGCAAAACTTATGGGCTCGTGCAAGCATCCATCTCTGGGGTGGTTTCATTTTTTTGAATATGACGCAGTTCCGAAGAGCGTGCTGACGGGTGCATATGCGGCACCGTCGGTAATCCGTTATTAGTGTCGAGCTGCGTGATTCATTAGCGCGGTTGGGAGCAACGATCTCCGACCCCACTGGTCTTCGTGACGACGACTGATTTGCACGATCCATAGCGATCTGTAATTACAGTTGTAAAAGTATTTTAGTGGAGAGAAATACTGATACAGGGGATTTCAGCTGGCATTATGTTGCAAAATACGACATATTAGTGACGGTGATGTGGTAAGAGTGGACAGAGGTGGTTTGAGTGTGGCTACGAATTCTCCGGGGTTGCCCGAGAGGATGGGCTTTCAGTCTGAGGGAGGAAACAGAGCTTGACAAGTGGTCGCGTGAGGGTGCCGGTTTGAGTACGAACGTCAACAACACGTATATGGTCGTCAGGACCTGGATGTATTTTTTCAATACGTCCAAGGCGCCACTCAGTCGGAGGAAGTGAGTCGTCGTGAATGCAGACACACTCACCGACCTTGGGTTCGGGTTGTGGATTTTTCCACTTCTGCCTTTTTTGGAGATCCTTTAGGTAGTCTTCCTTCCACCTTTTGCTGAACTGATGATGTAAACTTTTTACCCTGTCCCATCGGTTTATAAGAGATAAATCCGCGTGCTCCACTTCAGGGATAGCGAGGAGGGGGCTACCCCGGAGAAAGTGGCCGGGGGTCAGCGCGGTAAACTCTGTGGGATCTTGGGATAAAGGTGAGATAGGACGAGAGTTTAATACGGCTTTAATTCTTACCAAGAGGGTGGTAAATTCTTCAAATGTGAACTTGTGGGCTCCTGCAGTCCTCTTGAAGTGCAGTTTGAAACTCTTCACTGCAGACTCCCACAAGCCGCCCATGTGGGGAGCTCCGGGCGGAATGAATTTCCAATTAATGCCCTGAGGAGAGTATTTTGCGATTACTTCTTGAGAGGCAGTTTTCATGAAGTCAACCAACTCCTTTTCTGTCGCTCTTTTAGCTCCAATAAACGTCTTGCCGTTGTCACTCATCATTGTGGCAGGATATCCACGATGTCCGACGAAGCGAGCGAATGCTGCGAGAAAGGCATTTGTTGTTAGGTCCGAGCACAGCTCAAGGTGGACAGCTTTTGTCACGAAACAGACAAAAACGGCCACGTAGCCTTTCAGTAAGGTGTGAGACCTCAGCAAGGAGGCTTTTATTTGAAAAGGCCCCGCAAAGTCGACACCGGTAGTGGTGAAAGGCGGAGCATATGTGCATCGTTCCGGGGGCAAAGCCGCCATGATTTGCGATCGCATTTGCTGCTTGTGGAGGGTAAAAGTTTTGCACTGATATATGCATCTCTTTATTAGGGGTTTAAGTCGTGGAATATAGAGATCCTGTCTGAGGCATTGCTGCATGAGACGTATTTCGGCATGGAGAAGAAGTTCATGGAGGTACTGTATATAGAGGACAGCGAATCTTGAATTTTCTGGGATAATAACGGGATGTTTTTCGTTGTAAGTCAACGTCAAATGAGCTAATCTACCATGAACCCTGAAGAGCCCGTTTTCATCGAGGTATTGGTTGAGAGTTAGTAGAGAGCTTCTTTGATCAATGGGTTTTGCATTTTCCAAGCATGCTCTTTCGCGAGCAAAATATCGGGTTTGCGTTAACGTCACAAGTTTATTTTTCATTTTGCGGAGATCTTCATGAGACAGAGAGGGAGAGTAAGCGGGTTTAATGCCTCGAATTCGGTCCTTGAGATTATTCATGAACTTAAAGCATATGCCATGACCCTGAGGGCGCGAGGAAAAGAGGTAAATCGATCCAATACATCGGGGTCATCTTCAGCTGAGTATAGTACTTCGACTGGGCGCATTTCAGGCGGGTTGATGCTGCGGGTAGATGGGTTTGGCCAAGCTTCGGGGGGCTGGGTCAGCCACGCAGGGCCATTCCACCACAGCGAAGAATTTGCCAAGTCCATGGGTTTGCATCCTCGTGTGCCCATATCTGCTGGATTGTCGCGACTGCCTACATGCTTCCAGGAGGCGCTTCCGACTAGATCCATAATTTCAGCTGTCCGATTGGATACGAAAGTTTTCCAAGCGTGGGGAGGCTTTTCGAGCCATGCTAACACAATTTCCGAGTCAGACCACATGTAAAGATTTGTAAGAGAGAGCTCGAGATGGGATTGTACGACGGCGATTAGTCGCGCAAGGAGTAGAGCTGCACATAGTTCTAGTCTTGGAAGACTGATAGTGCGATAGTAGATATATAGTGGCGCAATATGCCTTTTCTGACGCATCGCAGAAACCATGCAGTTCAACCTGCTGGTTCGGCATGTAGTCAACCCATCGAGGTATCTTTATATCTGAGATGTTGGGTAAATTTTTTGCGAACTGCGTCCATTTAATGAAGCGGAGGGGCTTCACTGGTTCGTCCCAGCCAGTTCCCTCTATCCATATCTCTTGGAGTAAAATCTTGGCCTGAATCATAATCGGCGTAAGCCAGCCTGCGGGGTCAAAAAGTTTTGCGACCGAGGAGAGAATTTGTCGTTTTGTATTAGCGGACGAGAGGGGTATTTAGTCCACTGTATACGAAAACGTGTCGGTCAGAGCGTTCCACTGTATGCCGAGAGTTTTGGTGTTGCTTGCTTTCTCGAATTCCAAAAGATTGGTATCTAGCAAGTCCTCTTCTTTGATGTTTTTTATTATACTGGGGTGATTGACCGTTATTTTCCGTAATGGAAATCCTGCTGACGCTAACACTTGGATGACTTGGGAGAGAGATGTTTCAGCAGAGAGAATTTCATGGCTGCCAGAGAGAATGTTATCTACATATGTTTCTTTCGTCAAAACAGGGACGGCTTTGGCGAAAGTTTCTTTTACATCTTTGGCCAGTTGGTGAAGAGTACGTATGGCGAGGTAGGGGGCAAAGTTCACAGCAAATGTGACTGTTTTCAGCCGATAGTCTTTTATGGGGTCGCTCGGAGATGAGCGAAAGACGATCCTCTGATAGTCTCTGTCGTCTTCATGCATTATGATTTGACGATACATTTTTTCTACGTCTCCGTTAAAAACAAATTGGTAGGTACGCCACTTGAGAATCAGAAGCATCAGATCGGGCTGGAGGGTAGGGCCGGTATAAAGAACGTCGTTGAGCACATGTCCAGATGCCGACTTCTTTGAGGCGTTAAACACGACCCGCACCTTTGATGTCTTTTTCTCGGGTTTGACAACTGCGTGATGAGGAAGATAAAATGAGAGGCATTTTCCTCCATCCATTCCAAAAAACTGGCTTAGAGCTGAAGACCGAGAGTAGGATAATGAGATTGACTCTGGGAAGCTGGGTTTAAACGGCAGCCTTACGATATAACGACCGTTATCATCGCGTGAGGTTGTGGCTGCATAGAAATTTTGGCAAAACTCGTCTTCTGGAATTATTTGGGGTTTGGTGGGAACTTCCTCCAATTCCCAGAATTTACGCAATAGAGAGTTAAGATCTTCGTTCGACACTTCTGACACTTGCATGCAGAAAACGTTTACCATCACAGGAGCTCTACCGCTCAGAATCCATCCAAAAATGGTTTTCTGCGCTAGAAGATGGGGGGAAAGTTTCTCAACGCCAGTTTGGATGATTTGCGGTATTACATCACTGCCTAGGACGAGATCTATTTGCGAGGGGGAGTGACAGTTCGAGTCTGCGAGGTTGAGGTTTGCCCATTTTGCTTGAAGCTCGCTAGTGGCTTAAGCGAGGGGAGCATTTTTGTTAGCCGGGGTAATACTATTGCCTCTGCACTTATTCTGGTTTAAAAATCGGGTGATACCAAAGTCAGAGAGCACAATTTGTTTGAGGTCTGAACTACCTTGCCGCCCAGCTCTGATATTTCAAATCTAGAGGGTTTGAATGGGAGCTTGAGTCTATCTTGGGCTCTGGTAAAGATAAAGGTTCGTTCAGATCCCTGATCCACAAGAGCTCGTAGTTTAAAAATTTCTCCTTTATGCTTTACGGGAACGATAGCCGTGGGTAAAATTATTTCACAATCATTTTCGGAATAAAACGATTGCACTTGGCTTTTCTGCGAGCATGAAGGGCTTTCATCCAGAGCATTGGCTTGATCGGGAGTATTACCGGGTGAGACTGTGGAATTCGTGGTCGTGGCTTGTGAGGCTGTCCTTTGCAATCGTGAGGGTTGTCTTTTCGGCACTTGAGATGTGTCTTCGTGAAGAACTGAGTTGTGCCGATCTTGACATTGATTGCAAGTTTGAGTACTGGAACAGTCTTTCAATATGTGTGACTGAGAGAGGCAATTGAAACACATATTGTTTTCCCTCACAAACCTTCTGCGATCAGAGGTCGACAGATTCTTAAATTTGAAGCAACCTATAAGGGGGTGAGATGAGGTTTTACACATAGCGCACTTGTACATTGTTCGCTGCTCTGTCATATGAGATTGGGTGTGGGAGGGCGATCTATTTTGAAAGGGATGCGACTGCTGGGGTTTGAATGGTGGCCTAGCTTGTGGGTGGCTTTAAATTTATTTGGTCGCCATTGATCGACTCGCTCTACGACTTCATATCGAGTTGTGAGGAACTGGTCCATTTGGGACCAGTTAGGAAGTTCTCTTCTTGAAGTCAGAGACTGCTCCCATAACGTGACTGTATTTTCAGGGAGTTTAGAGGTAACCAGATAAATAAGTATGGGGTACCAGTTATCTGTGGAGACTTGTTGCGTGGCGAGAATTTGAAGGCAATTATTTACCGACGATTGCAACCTTTGAATGTCTTCACTGTTTTCCGTGGTGATCGTTTTTAAGTTCATTAGGGCCCGTATTTGATTATCTACGAGAACACGTCTGTTCTCGTATCGGGCCTTTAGGGCTTCCCACGCTAAGGCAAAGTTGTCATCAGTCAAGGGAAATTGGTTGGCTATTTGAGCTGCCTTTCCTTGGGTTTTGTATCTGAGGTGATACAATTTTTGCGCTTGGGAGAGTTTCGGGTGGTTAATATAAACGGCTGTGAACATGTCATGAAATGAGGGCCATTTTTCATAACCACCATAAAATATTTCGGTATCGCAGGGAGGGATTTTTAGCGAAATACCGGAGTTATCGGGAGGACCTGTTGTGACGGTAGGGGGCGCAGGGGCATTTGCTTGTTTAAGCAACTGAAGCTGGTCTTCGATCTGGGCTTTCGTGTCTTCGTACGCTATGAGACAGGACCTGTATTTGCTATTAGCAGATGTTGGAAAATCTTCGGGCAGGTCCTAATCTGGGGTTTCGACAATTTTATCGAAAACGGTTTGGACTCTATTCCAGAATTTTTCTATGTTCGAGTTTTTTATTTTGAGAGAAGACTCAGTGTTGTCTTGGAGGGACATCGACCTAAACCGTGCACAATATTCCATAAAATTGTCCGTTTCGGATTTAAATTTTTTGGGGGCAGCCGAGATTTTAAATCTTTTAACTCCTTGAGTTTTGGAGCCACCTTTTTTGGTTTCATCGTCACTCATTTTGAGATTAGTTTTATGACGCTTAGAGTTGAGAATTAACAAAAAATTTAACTTCAGAGAGAAAACTTTTTTTTTTTTTTGAAGAGAGAGTATTTGCTTTTAACTATGTGAGGGAGTTACGTTAAAATATTCACGTTAAATAGCAAGAGAGAGTACTTTTCAAACCCAAAAAAAAGTTTTTAAGTTAAATTTATTTGAGGGTGAGACTGAGAAAATTGTACCACTGTGCTGCGTTTGCACTATATTTAATATATGTATATGAGGGTGGTTTAATTATACGTGGGAAAAATTATGTGAGATATATGTATATATACGTATTAAAGTATCTCGGGGGTAAATTATTATAATTTTGATACGTATGAGATTATATAAAAATGTGTATTTTTTTTTTTTTTTTTTTTTTTTTGTGTGACTTAGAGGAGTCTTATTTAGCTTCGATTTGTTGGACTGTAGGGGCTTTGAGGAGAGAGAAATTAGTAGCTTATCGAAATTCTTAATGGGGATTGAGAATTTATAGCGTGCAAATTTAATGCGAGAAAAGTGCTATAACACGCACTGCACCACTCTTGTACCACTGTGCACGATATTTTTTACACCGCTTATGTCGTATTCTTTCTTTTATATATCCGTATATATGTGTATAAGCAAATGAGGAAACCGAGAAAATTTGCTTGCGTTTTTTTTATTAATTCAATGGGGAGAAATCAGAAGTTAGCAGAGGTTGTGCAATATATTTAATTAACGAAAAGAGATATTTTAATTTAAAATGAGAAAATTTTTAATTATTAAGAGGTTTGTCGTATTAAAATATAAGGGGTGCTTTTAGCAAATGTGCCCACTGTAGCTAACTACTGAGTTTTCCTTATTTTGCTTTGCACATATACCGTACTGAGTTTTGCAATATGGGGTTATTGCTATATGTATATATATATATATACGAAATGGTATGTGCAAATTTGGTGGGAACTTGAGAAAGTTTGGCGGGAAATGAGGATTATTGGCGGGAAATTCTAATCCTCGAAAATGAAAATTGCCTTACTTTTTCCAATTTTATATATTTGTCCACTGTTTAGGGGTGTATTAAAATCTCATTTAATACTCACAGTTTCCAAATGGTAATCTTTTGTGTCGCTGGTTCCGGTAGTGGCGTCGAAGGACTACTGTTTAAGGGGGTGGTAGGATAAGTTTACCTTACCCTTTTGGTATGTGGCTGTTGGTACGGCTGGGTTGACGATGATGCGGTTGTAGATGGTGGTACCTGCTTTTCCTGGCGGGATATAACTGTGGTGGTGGTGGCGGTGTTTTGATGACGATGGTGGCGGTGTTTATATCTGCTGCTACCACCGGCAATGTGCTTTGGTTATGATTTACTGGAGCGGTTGGTAACAATTTACTTTAATACTCGTTAGAAACGAGTTAGGTATTCACTCTTTGCACTGAACTTAGATTTCCAATTAAATAAAACGGCAACTGGGTTTTTTCAACTTTAAAGAATTATTTGTTAGAACTTAACTATTTCACAAAATTTTTGCTGGCACACCGAGATGTTAAAGAGTTTCGAATTAATAAAATATAAAAAGAAATGTCAAAGCAATAATATAAATGTATATATGTACGTACATAGTCCCATCTGTCAATCCATTGTTGGGGTTGCCAGAGAGGTGAAATACGCTTGCGTGTTAGCGTACAATCCTATGAGTACGTGACTCATACATGAGTACAGCTCATAAAACCAATTAAAATGCTTAAATTTAATATAGACTATGTACGTAATATAGGATATACGTATTTGTACGTGCAAATAGTTCAGTATGCGTACTTATACGTAAAAGGTACATATGTAAATAAATTCAATAGTTCAATTAAATTCAAGATAAATACATTTAAATTCATTTTGTTAGAAAGAAAAAATATGGTTGACTGCGGACGACTGCGGCAGTCGCTCAGCCAATAACATTAATTAATACATATTTGATTACACCTTCAAAAACATCGTGCATTGTATCAACAGAAAAGTTATCGACTGCGTGAAATGAAAGTAATTTGTTAAAAACCGAATCAAATTTTATTCCTGTTTCGCTGTACGAGTCGCCAGTCAAATCTCGATCAAAGTCAGTTCCTAAACGCAATAATAAAGAGTTTTCAATAATTGAAATTTTTGTATCAGCCTTTGGCATTGTACAAAACCGACAGAAAACGGTATGTGAAAAAGGCGGAGAAAATCTAAGTGGCGTATTCAACGCTAAGTTGTCCCCAATAATTAAACCTAGTACAAAATGAATAGTTTCATATGTTGAGTTAACTTTAATTGGTAGTCCGTGTTCTTCCAGAAATTTCAGTTCTTCAACTTGCGGACTTAATACAGTATTAATGTCAAATTATTTTAAATATTTCGCTTTAACAAACATAGCTGGAAATATTGCTGACAGTTTTGAGGCTTCCTCTGGAGTTGCAGAAGGGAAAGAGTAATAAAATGCCGATATACTTTGAGTTCCGGTGTGACTTCCTATTGGGTCATTCGTTTCGAAGTCATCGTAGTACAAGAAAAAAGGTATCACTTTCTTGTTCGGAAACTTCAATACCTTTTCCTTCCATAACTCGCCTTGAAAGTAGCTATTGATATGGCAGAGATTATCCTGACTAAGCACTTCAATTCTCTCTAAAGTCTTAGTCAACATATTAGGTAGCTCAAAAAACTTTTTTAGCTGAAAACGTAAAGTAAGAATTGTTCCCCCACACGTTTTACTACCAACTGATGCAACCCCCTTTGAAACTATTTCTGTTACTACGGAGTCAAAATTGAATTGTGTTGGATTTTGTAAGAACTCATTTTGTAGTAAATAATTCGTTAATTGGTATTCACTTTTAAACAAGGTAATCATATTCAAAAAATTATGTATAAAACTTTCCACGCTTTCCCTAACGTCCTGGTCAGAAATAGTTTTGGAAATATTTAGTAGAGGATTAAGTGTAATCTCTAAAAGATTGGTCACGTTACAGATAATTTCTTGTACATATTTTGTAGTCAAGTCGCTTTGAGCATACATATAGGAAATGAATTGTAAAAGTTTTTTCTTCAACGAATCAACTAAAAAAATACTATCTATGACATAGTTTTTTGATGAGTTTGTGTTTTGAATATCTAAAACTTGAGGTTCATTAAAAAAAATGTTTGTATTTAGAATTCCATTTGAGCTGTTAAAATTTTCGGGAAGTTTTATATTTACAAGTTTAGTTTCGGATATGTTTGTATTTTCAGAGCTTCTGTGAATATGATTTAAATGCCTTTTTAGGGTTTTTATACTTGAGAACGATTGTATACATTTATCTTGTTGAAACTTAAATAGTCCATATGGTTTTTTGCGGTGAACAAATTTTAAATGTATGATTAAATCATTTACAGTTTTTAGACAGTCTTTACATACAAAGCAAATAAACATTATGAAAACGCTGGAATTTTTAAATTTACGCAAGCCGAAATACTGTTTGAATCTATCTCAAAAAATATTTTTGTATAAATTGCCAAACGTGAACACATTGCTTTTGATATTGAAGATTAAAAATATAATGCAGTTTGAAAATATTGGACACTGCCTTAATAACAGATGCGTATGAGTATTTATATCGTCAAATACTCCAACTATCTGCAAATTAGCCGTATCTTCATTACAAATTAATATTACTAGCGGCTGTAATTGTAGTCCATATTCCTTTAAATGCAGGGAAAGTCGTTCTAGAGATGTTTGTAGATCGTTGGAACTGTTCACCCTTAGCAAAAATTGTTGCTGAGGGTTACTGACTGACGGTTTCCAAAATTGTTTATTTTTCGAATTAATAAGCCCTGTCGGAGGCAATACAGCTGACATAAGATCAAATATTGCAGCATCACGTAAATCTTAGTAAAGAAAAAAATTATTAAAATTAACTAAAATATACTATTATGAAACTACCTTTGTTAGTTATATCACAAAGTGTTGAAAACACTTCTAAGTTGTGCTTGTCCTTGATAAAACTCTGAGCTTTGCACATAAACACTTCAATAAATGATATGGGGCCCATTGCAATTACCGTAGCTTATTTTGTCGAAGTCTATGTCTATCTGCAATTTCATAAGTGAGTTAAAATAAAAATTTAGTTGTCAGTTGTTATTTAGAATTTGTTACTTACTTACTTAATTGGCGCTTAACCGTCCAAACGGTTATGGCCGTCCAACAAGGCGCGCCAGTCGCTCCTTCGCTCCGCCAACCGGCGCCAATTGGTCACACCAAGGGAGTTTAAATCGTTTTCCACCTGGTCCTTCCAACGGAGTGGGGGCCGCCCTCTACCTCTGCTTCCATAGGTTGGTTGGTTAATATAAATTCGAAATGATGTTTAATGCATTCATTATTCAAAGCTAATGCAAATGGAAAATATTTATAAATTAACTTTGCTCCTAGCAAACTCAGTATAAAATATTTTACTTTTATAGTCGAATATTACTGTATTAAACAAATATGTACGTATGCATCTGAAAGCTGCGCTTTGCACTCACCAAAATTTTTCCACAGCTTTTCTTGTAGGAAGGCCACTCAAGAAGTAATTCGTTTATTGTTTTGTCTTTACTGTTTGATAAGCTAATTCTGCGATAATCAATGGTTTCCACCCAACGTCTTTGTACCTCCTCCCAAGGTTCACAAAAATGTCGGAGCCATTCCTTGTGATCTTCGAAGACAGTCGCTGAAGAACTTGGAATATCTTCGATATCTTCGGGCAAATAATCGAATTGCGATTGAAATGCAGTAATTTTTGCAGGAAACAAACTTTCCTTTCGCAAGCGTGCAACTGAATTTTTATAGAAATGGTACAATTTTCCACTTGGATAGTCAGCTTACCACTTTTTCTCCAGGAAATTTGGCACAAATCTGATTTGCAACACACAAAAAATCTTTTCCTCGCATTAATTTAGATCGTGGTGTATAACATTATACTGCATTTTCAATAATATTTGATCGGCCTCTTTGTGTTAAAATCGATGGATTCGTTTCCACAATGAAGTGTTTTAACAAACTTTCAGTCTTCGTTGATAAATATTTTTCTAAATCCTGAGAAATTAAATATGAAAATATAATTCATAAGCAGATATATTTTTTTAAATTCTATACTTACAAAGTCCGCAGTCCCTTAGAAACCGGTGTTGTGGTAGAATGCAAAAACTTTTGAAGCTGGCTTTCTATGCGTGCAAGGATATTTTTATCTCACAAGTTTCCTAAAATATGTAATTATGTAATCTTCGGAAATACTAAGGTTTCAATATTTTACATTTTGTCTCTCTAATGGCTTAAGCTTCGACTGAAATTTTAATTTTGTAGCAAAGTCGTCATTGCAGATTTTTTCTACGTCGCTTTCAGTCAAATACAAAAACATTTCATATAAATAGCGATCAAGAGAATATGCAAAGCACCGGCTCTTTCCAAAAATGCATTAATATTATTCTGTGGAGCTCAGTATGCATTCACCAATTTTTTGCATTTCTGAAAATTTCAAACATAAACAAACAGAAAGTTCCTTTAGCATTGCGAGGAGTACATATTTGTTTCTGCAGTAAATTGTTGTCTTAATATCAATGCAATTTTGGGGACGGCCGTAATTTTAGTTAAATAACTTACAATTTAAATGTTCATAAACATTTTCCAATTTCCACTCACTAAGCGTTTTAAGCAAAACATCGGACATTATTTTTATGTCTATTAATTATGCACTTGTTGGTCTGAAAAACGTCTTCACAAACTAAAAAACAAACAGTAACTGAAGTTTAACGTTTGATAGAGTTGCCAATAATTTTGGTATCCAGGCTGCGGAGTGGAAATGTAAGCGTCTGGTTTTTGGTTTGCAATACAGAATCATGCCCTGTTCATACATAACGAAATGTGGATATATTTATTTAATCGTTTATAACTTTCGTATTTATCTTACGATTTTCTTCGGTGAAAGCTTATTTTTTCTAATAAAACAGAGATTTACGTCAATTAAAAATAATTGGAAAATAACGTACGGCTTTTAAATTCTGCCTTACAAATTGCAAAATATGTATATTTATGTATATAAGTTATAGTTATTATATATATAATTTATATTTATTTTTTTATTTTTTCGTAAAAAAAAACTGTAATGGTTAAACGATTGCTCAGAAATTACAGCCTAGAAAAAAGTTGTGTATGCTATAGCTAATATTTAAAATAAATTATTTTTATTTAATTATTTAAAAATCCGTTTGTTTAACAAAATTTTTATAAAACTACAAAATTTCCTTATTTTGATAACTTCAAAAATTTTCATTTAAAAAAAGGTAACTTAATTATTTTAAAACAATTGAAAAATCACAAGTAAGAAACAAGTAAAAGTATTAATATAAATAAAATAAACAATTTAATAAGGACCCTACATTTACTCCCCCTCCAGTGAAACGATCAATAAAATTAAATATTAATTAGTGTTAAATGAAATTTTTTTTGTGGAGTGTAGTGTATTTTTGTTTCGTGTCTTAGTCATAATTGTATGTGCAGGTTTAAGTAAATCTATGGAAACAGTTTTAATAGTATTACCATGTTGAATTTTGAATGTTTTATTTTGTCTGGAAATAACTTTAAATGGTCCCTCATAAGGCGGTTGTAAATTAGACTTATGAATAACTTTAAGAAATACGTATTCACAAGTGTCTAAATTTTTGGGAATAAAATCATTTTCTTTGATATGATGAGTTATTTTTGATAGAACAATTGAGAAATGTTTTCTAAGTTTAGTAAGAGTTTCATTTGTGTTATCAATTTCATTATTATAATTAGAAACAACTAATTCACCAGGAAGTCTAATTGTTTGTCCATATACAAGTTCAGCGGAAGAGCATTTCAAATCTTCTTTAGTAGAAGTTCGTAAACCTAAAAGTATCCAAGGTAAAATCTCTGACCAATGTGTGGAGTCGTCCGAAGCAGTAATTGCAGTTTTTAAAGTTCTATGAAATTTTTCAATCATTCCATTTGACTGTGGGTGATATGGAGAAGTGTGAATTTTATGAGCTCCTAATAAAACAGTTAATTCTGTGAATAATTTAGATGTAAATTGTGAACCTTGATCTACTGTAATTTTGAGTGGAATACCGAAACGAGGAACATAATTTTGAACAAATGTAGTTGATACTGTTTTTACTGAAATATCTTTTAATGGATATGCTTCTGGCCAACGTGTATGTCTATCGATAATAGTCAATATATACAGATTTTCTTTAGATATAGGTAGTGGACCAACTAGATCCATATGTATATGCTCAAATCGTCCTGAAGGAATATGAATTTTTTGAATAGGACTTTTCGTATATTTAGAAATTTTACATTTTTGACAATTGATACAACTAATAGCCCAATTATTAATTTCCTTACGCATTTCTGGCCAAAAATATTTAGATTGTATGAGATGTCTAGTTTTTCGAACACTTGGGTGAGATAAAGAATGTATTTTGTGAAATATAATTTTTCTCATTGAATTAGGAAAATATGGTCTAAAAGGTTTTTGAGTAATGTCACACCAAATATTGAGAATTAGAAGAGGAATATTAATTTCTTTTAAATTATTTTTGGAACTAAGTTCTGAAATTAATTTTTTAAGAATTTCATCTTTTTGTTTTTCATCATATAATGTTTGAAAATTAATATCTTTTGTTAAAATTGTATTAATATCTGGAATCCTTGAGAGAGTATCAGCTACTGTATTATTTTTGCCAGAAATGTATTGAATGTCATTGGTTAATTGTGCAATGTATTCAATATGACGAGTTTGACGAGGTGATATGTCTGTTTTTGAATTTAAAACATGTGTTAAAGGTTTATGATCAGTGTATATAGTAAATGTTCTTCCTTCAAGAAAATGTCTAAAGTGTTTAATAGAGTTGTATATTGCTAGAAGTTCTCTATCAAAAGTAGAGTAATTTATTTCAGTTTGAGTTAATTTTCTTGAAAAATATGCAAGTGGTTCTAAGAAGTTTTTACTTATTTGTTGTAGAACTGCTCCAATTGCAACATTTGATGCATCTACAGCAAGTGATAGTTGACCATTTTTATCAAAGTGAGTGAGTAGTGTTTTTTGTTGTGAGGACCCAAATCCACCGGCTTTGGAGCCCACACATTCGAACCTACAAATATTTATCAAAACTCATTAAAACGTGTATAAATCCTACTTGAATTACAATGAATTTATACATATAGCATGTAAAATGTACAAAACTGAATTATATGAATTAAATTTACACATAAAAAAATAATCATTTTTGAATTACCCTAATATACATGTAAACATTCATGACAACATCTAATTTCTTCGTTTAAATAATTGTCTCTGCCCGCATACGGTAAATATTTTGGTTGAACATTATAATTTCCACAGATAACCCATAACCGGCTGGAATTTCAAATAATGCTGGGATTACAGCAATGCAATAAGCAACACACATAAGCTCCCATTGCAAGAACACCAAAAACATACAAACATACGTATACCAAGCCATTGCGACCAAGCACAACAGGCATTAAAGCGAACCGTCGGGGCGGACATCGCACAAAGAGAAACGAAAAAATGCAATGTACTAGGAAGCGGTCACGTTAGCATACCAACAACACAGCGTGGGTACTAGACACAAGTTACCTACGAAGGGCAACCAACTCGTCGACAACAACAAGACCCAATAAGCAAGCAGCAGAGGGAAAACAAAAATAACTATGCTAGCTACCTGGAGATGCGTACCAACGAACTCACATGTTAGGGGGGGGGGGGGGGGGGGGCGCAGTACAAGAGGCATTTTTACATACGCAATTTGGAGATAAATACTTATAATGCGATATATGGGTAGAATAAGACAGTTAAATGTAAGATACCTTAAGTAAATACATATGTATAATAAGTAAAATTTATTGTAGGATAACTGTCCACCTGCGCGTGGATAAGTATAAAAGGGCGACAAATTTCGCGAATTGAGACAGTAGCCAGCTAGGTATAGTAGCCTGCTAACGCCTTGTTTAGCGGTGAATGGGACTCCTGGGATTTTTCCATCTCACGAGTTCTTTATTTTAGCAACTTTGGGGGTTTTTCCAACCCCATCGTTAGAGGGATTGTGGTGGTTTTTCCACCTCCGCAACCTTCAGAAAGAGCAGGGTATTCTTAAGCTATATACTCGGTGGGGGTTTTACCAACTCCACCGACTGGGAGGAAGTGGTGGTTCTCCACCTCCACTTTCTTTACGAAGTAGTCTGAGATTTTTAGTTTAAGCGTAGTCCCGGTGGGGGTTTTCCCAACCCCATCGGCGTAGAACCGACGGTGGTTTCCCACCTCCGTCGCCATAGCTTTAAGGGTAGTTTGAATATTTTGGAATAAAGAGTTTATAACGTTTCTTTTTTTTAACAACAATACGGGATCTTTCTCTTTAAAAGGAGACGATAGGGATTCTTCTCTAATTCCATAGGGATCCTGGACGGACTGAGCATACCCCGGCGCAAGGAAAAGTCCGTCACAAATGGCGCCCGAGCAGGGACTCTGAATACATAGAGTCACATGGCAAACAGATAACCACACAGAGGATTTCGAGACACAAACCACAGAGGATTTCGAGATACAAAACATCCACACGAAAGGCACTGAGAGAGAGCAAAATACCTAGCGGGCATGGTGAAGGTAAAGTGGGTGTATTACCTCAATCGTGAGGAACTTCTCAAATACGCATCCGAGTTTGGGCTGGAAGACAGCGGAACGGTGGAAGAGCTACGCAAGCGCCTAGCAGGCTTCATCCAGACGAAAGGTACCGACACAAGATTCCAGGAACGATTCACAGAATTAGCCGTACAGCACGTCCGACCAGTAATCACGGTAAGACCACCAACTCCGATAGAAAACGCCGAGCAAACATCGCCAGGCGGCAACACACAGGAAACTGTCAACGAAACAACCAGGCACGAAGAGGGTTCACAAACACCGCCATACGCGATGTACCAACCAGCATCACACACAAATATAATGGATCGAGTACGTAAGTGGGGTCTGAAATATGACGGTGGTAAGGACCCGCTATGTTTTATTGAACGGGTGGAGGAGCTGGCCGACAGTTACGAAGTTGGTCGCGATTCCATCCCACGAGCGTTACCTGAGTTG
The DNA here is from genome assembly GCF_040869045.1 of Eurosta solidaginis. Taxonomy (NCBI): domain Eukaryota; kingdom Metazoa; phylum Arthropoda; class Insecta; order Diptera; family Tephritidae; genus Eurosta; species Eurosta solidaginis. Next base: position 55,943,427 of record NC_090324.1, read on the forward strand.
CTGAAGGACAAGGCCTTGGTGTGGTACCGGAACAACAACAGGCAGTGGCAAGAGTGGGAAGCCTTCAAGAAGGACTTTCTAAAATTTTTCCTGAGCTCGAGGTATTTCGAGAAGCTAGAGGACGAGATCCGTCAGCGTATGCAGCGCGCAGGTGAGCAGTTTAAGGATTACGTTTTATCGTTACAGGCACTCATGCGTCACGCTGACTACAACGGCGAGCAGAAGCTGAACCGGATTTACAGAAATTGTCGACGAGAGTACCAACTTTACATCAAACGGAGCGAGTTCACCAGCTTAGAGGAACTGGTAAGCATGGCCGAGGATTACGAGAACATCTTACCGGAGAAAGAACCGCTGAGGCCTGCGGCGAAACCTTTTGTGCCGCGACGGCCAATCGAGCATTATCAATATATACACGAAGATGAGAAGCAAGGAGATCGGAGAACGGAGGCGCAACGACAAGCGAGCACGCCAGAGCATGCGACGACACCACGCCAAGGGCCCATCGATCCACGGAA